>NW_028327172.1:155558609-155862217 GCF_987537825.1 Furipterus horrens | reverse complement strand
TAAGCGAACAAACATTTGAATAATAGGATTGCCAGAGGGTGAAGAAGAAGAACTAGAAATGGAAAAATTATGTGAAAAAATAATGAAGCAGAACTTCCCAAACTTGGGGAAGGAAATACACTTACAGGTCCAGGATGCACAGAGAGTTCCAGAAAAACTGGACCCAGGGAGAACCACTCCAGGACACATTATACTCAAATTGTCAAAAATTAAAGAGAAAGAGAAAATCTTAAAAGCAGCAAGAGAGAAGAAAAGAATTATGTACAAAGGGGTCCCCATTAGACTATCAGCTGATTTCTCAAAGGAGACCCTGCAGGCAAGAAGGGACTGGCAAGAAATATTCAAAGTAATGAAAATCCAAAACCTACAGCTATGAATACTCTATCCAGTGAAACTGTCATTCAGAATAGAAGGCCAGAGAAAATGCTTCCAGGACAAAGTAAAACTGAAGGAGTTCATTAGATCCAAACCACTATTATATGAGATGTTAAAGGGACTGGTTTAGAAGAAGGAGGATCAAAATTATGAACATTAAAATGAAAACTGCATCACAACAACAACAGAAGCTAGGGAATTGAAACAAAGGCAAACTAAATAGACAATGAGAGTGGAAAGAAAACTATAGGTATGGGGAACATACTGGGGGGAGGTCAGCAGGGAGGGGGAAGGAGGAAAGGGAGGGAGATAGTACAGGAATTAAGAAGCATAGTAGGAGGGAATGGAATAGACAGAAAGATGTTGAGAAGAACTATATGCATACCCAATGGACACGGACTAAAAGGGGGGGACAACTGGAGGGAGGGGGCGTCGCTGGTTGGAGGGGAGCAGAGGGAAAACAAATTGGGACTACTGTAACAGTATAATCAATAAAAGATATTTTAAAAATTAAAATAAAAAATTATATAAGATTCATTAATTAGACTATTATTTTTTAAGTCTTATTTTGGGAGGCATTTATTGAGTTAGGTCTAAATAACTCAATATGCTATCCCTAAAACTCCTTTAAAAATTATGGAGAATTCGTATTGGGGAAGAGGTAATAGACTTTCTACTAAGAGGTGACTCACGGTAATTTTGTGGAGGAAGACATGAAAACAGTCATAGGAAAAAAAGTATAAAATGAAATGCAGACATTCTGTGACAAAGACAATAACATTAAATATATTTTGTTGTGACTTCTGACTTTTTAACTTTGTTTTTTATTCTGAGTAATTAAAAATTTCACATTATAAGTCTCTACTACAGTACCAATAACTTTATTGCAACTGAATTTTTTTCAAAATTTGATACTTGTGTTGAGTTAGACTGTTCTCAGTCTACACCTTCATAACCAAACTATATTATTTTATTCATGCAGAATGATCATCTTACAGAAAAACTGGAAACTGCATCTTTAAGATATCTATGTCTGGATGAAAAAAATAAATTTCTTCAACAGGAGTTATTATCTCTGAAAGAAATGCAAAAAAAATATGAAAAACTAAAGAATGAAAAAATGAAGTGGAAACAAGAAATAAACTTCAAAAGACATATGGAAATGCATATGGTAGAAAACAGTGAAATAGCACAGTATAAACAGAAGATTGAAGAAAGACTAAGACAGGATATAGAAGAAAAATTTAAAGAAGTCTATCTATTTTTACAGGTTAATTTCTTGATATTTAAAGTAATTCATTTCACTGCAGATTACGTTTTGGAAATAGACATTGTATGTTTCCTTCTTTTAATAGCAATTTGTTTTGTAAATTTAAGGAAGGAAGGTAGAATGTTTCTCCCTTTCAGTATTTCAATTTCTATCATTGTTATTACTAAATTGCTCTTTCAAAATAATTCTTACTAGAGGATAATTTTATTTTAAAGACCAGTTGATATAAAACAAGAATATTAGGAATAAAAAATAAATTGCAATTTTAAAATTATACCATTATTGTTATGCAATTCTTAAAATTTTACATTGATTCTGCTATTCTTTGAATTATCAGAATGCAAGAGTACTAATAAAAGATGTAACTTTATAATTATAATTTAGTTGTGACATTGTTAATAAATATTTTAAACTTCAGCTTTTTTATGTTTAAAGATGCTCTCTGAATCATTGACTCAAAACTAAAGAAAATAAGTATAATTATTCAGATTATACTTATTTTTAAAATATATTCTGCTTATTTGCTTTAGACACAAGCAACATCTCAAGAACATCGGGAGCAGTTAAGAGAGACTCATAATGCTTCAGTAATAAGGCATAATGCTTCAGTAATAAGGCAGTTGGAACTCAGAAATGAAGCTCTAGAATCTGGACTAAAGAAGTAAGTCAAAACATGGAATTAATTAGTTTCAAAAGCATAATTTTTATCTAACCAGGTTTATGAGATTAGTAGGAAGTGGAAGCTCACTAAGTAGTGTCATTTGGAAAATTATGTTAGTAAATGAACTTATCTTTAAAATGTTTTTCCAGAACAGTTTGCATCTCTTTCCCCATTTTAAATTTTACATGACTTTTTCCCCCCGTTTTCATATAGTTAACCTGATCTACTAGTCTTTAAGCTAGGTGTTTTTGAAGCTTTATAATTTAGACAGTGATATTATTATAAAATTGCTTGTTGCAATTTCCCTAAATAGAAATGTTAATGAGTTTAACTATTTTTTGAAAGAAAACAACTTAAACCCAAAAGGTTCAATACTGGGCACATTCTGGTGTTTGGCAAATTTATTTTCTTGATTGTGATCTTTGTTATTATCACTAGAGGGCGGCTTGAGACTAACTATCCTTTATAGTTTTTGTACTCTACATAAAGGCATACATGTTAAATAGGGAAAGATTAATATCGGGGTGAAGGGCAGCATCATTGACAAAGTGGCTAAAAATAGTAAGGTGGTCTGTCTGAGGGGGGTGTGAAAGACAGAAAGGGCAGATTCCCCTCCAGTGCCTTGGTAACAACGTTATAATTGCCTCTGGAGCTGTTCTGGTTCATTCTGATCACCAACTAGGCTACCTTGTTCTCCCTTAGAGGTTGTTGCTCTAAATCATGCCTCAGTGCCAAGTGGTTAAAATCTCCAAGGTAATGAGTGATTTGCACAAGGGTGGTGAAAGCAAACGCTTGACAATGTCTATGAAGGATTTTTTTAAGTCTCTAAACTTGTTTACTAAATATGTCCAAGGTAATCCTCAAGAATCTTGTAAGTACAGCCCTTCCAGAAGGCAGCAAGTATTACCTGTTAAGCCTCGTACATCACTGATAGCCATTTCTCTCCCCTCCCTGCTTTGGATTACTCATTCATCGGGAACCCCCACAGTCCCCCCTCAAGCATATGTACTTCTTTAGAACAATTTAGAACTTAAACTTGTATATAGTAGGTCTACTCCTACACATTTTCAGTGTTAAAATGCTGTTTAATGGGAAATTCCATTTACTACTGCAGCAACTTTAAAAAATGCAAGTCACTTAGGGAAAAATGAAATACTAAGCATTTATTTTTACAATCTTCACAGGACTAACGAGAGGCTAGCTGAAGTCAACACTGAACTTCTCCTGCAGAAAGAGCGGAACAGATTTTTACTCAACACTCCTAATACAAGGCTAGTCCTGGAGACGCCTTATGTTGGAAATCTTAGTAATAGTTCTGTACTCTATGGAAATTATACTCCAAAAGAAAACATGATTCCTACTTTAAGGCCATGGACTTCAAATAATAGCATGGAGACTTACTTGGCCAAGGTTAGTTACATTATCTTTTTTCCCTTGGGCTTCAGATTTCTGATATAATTTTAGTGTTTAATTTGGTGAAATTCCAAGTTGTTTAATTGACTAATGTTTAATTGAGTAAAGGCCTTAATTATTTGTGCTAATATAGGAGACATAAATTCTACAATCGTTTTTAAGTCCCCAGATCTCTCATTTTAAAGAGATGCCTATCATTAACTTTACTCAACAAATGTAACTAAACTGACACATTTAAAAATTTTTTAAAAGCTACATATAATTTCAATTTTAGAAATTAAATATTACTGCCTAATAACTTATGGTATACTGGGAGATGCTTTGGTTTACTTTGTAATGGGTTTTAGTTTGGTGATGCTTCATAACAATTTAAAAGTTTTGCTGCACCCTGATTTTTCCACGCTTAAGAATAAGTGAATGATTGATATCCAAGTACTTAAGCATATTGGATATTTATTGTTTAAATGAAACTGAGATAAATCCTTTTTATGAATTAAATAATCTTGTAACACTAAATGGATTAATTTCTATTTTTAAGTTAAAATTTTGGTCATCTTATGTGAGAGAATATTCTTAATAGCTATTTTTATTTATACAAGCTTTATTTAACATTTTGGACTGTTTATACTGTGAATTTCTTACCCAGCATTGTTATTCTAAATAACATATCACCTAAGTCTGTGACTTTAGTTGCACTGGTTATTGAAGCATATTTTCTCATCTTTCATGATGTTTAATTTGTTGCCTCTCTTACCATTACATGAAGTTTAGCATTGCCCACTTGATTCCATTGTACTGTAGACTACTACATATCTGTTTTGCTAATTTTTACCTTGACTTTTCACATTTTAGTTGTTTGTCCAATACCTCAGAAGTAATTTATAATTTCTTTCAATTTTGTTATTTAATGATATTATAAAATACAGATATCATTGAACAGATATTCATTAGATCTTCTTCTTAGAACTGAAAACTTAAAAATTTATTTCAGACAATTTCATAACAGATGAGATTTCTCTGGTTTAAAATTTTTTTATGTTCAAGTGTTTGTCAGTGTTTGTATTCCTAACACAGTGCATGACATAATAGTTCCTCAATCTGTGTTCTTTAAATCTGTGTTAAATAAATTTTAAGACAACGCCAGAAATTAAGTCAGGGCTATAGCTGCTGTGCAGAACAATTTCATACAGCAGGCCTAAGACTTCTATCCTTAGAAAGTCCTGCTTCAATATCTGGCCTTGGTTGGTGTCTGGAAACCTGAATCTGGGGAGGGTTCCCATCATTCCCTAACTGATAAGAGTGGCTCACTATACCCAAACTGTTTGTACAAACAGTGGGGTTCATGCTGAACACTTCCTTTCCTTCTGGGAATCTTGTATTTTGGCACATGCTATGGGGAAGATGCCTGTGTGATTAGTGTGCCATAAAAACCTTGGCACTGAATCTAACAAGACTCTTGCATATTTCACATGTGTTATAGGTCCTTGCTTTTCATCACTTTGAATATTTCTTGCCAATCCCTTCTGGCCTGAAAAGTTTCTGTTGATAAATCAGCTGACAGTATTATGGGAACTCCTTTATAGGTAACTACTTTTCTCTTGCTGGTTTTAAGATTCTCTTTTTGTCTTTAACCTTTGGTGTTGGTCTCTTTGGGTTTATCTTATTTGGGACTCTGTGCTTCTTGGACTGTATGTCCATTTCCTTCACCAAGTTTTGGAAGTCTCTGTCATTTTTCAAATAGGTTTTCAATTTCTTGCTCTGTCTCTTCTCCTTCCAGCAACCCCGTGCTGTGAATGTTTGTATGCTTAAAGTTGTCCCAGAGGCTCCTTATACTATCTTCATTTGTTTGGATTATTTTTTCATTTGCTGTTCTGATCGGGTATCTTTTGCTGAATTGATTCTCAGCTTCATCCACTGTCCTGTCGAGTCAACTCTCTGCAAATTATTCTTCATTTCAGTCTGGTTCTTTTTTATGATTTCCATGTCCTTTTTTATGCTATTGAAGTTCTCACTATGTTCACTGAGCATCCTTATAACCAGTGTTTGAAGTCTGCGTCTAGTAGATTTCTTGTCTCATTTGTTTAGTTGTTTTTCTGGAGTTTTGCTTTGTTCTTTCATTTGGTACATGTTTCTTTGTCTCCTCATTTTGGCAGCCTCCCTATGTTTGTTTCTATGAATTAGGTAGAGCTGCTACATCTCTCAGGCTTGGTAGAGTAGCCTTATGTAGTAGGTGTTCTGTAGGGTCCAGCGACACAACCTCCCTGATCACACAAGCTTGGCACTCCAGGCGTGCCACTTGTGTGGGCTCTATACTCCCTCCTTTTATAGTTGAGCCTTGATTGGTGTTGGCACATCAATGGAAGATATTTACTCTCAGGCCCATTGGCTGCAAGGACTGGCTGTGACCACCAACCACTGTGGAGGATCAGCTGTGCAGCGGCCCACCCCACAGCGCAGGACTTACTTCATTGGGGTCTGGTGCCAGTTGAGTCTGCCCCTTCAGTGTTTCACATGTTGAGTGGTCGGATGGTTGCTTCAGTGTGGTCTGGATATATCCAACGGGAGCGCGGGCTCTGGGGCCTCTTGGAAGGTTCAGGGTCAGCTGCCACCTGTGTTCTGCCAGGGCCAACTGGCATGAGCTACAAATAAATCTGTAAAAAGCCATCTATTTATGCTGGGCTTCAGGGTGCTTAGGTAAGGACAAGATGCCAACCAAGGCCAGCTGCTGCTAGTGCTAGGTTGAGGCCACTTAGTGATAGGTACAGGGCATACTGAGGCCAGCTGCTGCTTGTTTGAGGTATTTTAGGAAAGTCTGAAGCATGAGCCAAGACAGGCCATTCATATTTTTTAAAAAGCCACTATAAACAGCTTAGGTGGGCCCACTGGTTGGGTGGAGTGGGGTCTCAGGGAATAACCAGGACAGGGCAAATGGTGTGAGTCTGTCTGATTGATGGAGACTCAGATATGGTGCCCACCTGTCCTCTCTGTAGTGGGTCAGGGTCTCAGAAAAGAACAATGGCCTCTGCTAGCACTTTTGTCTGGCAGAAAACTGCCCCCCACCCAGCTCTTACCCAGATGCCAGGCAATTCAGTTCCTCCCTGGGTGTCTCTTGTGTCTTAAGCTGCTGCCCAGTACTGGGGCTCAAAGGGAGTGAGTCCAAGGAAGTCTGTGTGTGGGACAGTTAAGAAAAATGCCTGGGACTCAGAAGCCCTCCATCTCACTCAGCCTCAATCCCCACTGACTTTTACAGCCAGAAGTTATGGGGACTTTTCTTCCTGGCACGGGAACACTGGTCTAGGGGCCCTGGTGTGGGGCTAGGACCCACCTCGCTTCTCAGGATATCTGCAGCCAAGATATCCTTCCCGATATTTATCCACCATACATGGGTGTGGGACCAGCCCGTTCTGCATCTCTGCCCCTCCTGCCAGCCTCAATGTGGCTGCTTCTTTAAATCCCTTGTTGTAGGACTTTTATTCAGCTATATTTCAGGTGGTTCTGAATGATGGTTGTTCTGTAGTTTAGTGGCAATTTTGATGTGGTGGTGGAAGGATGTGAGTACTGCATTTACTTATATTGCCATCTTGAGCAGAGTCCCTGATTAAACTTTTACAAAGGGCAGTTTTCCTAACAATTGCAAAATAATGCATTCCTTGTAAAATATGACTTCACCTGTTTAAACTTTGTTGTACCAATGGGATCAAACATCACTTTCCTAAAGTCATGTTTACTCAATAGACCAATATCAACTGTACCTTTTATCAGAGTAATCTAAGTAGCATTTACATATTCATAAAAGTTAGTGGGAATTGATTTTACTTATGTGATTGTTTATTTATTTATTTACGCAATCCCCAAGTTAGGGCTAGTCTCTAAAATTATTATTTAGCCCTGGCTCAGCTGGTTGGGTGTCGTCTCTCACAAACTGAAAGTTCACTGGTTGAATTTCCAGTTCAGGCACATGCCTGGGTTGTGGGTTCCATCCCTGGTCAGGGTGCGTGTGAGAGGCACTTGATTGATGTTTCTCTCTCACATTGATGTTTCTCTTCCTCCCTTCCCCTTTGTCTAAAAATAAATAAATGAAACCTTTTAAAAATAGATAGAAATTAAATAAAATTATTTAAAGCTCACATTTCATAAGCTATATGTCATTCTTATAATAATGTCTCTTGTTTAACTTCATTGTTATAAATTATACTTGACTTATTTCAGATGCGGCAGGAGTTCGAAAAAATTCTAACTAGAGAACTAGAAGAAGGTATGTTGCCATATTTTATTAATTAAATTTTGATATTATTGATTTCTGAAATAAATAGCAAATGGCATCCATTTACATGTTTGAGTAACCCATACTGTATTAAGTATTTTCTTATACATAGGGATTGAAAAATGTGAAAGCATAAACATTCACAAGGAAGAATACACTTATTTGCATTCATTTATCACATTTCATAGCTTTTTTAAAATCTCAAAAGTCCATGTATCTCTTTTAGTTTCTGGCTGTCCCCTTCCTTTCCTCTGCCATGCCTATGGGTCTGTCAACCTGCACACTGAACCTCTTGTCAGAAAAGTGGGCTTCATCCACCTCTCATGTTTTTGCTAGAGATATAAGGCCCAATAACCTGACTCATCTAGTAATGCTTAGTCAAGCAGTTACAGTTCATATAGCTGTCGCTGAGGGGCAACATTTAAATCTCCAGTCATCGACTTTGTCATTGGTTTACCCTTGACCCTCAGGAAAAACTCCAGATTCCTTTGCATGGAATAAAAACACAGAAATCCATTTAGTTCTTGCCAAATAATTCAGACTTATTTCAAAATACCACTTACCCTACTCTGCCCCTTTGCTCTAGCATCTAGCCAAACTAGACTATTTCTAATTCCACAAGTGTTCTCCCTCACCTATAGCCTGAGCATCTGCTTCATTTGTTTCTCTGGCACACTCTTTCCTAATTCTTCAGCTACCCACTTACATATATATATATATGTGTGCGTGTGTGTGTGTGTGTGTATATATATATATATATATATATATATACACACATATATCACCTTCATCAAATAGCTGACAATATTGACACAAAACTTGGATGTCCCTTCTGTGTGCCCCTTAATATTTGTCATCTTATATATGACTCTGAGTGGAAATTGCACATTCATCTGTCTTTTGAGTTTATAATATATGATTGTTCAGGGGTGGACTGTGTCATCTCCACCTTGTAACTCCAGTGCTTGTCATACTCAGTGCATGGTTGTTGATTAAATGAATGAAGAACAAAAAAACCAGAAGCTCTGATACTTAGCCACAATAGCAATGAATACAGTCGGCAACCATGGACAAATTATATTTCATAGTAATCTTGTGTGTGTATTGTAGTCATATATAAATGTTTTCATTCTTCTTAACACTTATTTGTATTTTAGATAAAGAATATAATCCTTTAATTCTTTTTCCAGGTGCTGCGGAATTTGAATCTGAAGCCTGCACAGCTTATCCTATAGGTCAGGCAGATACATATGAAAATCTACTTCTGAAAACATCCCAAGAATATACACAAATTTTAAAGAAAAAATATATGATCTGAAAGATAATTATTTACTGGACTATTTACATAACATTCTAATTATTTTCCACTAAACACATAATATGTGGCTGCAGTCACTCCAGACTCAGCCAAGCCTGCTCAGACCTCCCCAATAAAGGCTTTGAGTTGGTTTACATGCCTCCTACCGTCTTCTTTGCACAAGCCTAACATTTTGGCTGAAACCTAGAATGAGATGTGTTCAGGGACACCCATTTGCCTTGTCCCTGCATCCACACTGGCTGATCTCTACCAGGGTAAGGAGTTTGCTTCTCCCCGCACTTCCAGCCCTCTCTCTGCTCCTGTTGTCACTGCACATCACTCCGAAATCCCAGTGCTGGGTGAGAGGCGCTACCAGGTTCTGGACCCTTGAGGGATAAGAGGACCGAGGTACACCCCTCTCCTTTCTCCTCTTCCTCTGTCACTGCTCTGATGGATCACAGAGCAGTACACCCCCTGAGAGGCCCTCAAGCTGGGAGACAGGCCTTACTCCTCACCCTTCTCACATTCAGGCCAATCCAAGTCCTAGTGGAACACCATCCCTGGAACACCATCCCTGGAGTGACTACTGAGAAACCTCAAGGACTTAGGCCTTAAATGGCCCTCAAAACTAAAAGACTGATATTTCTCTGTAATACTGCCTGGCCTCAATATAAATTAGACAACAGGTCTGTTTGGCCCGAGAAAGGGACTCTTGGGCCCCGAATATCAACTGATCTCAACAACTACTGTCACCACCTGGGCAAGTAGAGTGAAATTCCCTCCATTCAAAGCTTTTTTTTTTTTTTTTAAATAATTTATCTGTTTGTTTGTTTATTTTTTTATTTTTAGAGAGGGGAAAGGAGAAGGAGGGAGAGTAACATCACTGTGTGGTTGCCTCTCACTCGCGCCCCCAACTGGGGACCTGACATGCAACCTAGTTATGTGCCCTGACTGGGAATCAAACCAGCGACACTTGGTTCAGAGGCCGACTCTCAATCCACTGAGCCAGACCCATTCAAGGCTTTTCTGACCTACACAACCACCCCTTCTTCTGTCAATCCTGTTCCACTTACCAAATAATCCTCCTCACTTTATCCTCCCCAAAACCCATCCATCTGATCCTATTGATCCCATTACTCCGTCTCTGACTCCTAAAATCCCTTCAGATGCCCTAGAAGACTGCCTCCTCTCCTCTTCTCCTCCCTATGCTCCTCCACCTCCTAATGCCCCGGGGGTGGCCAACCCAACCCACCACTTTCCCCAGACTACATCGCGAGACAATTTCTCAGCCTCATCCTGTCCTCTGTCTTAGACAGCTTGCTGAGCTCCAGGGACCCATTCGGCTTCACATTGCTTTTTCCCTCTCCGACCTCTCTCAAGTAGAACAACGTCTTGGTTCTTACTATACTGACCCAACCCATTTCATTAAGGAATTTAAATATCTCACTGTCTCCTATTACCTGGCAAGATCTCTTTGTCATTCTGTCCACCTGTATAGCTAGTAAGGAAAGAGAGTGGGTGTGGCTGGCAGCCCAGCCTCATACCAATACAGTAGTCCTTCTCTGTATCCCGGTTCATTTATCGCGGCCTCACTGTATCACGGGATTTTTTTTTAAGTATATTTTATTGATTATGTTGTTACAGTAGTTCCAATTTTTTTCTGCCTTTGCTCCCCTCTGCCCAGTACGCCCCTTCCCTCCAGTAATCCCACCCCCTTAGTTCATGTCCATGGGTCGTGCATATAAGTTCTTTGGCTTCACCTTTTCTATATTATTCTTAACTTCCCCTGTCTATTTTGTACCAATTCTGCTTCTTAATCCCTGCACCATTTCCCCATTTTCCTCCCTCCCCCTTCCCAGCTTATAACCTTCCAAATGATCCCCATATCTATGATTCTGTTCCTATTCTGCTTTGCTTAGTTGGATTTTGTTTTTCATTTTTAGATTCAGGTGTTGATAGTTGTGAGTTTGTTGTCATTTTAGTGTTCATAAGTTTTGATCTTTTTCTTTTTTTATGCAAAATTGAATTTAATATAGCTAAAGAGCAAATTGATATATTTGTCACCACCTATACGATCTTCTTTTTCTTAAGTCCCTTTGACATTTCATATAATAATGGCTTGGTGATGATGAACTCCTTTAGCTTTATCTTGTCTAGGAAGCACTGCATCTGCCCTTCCATTCCAAATGATAGCTTTGCTGGATAGAGTAATCCTGGTTGCAGGTTGCCTTTCATCACATTGAATACTGCTTGCCAATCCCTTCCTGCTTGCAAAATGTCCTCTGAGAAATCAGCTGATAGTCCTATAGGCACCCCCCTGTGAGCAACTCTCTGCCTCTCTCTTGTTGCCCCTAGGACTGTCTTTATCTTTCACCTTTGGCATCTCAGTCATGATGCGTCCTGGTGTGGTCCCCTCTGGGTCCAACTCGCTCAGGACCCTCTGTGCTTCCCGGACCTGTATGTCCATCTCCTTCGCAAAATTTGCGAAGTTTTCCTCATTTTTTTCAATTCTTGCTTCCTCATTCTGCACTGGTTGACTGTGTTTTTCTTCCTTATGTTCCGAATCATGGATTTGAACCCCAGTTTCCTTCCCTTCACCATTGGTTTTGTGTGGATTTTCCTTCATTTCACTTAGCATAGCCTTCACTTCTTCTCTTATGCGTTTGCCATACTCAAGCATAGCTGTCAAGCCCGTGAGCATCTTTTATCACCAGTGTTTTGAATTCTGCATTTGTTAGGTTGTCTATCTCCTCATCTGTTAGGTTTGCTATCTCCTCATCGCTTAGTTCTCCCACTGGAACCTTGATCCGTTCCCCCTTTTGGGCCATACTTCTCTGTCTCTTCATTCTGACAGGCTCCTGTGTTTGTTTGCCTTCATGTCCCAGATAGAGCTGTCGCTCCTGTTACATTGTAAGGGATGGAGCCTTAGGGATTCGTCAGTACACGGTGACCTGTTTCACCACGTTGTGGCTCTGTATGTGGGGGAAGGGTTCGAGAGGGAACAATGCTGCCTGCCCAGCACTCGCCCCTCTTCTAGGCACCTCTCTCACCTTCGCACCGGACCAGCGCCCCTCCAGCTATTGCCCTGGCCGTCGTTCCCAGGGTGGGCGGGTCTGTGGACCATCTAGGACCATGGGGGCCCTTTAAACAAGTGGACTCTGCTGAGAGACCAGCAGTCTTTGCCTCCACCCCAACCCCCACTGGTCTGCACAATCAGAAGCAATGAGGCTCGATTTTCCCCAGTGCTGGGACCATGAGCTGCGAGGTCCAGTGAGGAGCTGGGAACGCTCACCAGGTGTCTCTCCTGACCTTTCAAAACGTGTGACTGGGCTCTCTACCGGCCTTCCGCCACCGCCGCCGCTGCCACCACCATACCACATCCTCTCCACCCTGTCTCCAGCCCTACCACCTGTCCGGATGAGCATCTCCTCTTCATATCTTAGTTTGCTAGACTTCCATGCAGTTTGACACCCTGGAACTTCCTGTTGTTTCTCGTTTTGAGGTAGCTGTATTCCCTCCTAGTTGTGGTTGTCTTAGTTTTAAGGTAGTTGTATTCCTTCCTAGTTGTGGAGGGAGACTCAGCGTCACAGGATTTTTAAAAATATTATATTTAATTATCGTGGATTTTTCGCTATATCATGGGATTTTGTGGTACTGTATACATAGGTTAAAGTTACGTAGGTTTAAGACTGTAGAATATGTTTAAGAACATAAGTAGTGTTTATAAAAGTGTGGAAAAGGTTAATAAGGGAGTGGGAAAGGTTAATAAGGGACTAGGAATGGTTTATAAGTGTGGGGGAAGGGTTTATAAAGCCTTAAAATATATATAAATACTAAAATAAATGTAAGGTTCCTACTTAGCGGATTTTTACCTGTTGCTGGGGGCATCTGGAATGTAATACCCACGATAAGCGAGGGAATATTGTACTCTAAACTGACAGGCCCACAGTCATATGATAGTGTGCCTCCTGGCCAGATTGAGGGAAGCCCTCCAGCGTTTCACTTACCTAAATCCTGATTCCCCAAGAACATACTTTTTCTCCATATGCATTTTATTTCACAGTCAGCTCCCAACATACACCACAAGCTCCAAAAATTAGAGGCTAGCCCTCAAACCAGTCAGACCAAATGTGTTAATCTGGCCTTAAAAGTCTAACAATCAAGATGAGGAGCATGCCCAATTGTGAACTCAGGCTTTCCAATTACTGGCTTCTGTTCTGAAACAGTCCGGCAGACCTAACCCATCAAAAGGAAAAAGTCTGACCCCTCCAGGGCGCTGCTTCAAATGCGGCAAGCCTGGACTCTGGGCTAAACAGTGCCCAAATCCATGAGCCCCTCCAGGGCTGTGCCTGCTGTGCACACTAGAGGAGGTGCAGGGATATTGGTTACCCGCCTGGGACGGACTCCTGGCTCTGACCTCCCAGAGCTCCTGGGACTAGCAGTGGAGGACTGAAGCTGCCCAGGGGCTGCATGAGCCCCATGCCTGTATTCAGGATGGAACATTGGGTAGCTCTATCAGTAACAGGGAAGCCAGTATCTTTTCTTATTGATACACTGGGCCACTTACCAGTTCCTCAATCTTGATTGTTTGGGTTGATATAAGAATAGAGATGTTAATAGTCTTATTTTCAGGGTGGTACAGTTAATGGAAAACAACTGGTGGTCAGCTTGCACAAACAGCATAGTGGGCATGCCAAGACCGCAAAATGTTGGTTAGAGGGCCTCTGAGGAAACTGAAGAACAAAAAAGGAACAGGATACATGAGAGAAGGTGTGACAGGAGCTGGGGATTTCTGCAACGTGCTGTAAATGCCTTGGAGAACAAAGAGAGGAGGGGATAGCCAATCATTTTTAAACACGATCAGAAAGATTGTACCTCCCACAGTACTCAGCCAATGAGAAACTGGGGGAAGAGAACCCCGCACTAGGGAATAAAAATCCTGCTGTGCCTCCACTGGGTGTGCCGGCATACCAGACAGACACCCGGTCTTGTAAGGCCTCCATTGAAGCCTCACTTTCACTGTACTCTTTGTCTCCACGTCCATTTGTTGAGTTTTGGACGGGATGGAGGTGTTTCTCACAGTTGACTGCATAGTCTCGCAACCGTCCACTATTCCTGTCCTTCCGTGCTCCTTAGAAGAATATGTTTTTGCTGAGGTATTCTAGTCAAGCTTAAGGCCCAGATACTCCTTCCCTCTGCTCACCAATCACCTGCCACTTCCCACTCTCCTCCCTCCATTATTTAACAGAAATGCTGCCATGTCTCGGATTCCACTCTGTCTCTAGCCTTTTGGAACATAGTGAGTACAGTCTCTCACCTTTGGGGTAAAGGAGATGCTGCACTTTGGGGGTGGAGCATTCAAACGTGCTAGACCTGTCTTTGGAGGTAGAAACAATGAAATCTGAAATGAGTGCTCGGGTTCCCCCCAAGCTCTGAAGACACAAGAGGTGCTTCCTTCATCCAGCCCAAGTTCTCTAGCATCCCTACATGAGTAGGGGCCTGGCAGAGGTGTCTGGCGTCAATCCCTAGGAGGTACAGGGGCCTCATAGGGAACTCCCAACACTGTAATACAACTGTGGCTCATCCGGGAACCCTCAAAATAAGGGGTGGTCTTCTGAGCCCCCTTGGCTGTTTTAGACAGGAGGAACTGAGACGTAAAAGAGTCGGGAAATGACCAAAGGTATAGCAGCCTTTGGAAGCCCTTCTCACAAAACAGCACATTTGACCCATCAAAGGGGTTCCTTAGCCTTTTCTGCCTCTAAACCTGGGCAGGAGAAAAGTCAATTTAAATCATTGGTCTATTGTGAGCTTACTGCATTTCTTTATACCCCAGATGACTTCTAGCAACTCAATTTGCATCCAAATACTCCTTGCAGGAGCTGCAAGGAGGGGCAATGTTAGTTTGCCAAGTGAATGTCTTCTTCTCAAGAAATTGCTGCACCCCGTGGGCACAGGTCAAGCATTTAAAAGCCACCAGGGTGCTCACTGCAAAGAAGGACATCCATGAGAGGATAACCTGGGACATGGACCAGGACCGAATGCGAGGTTTCCTGCCAGCCACAGGCAGAAGCCCACGCAATGAGAGGCACTCTGTAAAAGCAATCTCACTGTCCCATCTTTGTGGTGCATTCCCCACTTAGGTTTAGTTCTCAAGAGGAGAAGCAAGATTTTAGCCTGTAGTTGGCAAGTCCTGGCTTTTCCAGGTCCTGTTCTCCTAACTAGGCCTTTTTGCTCAAATTCCCTCACTCAGTCTTTTTTTCCCCTTTCTCTGGCTGCTCCATTTACCTCTTTACCGCCCCCCATAACTATCTGCTTTAAAAAGTAATTGTGTTTGTTTTCCAGCCAAGTGGCCGTCTAATCCACTAAGGCCATGCTTTTGATCGCTATCCCCCTAGTAGGAGGCGACGCTATTCCTTACCTGCCTGACCCAAGTCTTGCATTTAACTTCAGTTTCAAATTAGGCTTGGTCCCACTGCACCCACTTTAGGAACAAGAGTACAGAAAGGGAAAAATCTCACCCCTCCCTCGATATACAAAAGAAAAAATCTGGTACTCTTAAAACTGAAGTGATCGAAGTCATCCAAGCCTGATCTCTCCCCTTCTTCTCCAGCCCCTGCAGCTGTCAAGGTTATGACATTACAAAACATCTCACTTCTGAGCACTGTGTATATCTGCCAACATAATAAAGTTTTTTTCTGTATTCGTTTCCTGATTAACTTTCAAAGAAAATTCATCTCCCTTATTTTAGAATGTTGCGTCTTGCACAGAAGACTATGTATATTGCAGAAGATTGCTTACATTGCAGAGGGTTCGTGTAAGTCATAGATGGTCAGTGTAAATGGAAGAAAGATTGTGAGGGAGCAGGAAAAGAAAGGAATTGAAAAAGAGAAGGGAAGGAAGAAAGAAAGAAGGACTTAAGGAAGTGAAAGAAAGCAGGGACAGAAAGAATATGGAGGTAAGTCTTTGAAACACTGTAACTTCTAGACCTAGAAGCTACTAAGTCCTAGAAACAACAGGATAATTAACTCGCTATTCAAGCTTATTACTGGTTGCAGAAAGAGCAGGGTGCTGGCCTCTCCAACGCAGAGGAAAAAAAGTGATACTTCTAAACTCAGGCTGGTTTTCAGCGGATGCCTGAGGCCTGAGCATGTAATCTCAGCCGCTTTGCTCCAGCTCCTGCCCTAAGTAGAGTAGGGCAGGAAAGCCTACTTCCAAGCCCACCTCCCCCCACTGGTATTTTTAGAGAGAGAGCCTTGCCTCTCCTCCTTAACTACTGAAGCAGGTGGAACATGCACTTTGTTAAATTGATGTGCTGTTTTATGTCAACATTAGTGGGAATGTTGTAAAAGATTTAAAAGTTTTAAAAAAACATTGACATCATAAAACATGCAGAAATAAATGCTGCCAGTGACTCCTCCTGGCTTGAGATCTTCTCCTATTTTTCCTCTCCCCTCTGAGCCTTGCTAATACCCTTAATAACCCCAATAATACTAACCTGTCTCCTACACCTTCTAGTAAGTTTTCTCCTCAGGACAGTGCAAGCTGCCACAAACCAAGCTGTTGGTGACGTCCTCCTACTCCATACCCTTCCGTATCAACCAATACCTCGAGAAGAAATATAAAGGCAGCTCTACATCCTAACATCAGCCCAAAGAAGTTTCAGAAAACAGACCTTCGACCCAACTCCCCAGACGCAGTAAAACGAAGGCAGGAATCTTAGGCATAAGACCTGGATTCCGGGAATTCACATCTAATTGCAGCAAGCCCCCCAATAAATCTGGCCCTAGTAACTGCCTATGCCCTGCAGTTATCCTATTTAACCAAGATATCTTTTTCTGCTGACAAGATTTTAGCGGTTTCCCTGTTCTCAGAGCCTACTTCCCTATCACTAGCTCCATTGGGACTTTTGAGAGTCCCGCCAACTCTCCCACCCCTTAGAAACCCTGCTCTGTTTCTGCTCGGGCCTGCAGTCACTCCAGACTCAGCCCACCTGCTTGGACCTCCCCAATAAAGGCTTTGAACTGGTTAAAATAAATGACTAAATAAAGGAATGAATAAACACATAATACGTGAAATTTATTAAAAATCTATTTTTGGATCTTATGTGTATGATGAAAAGTTCTATGGTATTTTAAACTATGTTTCTTGACATCTAAGTTTTAAGCAGATTTTATAAATGAAAGCCAGCACTATTGAGTTTTACATACTCAAACTGACCAAATACCAGCTATTTAAACAACACCCAAACAACCAAGTGGTCGTTCATACTGTAGTGGTGTTAATTGATAGCTTTTTGTATTTTTCAATTTTATAACTATTTTGGTTCTAAAGATGTAGACATCATTTTGATATCTGCTGCTGTGGCTACCATCAATGTTTGGATGTATTACAATTGTTATAGTGTCGTAAAACTTATGTATAACACATAATATATTGTATATAACATATGAACCATTTGTAAGTTGCAGACAAGATGCCTCTTTATTCCTACTCTAGTGTGTATTTCCTTTAAAAAAAGAAAAGAAAAAAGAAACTGTGGTAAAATCATCAATATCAGGGAACTAAAATTGGTTCAATATTAATATTTAGCTTCAACATTAGATTTTTCCTCTTGTCTCAATAATATCCTTTATAGTCAAAGAAAAGCTAAGATGATGTGTTTTGTCCAATTGTCCTGTTTCCTTTGTCTCTTTCAATCTTGGACAGTACTTTAGGCTTCCTGGGCTGTTCACAAAGAAACCAGAAAAGTTGGCCTTTGTGCTGCCCATCACTACCAAAACCAATAAGTCGGGAGGAGGATTGAATCTTTATGGGCATTTTATTCAGATGCCAGCAATCTGAGAAGATGGCCAGTTATATACTCTAAAAACCATCTTTACATCATTTCATCTCAAGATAACATTTTTATATGGATAAGAAAAGGATAGGTAAGGGGTTTGGGAAAAGGTTAATCAGATAAGAGTGGCAGCAATTTTCCTAGTATTTCTTTATCTACTGATGAACAATTTTTTATTTGCATTATGGACATTCCCTCACTGGAAGACCATGGCTCAGATACCATCCCCATAACTTGCAGACTCCCTGGGGCACAAAGGTTGAATTACTTGTCAACCTCCTGGAGTCACATAGGTCATGCATTCCAGTTCCTGGAACAACAGCTTTCCATATGCATTAATCACTTAAGCCTATCAACTATAACTAAAGCCAAAATCTTAAACTCTTGAATTCCCCAGTCAATTGCATTTACATTTTGAAGACTGCAGGTCAGACAGATCAGTTATGCCATTTGGTCATGAATGTCACACAAGTGATGCTTGAGTTCTACCCAGGACAGCAAATCTGGAGGCACATGCTTAGTTTCATTACTGGCAATGTGGACTTTGGTCATGTTGTTAAGAAGTGTTTGCCAGGTCTGTCCACAGTAAAATTACTATTTACCTTTTGTATTTCACAAATACCTTGTATGGAGGAACTTTTTGGCCAATCCAAGATTTGGTTACTCTACAAAATTTTGCCCACTGGATTCAGCATCCACTGGTGATTCTTACTTGAATCAATTATTATTATGTTGGTGGTCAAATGATGATATTCTTATTCTATCATCCCTTCTATGTTGATAAATACATAAAGCCAAACCAAACAAATGAAGGACATGGAAAAACTCTTTATTTTGGTGCTTAATTTCCCCCAGATTTGGCCAACGATAGCTATTTCAAGCTGACTTCATGTCTTTTTTACCTATCCCCATTATTCTTTGAGCACTTCCTTACTCTCTGGACAACAAGATGATACATGTTCATCCATCCTGTAGTTTTCTGTCCCAGCCCTGGAATCACCCATTTTTCATAAAAGCCCTGATTCCTTTGAGGGAAGAGTGCTTGCTATTTATAAACCAAGATCCAGGCACCTGTTGCTATTGGGGTTGTCATTGCTCATAGACTCTCAATGAGCATCAGGGAATCACATGTGTATAGGTAGATACACATACGTACATGTATACATTAATCTGTAATTCTGTATCAAAATATATTGAAAAGCGGGAGTTCTTACCAATACTTCCATTCCAATCCAATCCCACATGGTTCATTCTAGTGGTTCCCTTTCAATTTTAACTCCCTTTTCTGACATTAAGCTGGCTCCCATTATCAGTATCTTTGATTATTTGTTCAAACTTCTTGTTTGCAAGCACTCTGTATTGCCTCCGCCCCTACACACGTCCTCCTCGTTCCCACTTGGATTGCAGCACCCCACACTGGGTTGTCTCCTCTGCTGTTTCTCCCAAATGTGTGCTCTCTTCACCCCATCCTTTCTCAGACACCTTGTGCCAGGCCACCTCTTCTGCAGATGATGTACCCCCACCACGCTCTGGAAACCCAAGTTGGGCTGTCCTTCTGCCTATATGTGGATGCCTCTTGACCTTGCTCCATCTTTGATCTCTCATCTTATGTCACTCACCTTTCAGGGATGCTCCAACTTGAGCTCCAACATTGTGCAACATGACCCTTCCAGACATGCACCTTCCTCGTTCCACGCAGGCCCTCCAGCATCTCACTGTGGGACACCACACCTCCATGTTTTTGTCCCCATGCGTTTGAACTGAAATGTCTGGGAAGTGAAAGAAGAAAGTGGGAAAGGGCTCCCTATATCTTTTATAATCAACTTGTCAAGCTCTACAAATACACAGCAAGGCTTTTCATTGGAATTACATTGGCTCTATAAACAAATTGTGTAGAAAAGATGTTCATAATATTGAGTTTTTCAAACTAATGATCTGACTCATTAACCCTCAATGTTTACAGTATTTCCCATAGAGATCTTGCATATGTTTTTTAGATTTATTCTCAGTTATTTGATACTTTTTGATCTTATTATAAATGTTATTTTAAAAATCAATTTTGGCCCTGGCTGGGTAGCCTAGTTGGTTGGAACATTGTCCCAATGAACCAGGGTTGTGGGTTCAATCCCCAGTCAGGGTACATACAAGAATTAACCGATGAGTGGATAAATAAGTGAAACAACAAAATCAATGTCTCTCTCACAGTTCTGGAGGCTGGGAAGTCCAAGATGAAGGCACAGGCAGATTCAGTGTCTAGTGAGGGCCCATTTTCTTGTTCATGGAGACTGATCTTGCTGTGGCACATGGCAGAGAGTTAAGGGATCTCTCTTAGGCTTGTTTTATTTTATTTGTGTTTAATCTTTATTGTAATTTTTTCCATTACCAGTTAGTCCCCTTGTACCCTTCTCCCCCCAATAATCACCTCACTGTTGTCCATGTCCATGAGTCCTTTTTCTTTTTTGCTCAATCCTTCCACCCCCTAACTCTCCACCACCATTACTAGCTGCCATCTGCTCTCCATCTATGAGTCTGTTTCTGTTTCGCTTGTTTTATAAGGGCATGAATCCTATTCATGACAGGTCCATCCTCATGATCTAATCATGTCCCAAAGGCCCCACTTCCAAATACGATCACATTGAACATTAGAATTTAACAAGAATTTGGGCAGGGGAGGACATAAGCATTCAGTATATAGCAAGGAAGTTAAAAGTTCTTAGTCATGTTGTCTTATGCCATATGACTGCTTACTTCACAAAGCCAGCAAGAAGAATCTCTTGCTTCAGGGAGGGCTCAGTCTTCTTCTAAGGGTTGTCTCCTGATTGGATCAGGCTCTCTCTTAGACTTCCAAGGTGTCTGGTAAAGTGGAGACCAGTAATCTTTGCAGGCTTGTGGTTCAGACCTTACCTGAGTATATTAGTCAGAACAGGCTAGGGTATGCAGCATTAACAAACAAATCCCCAAATCTCAGGGACTAAACACAAGAAAAGCTTATTTCTAGCTCACACTATATCTAAAACAGAGTGACCGGGGTGGGGGGTGGGAGGGGGGCTCTGTTCATTGTCTTCATCCCATCACCCAAGCTGATAGAACAGCCATGATCTAGAAAATTGGTGGTCATTCTGTCAGAGGGAAAGAGTGTGTAACAAATCTCTCACTGGCTTATAAAGCTTCCGCCAGCAAGTAACACATGTCACTCCTCCCTTGTTTTATTGACCAAGTCACATGGACATGCCTAATAGGAAGCAGTCAGAAAAATGGTTAACACTCATGACTCCCATTCTGAGCAAGTAGTGACAGTTTTACTCAGGCTGATACTGTTTTCATGGAACAGGTAGTCAGAACCACAGAGCCAGTTTGTGCCCAGGTGGCCAGATGGGTAGAGGTATTTTTAATTCTTCCTTTTTGTGTGAGGGAGGAATGTCTGAATGAGAAGGCTTTTTTACAGTGAAAGTCTTTAGAATAACTTGGACCATTAAAAACACATTCTAAAGAAGAGCTAAAACCAAAAGAAAAACAAAACAAAAAACAAACAACAACAACAACAACAACAAAAAAAACAGAGAAAGAAGGCCACATTTCTATACAAGAAACATATTCAAAAACCATCTCAGGTCCTCTTACTTACAGTGAAGATCATAGGACCACTGAGCAGGACACAGCTTAATCAGGAATTCCCAGCTTTGCTACTATATTGTTTCTGGGGTATTTAAGGCATTTGAAGAGAAAGACTCCTCATATAGGAACACTTAAAGCATGTGGAAGAAAGGATGGATATTTTCCAAGGTCAGTAGCTCTTCCCATGCTGTACAGTTCATTATTTTGTCTTCAAGCTTAATTTGCAAGAGCAACATCTAAAAGCCTTACACAGGGACTTTCTACCAACTACTACAATCCCAGGGAGATTATGGCCAAGCCTCAGACCAAGAGGCACAGGCTTTTCGGGACTTTCAATGTTCTATCTGTATATGTGTTCTTTTGTTCTTTGTCCCTATCTGGGTCAAAACTACACTTCAAACTGCATTAAATTGCTTCCCCCCCTCCCCCCAGAATTTCTTTTCGCTTCAGCCATATTCAAGGTATTTCCTGCTTTTCATGGGGAAGAGAAGTTTGTCTGGTAATATCTGTCTTCCAGTCAAGTCACCCCAGAATACACACTGTCCTGGTTCCCCTACCTCATCACTGGCCATCTTCTTTTGCTGGCCTCTCCTTCACTTACTTCTAAATGTTGAGCTCTTCCAAACTAAGCCCAGAGTCCTCTTCCCTTCTCTATTTCTCTCCCTTGGTTCTCTAGTACATTTCCAACAGCTTTATATATCATAATGAATGACTTTGAAATAATTACCGATAGCTCAAATCTCTCCTGGGGGCTACGTCAGAGTATACCCAACAGCCTACACGATATTTCCCCTTGGACATCTTATATAACTTGTGGTCAGCAGCCTCTGCAGTAGTCCCAATCGACTCTACCCATCTTGGAATTTATACCCTCCCACATCACATCAAGGGTGGTCTGTGTGGCCAACAGCACACTGCAGAAGTGATGGTATGCCACATCTGGAGATTAGGTTCCAAAAATAATGGTGGTTTCCACCTTGGGTTCTCTTCCCCTTGGACCATTCACTTGGCAGCAGGGAGGGAAGCAGCCCAATGGAAAGGTCAATATAGCAAGGAACTGAAGTGTCTGGCCAATAGCCAGCTGATCTGTCAAAAGCCATGTGAAAAAGACAAAAGCAGAACGCTTGACTATAACCTCATGAGAGACCCTGAGACCAAACCACCCACAGAAGCTATGAGATGAATATGTTTGTTTTACAGGGTAATTGTTTTAATATAGTAAAGATAAGCTACACAGAACTATATATGTACCAAATAGAACTTTCAATCTCTACTGTCCCAATTCCCAATTTGTTCTTTTCCTAGCCTTCCTCTTCCTGAGGAAGCATATTGAGAATCATCCCTGATTTTCTCCTTTCTGTTCACTGCCACATTTAATTTATCAGCAAGTTCTATGGAATCTAAATCCAAACCATTTATTAAATCCAACCATTCAACAAAATGTATGAAGAGCCCACATATCTGGTGCTGGAAAAACAACAGTATCCAAAACATGCCAACCCTGCCCTCATGTAGTTGACATTCACATAGGAGGAAGTAAATAATAATTTACAAACAAAATACATATTATGTCATGCAGCAATAAGTAGTATGGAGGGGAAAGCTAAAGTGAATAGAAGGATGGGGAATGCCAGGATATTTGAGGAGTGTTAGAATGCTATTATTATAAGTAGCCTTGTCAGGAAGGCCCAACTGATAAAACTCCACATTCTGTCTCCACTGCCGCTACCCCAGCTGATCCACCATCACCTTTTGCTTGGGCTTCATTGCAGCCACCTCCATGTCACTTCCCCGTATCCCAACCTTCAGTGGCCTTCCATTGCTATTAGATGAAAATCTAGAGGCTTTACCAGGCCACAGAAACCCCTGTATGACATGGTCCCACCTCATGTCTCCAACCTCAGCTGGAATCAATCATTCAAATGCCCCACTCACAAAGACATTCTGGCAATTTCTAGGTTATGCCCCATTCTTTCATTCCTTCTTCGCCCTTGTAGGTCCCAGTGCAGGAATGAACATCACTAGGTCTATCTATTTCATCCCTCTAAATAAGAAAGTCTTGCCCTCGCTGGGTGGCTCAGTTGGAGCATCATCCCGTACACCAAAAGTTTGTGAGTTCAATCCCCAGTCAGGGCATATACCTAGGCTATTCAGTAAATGGTGTTGGGAAAATTGGACAGATACATGAAAAATAAAAATAAAAAAAGAAAGTGAAAGTAAACCACCTTTTTACACCATATACAGGAAGAAAATCAAAATGAATTAAAGGCTTAAATATAAGACTGGATACCATAAAAGTCCTAGAAGAAAACATAAGCAGTAAAATTTTGAACATTTCATTTAGTAATATTTTTCTAACGTATCGCCTTGATCAAGGGAAACAAAAGGAAAAATAAACAAATGGAACTACATCAAACTAAAAAGTTTTTTCACAGCGAAGGAAACAATCAACAAAATGAAAATGCAACCTGCTAAATGGGAAAACCTATTTGCTGAGACATCTGGTAAGGGGTTAGTGTCCAAAATTTATAAAGAACATATAAAACTTCTTTTATTCACATCTAGTTGGGTAACCAATCATAAAATTTTACTTATTTTCAACTTAATAACTGATGGACATTTTTCAAACAAGCTATTTGCAGTCCTGATAGCTTTTTTTCTTTAACGTAATTTCCATGAGCTCCTACTTTTCAATAGGCATCATCATGAGAATAACTAGAATTAGACAATATGCCAAAAGACTGTCATAAGTGTTTTACACCCTCTAGTGATACCAAGACAAGAATTGGAGAAAAGCATTGCAAAAAGACAGTACTGTGATGCTACTTATATTATTGCAGTTAAACCAGCAATGTGCTCTTTTCAAGGGAGTTACCATCTCAATTCCAATCTCTTCCACTCAAGAACAAGTTGAATTTCTTTGGCATTCAAAGTCTCATAGGTCGACTTCCGGCCAAGATGGAGGCTTAGACTGACATGCTCTGTCTTCCTCTACAACTAAGTAGGAATACTACTACCTCAAAACAAAAAATAACCAGAAATTCCAGAAAATAAAACTACACGGAAGCCCAACGTATGAAGTTATAAACCAGCGGTGCTCGTCGGGACAGGTAGGAGGGGCAAGAAACCGTGGTGCTGTTTGTAATAGCAGCAGGGATAGTGGTGGAACTGCGAGAAACACCAGGGGAGCAATCCTGGCTGCAGTCGAGACCCAGCAGCTCGCAATTCCAATGCTGGGAAAGGCAGCCCCCACATTGCTTCGGACGGTGAGGCCCAGAGGGTGGAGGGACGGATTCCAGTCTCGCAGTGGAGAGTAATGGCAGGAATCCATCTTGGACCCCCGCCCCTACACAAAAAGCAACACGGTGCGTCGAAAAAGGTCGCCTATCGCCGGTCGCCTGGTACTGACGAGTGCACAGGGCTCCGCCCACTATAGCCTGCCCAGGAAGCAAAGCTAAACACAAGACTGTCAGAATGAAGCAGACAACGATCGAAATCCCCATGACACAGCTCACCAGGCAGCAGATGAGGGACCTAACAGATGAACAAATAGGAAATCTTTTTGAGGCTCAGTTCAGAGTCATATGGTGGCTTACAGAATTAACAAAAGATTTGGAACAAGACAGGGAAGGAATGAAAGCTAATCATACTGAAATGAACGAAAACACACACAAGACAAGTGGTGAGGAAATAAAATCCAGAGATCAAATCAACAAATCGGAACATAGGGAAGGAACAAAGAGTCAACCAGTGCAGAAAGAGGAAACAAAAAGTAAGGAAAGTGAGGAGAAGCTCAGAAACCTCTGGAACAGTTATAAACGAACAAGCATTCGAATAATAGGATTGCCAGAGGGTGAAGAAGAAGAACTAGAAATTAAAAAATTATGTGAAAAAATAATGAAGCAGAACTTCCCGAACTTAGGGAAGGAAATACACTTACAGGTCCAGGAAGCACAGAGGGTTCCAGAAAAACTGGACCCAGGGAGAACCACTCCAAGACACATTATAATCAAATTGTCAAAAATTATAAAGAGAAAGAGAAAATCTTAAAAGCAGCAAGAGAGAAGAAAAGAATTATGTACAAAGGGGTCCCAATTAGACTATCAGCTAATTTCTCAAAGGAGACCCTGCAGGCAAGAAGGGACTGGCAAGAAATATTCTAAGTAATGAAAATCAAAAACCTACAGCCACGAATATTCTATCCAGTGAAACTGTCATTCAGAATAGAAGGGCAGAGAAAGTGCTTCCAGGGCAAAGCAAAACTGAAGGAGTTCATTAAATCCAAACTATGAACATTAAAATGAAAACTGCATCACAACAACCAACAACAGAAGCTAGGAAACCGAAATAAAGGCAAACTAAGTAGGCACCGAGAGTGGAAAAAGAACTATAGGTATGGAGAACATATTGGGGGGAGGTCAGTGGGGAGGGGGAAGGGGGGAAATGGAGGGAGATGGTACAGGAGTTAAGAAGCATAGTAGGAGGGAGCGGGGTAGACAGGAAGAGATTAAGAAGAACTATATGCACAACTAATGGACATGGACTAAAAGGGGGGGACAACTGGAGGGGAGGGTGTCACTGGGTGGAGGGGAGCAGAGGGAATAGAAATTGGGACAACAGCATAATCAATAAAACATTTTTTTTAAGTCTCATAGGTCGATACACCTCCTAGATTCTTATGTTTTTACATAAATTTTCATGATATGTTTTGCTTGTTCATATGAATCCTGAAATTAAAATGCAGATATGTAAGAAGAAAACTTGAAAGCAAAATTACAAATGCAGAAAGAAGAAACTCTATGCACACCAAAAAATATGAAATTCTTCATTTCTATTTTTAAAAGATAAAAGCATTTAAAAGCTTAGTTCTCAAACATAACTTCTTTGTACTTTCAAATGTCCTATTTTTATAAAGATTTTATTTATTTATTTTTAGAGAAAGGGAAAGGGAGGGAGAATCAGAGAGGGAAAAACATCAACGTGAGAGAGAAACATCAATCTGTTGCCTCTCGCATGCTCCCTGATCGGGGACCTATGTATGCGCCCTGACCACGAATCAAACAGGCAATCTTTCACTTTGCATGATGATGCCCAACCAACTGAGCAACACTGTTCAGGGCTTAAATGTTCTAGTTTTAACCTCATAATGTATCACATAGAAAAATGATTACCTTAGGCAAAAGGGTACTTTAAAAATTAAAGTATATTTTGTACTTGCCTGCTTTTTAAATTCTGCTGGTAAACAGAAATCTATTTCTCTAATCAGAATATATCTTTTATTGTTTGCAAGATTGTAGTATTGAAAGCACTTATTTTTTTATTGATTATGCTATTATAGTTGTCCCAGTTTTTCCCCTTTTGTCTCTGTCCACCCAGCACGCCCAATTCCCTCCAGCAATTCCCCCCTCCTTTGTTCATGTCCATGGGTTCTGCATGTAAGTTCTTTGGCAACGCCACTTCCCATATTTGCTCTTAATATCCCCCTCCCTAGTCTGTAACTACCCATTTGTACTTCTTAATCCCTGCACCTTTTGTCTGATTCCCCAAGACCCCTTCCCCACTGGCCACCATCTCAATGTTCTTCATACCTATGATTCTGTTTCTGTTCTGCTTCTTTGCATAGTTTATTTTTTAATCTCAATTGTCGATAGTTATGTATTCATTGTCATTTTAATGTTCATAGTTTTGATTTTTATTTTAAATAAGTCTCTTTAATATTCTGATAATAAGGGTTTGGTAATGATAAACTCCTTTAGCTTTACCTTGTCTGGGAAGCACTTTATCTGCCCTTCCATTCTAAATGATAGCTTTGTTGGATAGCGTAATCTTGGTTGTAGGTCCTTACGTTTCATCACTTTGAATACTTCTTGCCAGTCCCTTCTTGCCTGCAAAGTTTCTTTTAAAAATCAGCTGACAGTCTTATGGGAAGTCTTTTGAAGGTAACTCTTTGCTTTTCTCTTTCTGCTTTTAAGATTCTCTCTTTATCTTTAACCTTTGGCATTTTAATTATGATGTGTCTTGGAGTGGGCCTCTTTGGGTTCGTTTTATTTGGGACTCTCCGTGCTTCCTGGATTTGTATGAATATTTCCTTCACCAAATTAAGAAATTTTTCTATTATTATTTTTTTAAATAGGTTTCCAACTTCTTGCTCTTTCTCTTCTTCTGCTGGCACCCCTGTTATGTGAATGTTGGAATGCTTGATGTTGTCCCAGAGGCTCTTTACACTATCCTCAATTTTTTGGATTCTTCTTTCTCCTTCTTGCACTGATTGGATGTCTGTTTCTTTGTTATGTTCCAAATCATTGATTTGATTCTCAGCTTTATTCACTATGCTGTTGATTCCCTATAAATTGTTCTTTATTTCAGTTAGTGTCTCCTTCATTTCTGATTGGATCATTTTTATGCTGTTGAAGTACTACTGAGTTCCTAGAGCATCCTTATAAACAGTGTTTTGAACTCTGTATCTGATAGAATGCTTATCTCCATTTTGTTAGTTCTTTTTCTAAACTTTGGTTCTCTTCTTTCATTTGGGCCATATTTCTTTGTCTCCTCATTTTGACAACTTCCCTGTGTTTGTTTCTATGTATTACATAGAACTGCTTTTACTCCGTATCTTGGTAGCATTACCTAATATAGTAGGTGTCCTGTAGGGTCCAGTGGCACAGCCTCTTGTATCCCTCAAGCTGCATACTCGAGGTGCACCCTCTGTGTGGGCTGAGTACTACTTCCTTTTGTAGATGAGTCTGGATTGCTATCAGCAGGTCAATGGGATAGATTTACCCAGTCAACACAGCTAGTATAACTGCCTGTGACCCCTGGCCAGCAACTACCTCCCTCCATGGCTTGTGGAGGTGGTTGGGTGGTGCTCTAATGTGGACTATAACTGTCTTCTGGGTGCTTAAGTTCTGGGTTTCCTGGGTGGTGCAGGCCAAAGTCTGCCTCCATCTATGTTCTATCTGGGGCCCCTTGGCGTGAGGTATAAAGCAATCTGCAAATGACGGCTGCTAGTGCCAAGTGCAGGGAAAGGTATGGGGGTTGGGCTCATCTGTTGTTTGTTTAAGCAGATTTAGGAAGGTCTGAAGCCTGCACCTAGCCTAGCCCTTCATATGAAAAGGCCCTTGTTACCAAGTAATTGTCAGGGCAGAGCTCACTGTGTGAGCTAGGTTGATGGAGACTCAGAGATGGTGCCTCCACACCGTGTCTCTGTGTGGGGATGGATCAGAAAGGTGCAATGGCAGCTGTTTGCAGTTCTGTTTGGGAGGAACCTGTCCCCCAGCTCTTGCTCTAATGCCAGACATTTCAGTTCCTCCCCATATGCCACTGGTGCCTGTCAAGGTACTGCCCCAGTGCTGGAGCCCAGAGCAAGTGAGTCTGGGTAAGCCCATGTGCAGGGCCCTCCAAGCAGAAATGCCTGAGAATCCTGGTTTCTTTTGCTGCCTGAGCCCCCACTGGTTTTTGCAGCCAGAAGTTGTGGAGACTTATCTTCCTGGCACTAGAACCCTGGGGTGGGTGGTCTGGTGTGGAGCTGGGATTCCTTGCTCCCAATATATCCCTCTGTTTTATATTCATAACACATGGGTTTGGAACCACTACATTCTGACTTTCCACATCTCTGCCCCTCCGCCCCTCCTACCAGTCTAGATGAATGTGGTTTCTTTAATTCCTTACTTGTTGTACTTCCATACAGCTCAATTTTCTGATGGTTCTGAGTGATATTTGTTCTATAATTTAGCTGTAATTTTGCTGTGGTTGTGTGAGAATGTGAGTCACGTTTACCTACACTTCCATTTTGACCAAAATCCAGAATACATCTTTAAAAATGAAGAATATTTGCTCTCTTTGCCTCTTGAATTCACCAATTTTTTCATCTAGAATGGCTAGAAAAGGTCTACCATTCCAAATTTTTACTTGGTAATGTATTCACTTGTCTGTTTGTGACAACTGTAACAGTATTATTACAACTGAGCCTTGATTTTCATACATTTTTTTGCAACCCACCTTAAATTTGTCACTTAAATCCTTCAATTGTCTTTCCTAAGGTGAGTTTGGATTAAGTTTACCAGGTCATGAATAACAGCACTACTAACAGTTCATTTCTGATATAGTCACATTTGTACATGTTTTACCAATATTTGATAACTTAATCACATTTTTGTCCTTATAAAACTGGGTGGAAAATATAAAAATTAATTTAGCAACATCCAGAAGCACAGATCATAATACAATTATCAAAAATGGACAAAATTATGTCAAGTGAAATAATCAAATTAAAGAAAGTATATAAAATACATATTAGAAATAAGCCATGGAAAATTATAGCTAAAATCAAAAATAAATTAGTAATAATTTTAACAACTACTTGGGATAGAACCATTACATTACACTATGTTAAGACTACTATTAGGTTTTTATTCTTATAAGTTTCATATACATTTGAACCTAAAATGCTATTAACTAATAACAATATAAGCTTATCATCTAGTAGAAAGAGTATTTACTTCCTTTCTAGTCTAAAATTTCAAAAGGAAAAAGTCCAGTTTTTGCTATTCTTGGTTCTGAGTTTTAAAAAATGTATTATAGCAAAGAAAGAGTATTTCTGATGCAGATAAAGAAGTGGTATATATATGTGTGTGTGTGTGTGTGTGTATAACGGAGTATGACTCAGCCATAATAAAGAATAAAATCTTGCCATTTGCTACAATGTGGATGGACCAAGAGGATACTGCGCTGAGTGAAATAAGTCAGAGAAAGAATACTACCACACGATTTCACTTACATGTGGAATCTAAACAACAAAATAAATGAACAAGCAGAACAGAAACAGACTCACAGATACAGAAAACATTTTGATGTTTGTCAGATGAAAGAGCAGTTGGGGGAATGGGTGAAAAAGGCAAAGGGATTAAGAAGTACAAGCTGGTAGTTACAGGACAGTCATGGGGATGTAAAGTACAACATAGGGAATTCAGCCAATAATATTGTAATAACTGTGTATGGAGTCAGATGGGATCTAGTTTTATCAGGATGATCATGTTATACATTATGTATTAAATATATAATCACTGGGGTGTACACCGAAAACTAACTGTATGTCAACTATAATTGAAAAGAATTTTTAATCTAAATTTAAAATATATATAATGGCACACCATACAGATACAATAGATGTAAAGAATGTTAAGAACACAGATAATAATAAAATGTTGGAAATAAAGAGTGAGTAATAATAATATTAATGATAATTTGGTCTCTGGTTAATTTTATCTCTACTCATTGCACTTCAGTTGCATCTACCTTTTCAAAAGCTTCCAAACACAACATGTGGTCCTGACTCACTGGTTTTGCGTAATTCACTCTCCTGCACAACATGCTCTTCCTGGGCTGGCTGTCTGGGCATCTCAGCATCCTTCAGGAGTTAACCCAAATATCTCTGCCCCTGAGATGCCTCCCCGACTGCCCCTCCCTCCAAGCATTCTCCCTCTGCAGGGTGTGTGGGTCCATTAACATTTATTTATCACTCTTTATCACATTCTTTCTTTTATATTAACTTCAAGCTCCTCAATGACAGAGAGTGCACATTCTTTCCTTTATATTTGAGTACCCAGCTCCTGATATAATTTATGCCTGGAAAGCAGTGGGTTTCCATACACTCTCAATAAATGAGGAAGCGAGAGAACAGGAAGATTCCAGAAGAGAAAAGGGAATAAATATGTTGTGACACGATTTGAAGAAAATTATGATACGTACCTTTGAAAATTTTCTTTTCCTCTTCCTGAGGTGGTGACAGTGAGAAGTTACTTAAGAGAAGACTTGGCTAATTGGGCAACTCCTGGCTTTCAGGGGAGAACACCTGTTGTGCAGACTTGTTGGCACCTGCAGTACAAACAGCTGAGAGTCTGGGCGTGGCTTCCCTGTGAATATGTGGCCCAAATGCCAAAGGCTTTCCCAAAGACTTGCACCTTCCTGAGAAGTATCCCTGGCTGGTGGTCACTAACTCCAGCTCTAAATCAGTGTTTCTAACTAGAGCAGATTTTGCTTCTTCCCTCAAGAGATATTTGGGAATTTCTGGAGATTTGGGGTCATCAAAACTAGTTTGTGTGAGGTAGGATGGGTATCTAGTGAGTAGAGGTCAGGGTTGCTGCTAAACATTCTACAGTGCACAAGGCAGCCTGCACAACAAAGAATTATCTGAATAGTGCTGAGATTGGGAGAGCCCACTCTCAATAATGATGTCATGGGAGAGGTTACTCATCCTCAGAAGCACCATGCCTGAAACTCTCAGCTCTAAAGCACTCCACCCAGTTACTTGGGATGGGCACACCCTGAAGTACACTTCAGCATCCTCAGCAGATTCTGGGTCAGGTAACACCACCACTCCAAGTAGTTGCAGCAGCCATAACTGCCCCCTGCCCCATTCACTCTCATTTGACGGCCTTGCCTTATGCTCCTCTGAGAAATTACTGGCCACTGAGCTGGGGTTTTCTGTTTTCTCCATCTTTTCCTCCCAGTTTGCCTGCAGCAGCACCTGAGCTTGCCTGTCTCTCCTCAGTCCCCGTGGCTATGATCTGCTCCTGGAACTAGAGTCCATTCCTCCCTACCCCACCAGGGTCTTGTTCCCTCTCTGTCTGTCCAACCTCTGCAGGACCTTTGGCTCCTTCCCATAGTCTATAAATATATATAAGACTCCAGATCCTAAAAAAACTTAAAGTTTCCTTAATCAAACCCCTCTCAAGTTTTTACCTTATACTCTTTCATCCTTTTACCACCAAATTGATTTCATCTATCTGAATACATAGTCTCAAGGTAACAAAATTTCCAAATAAAATTCAAGTCTGCTTATCATCATGCCCACACCAATCAGCAGAGTATCCACTAGTAATCAGTTTGGTGCTTCCTTCTAGACTTCTCCTCTGCCTGTGAATTTACTCAGCTACGTAACAGAGATTTATTTTGTGAAGGTTTCGTTCTCCCATAAGTGGCATTAGCCTGTGCATATTGCTCCACAACGGTTTCCCCCACAGGTGGACTGCTGTTTTCTCAGCACCATCTCTGCCTGTTTCTGTGCTCTTCCCTGCATCACAGGGGCTGGAAATCTGGAGAGTACACTTTCCAGGCTCCCTCATCAGCATGTTTCCAGTTCAGCCCTTGTTTCAGATGTAGAAGGTGGAAGAGAAGCAGAGGCCATTACTGCTTTGGAAACAGGCAGATCAGAAGCTTCCGTGGGCAATAATCATGGTTGCTAGACAGGACGAGTTTTCTGGGCAGCCTTCTGTTAGGTACTGCAGGTGGCTGAGATCATCACCAGCACATTCCTGTGACTCCTGAACTTCCTGATTTCCCTAGGGGAGAATTGCCTTTCCTGACTGGCTATGCGAGTCCTTTCAACAGTGGTGGGAGCCCCAAATCCATGAATTAAATATTTTCCAGTTCAAGTAACCCAAGTGATTTCTGTTTCCTGACTGGACCCTGACTGCTCCAGTCTTTTGTCCAGAAAGGGTTTTAGGAAACACACACACAAAGGTGTGGCTCTAGGATTCGGTGGTGTTTGATCTGGTTAGATTCAAGGCTGTGAACAATGAAATGCTGAGGTCTTGAAGTAACAAAGACTTTTAAAAATTATCACCTGGTGTCCCTGGCTGGGTAGCTCAATTGGGTTAGAGAGCTGTCCCCATATGCCAAGGTGGTGGATTCAATCCCTGGTCGAGGCACATAAAGAAATCAACAAATGAATGAGTATAGTAAGTGAAACAACAAATCGATGTTTCTCTTTCTCTAAAAAAAAAAAAAAAAAAAAAAAAAATCAGTAAATAAAAATCATCACCTGGAGTTGTTTGGAATGAGAAGCATATTCAAAGCAAGGCCTTGGGAGACCAGTGGCTGCTGCGGTGTAACAGGCTGACAGGAACCAAGACTGAGCACTGACAGTGCGCTGGTCACTTTGACTGCCCTGCAGAGTAAAGCAAAGGAAATGTCCAGCTCAGCACGTGGGACTTTCCTCTGACACCCTGGGCAGAGGACCAAAGAGTTTCTGTGACTGCCCTAACAGGGACTCTGGTCTCCTTTAGCTGCCAGGCCAGTGAATGTGAAAACCAGGCCAGTGTTTGAGTCTAGGAATTGCAAAATTACAATCTACATTTAATCACAGCTTCCCTCGGTCCCTTTTATGCTAAAGTTAGGGAACTAATTTGGAAAGAGCGAGTTGTTTGTGACTGTACAGAATCTGTCTTTTAATCTGGAAAGCATGTCTTGATTCTCCCCAACCCCTGGACACCCCTAACACAGGTCCATGATTTTTCATCAAGATTATCTCCTACCCTGTGGAACACATGTCTTACCAAGCCCTCCTGCTCCTAGGGCCTCTTGTTCATCCTGTCCAATCAAAAGATACCATCAATGTCACAGATCAGTTTTTGTTCTCCAGAATGTCCAGGTGATCCACATCGCTTCTGATTATATTATGACAATCTGTGGGTGAGTTAAATTAGTCCTAAGGAAAATCTGTGAATGTGTTATATCTAGTCCATGTACTTGCAAACTGTTTCAGACCCTTTGATCTGAGTGAGATAGAAATAGGCATTTGCTAAATCAGGGGCTGCCTAACATGTACATGAGGCTGTATTAATCTTCTCCAGCTAAAATACCACCCCCAGCCTTGCAGCTGCAATGGGGGCTATTTGGTTGAGCTTGTCACAGTCTACACTCATTTTCCAGGATTCACCTAGGTGCTGTGGGGCCAGTCTAGTAAATTAACTACAGACGTGAGAGGAGGCAGCACAGCTATATGCTCAAGATCCTTAAGGGGCACTAATCTCTGCCATCTTCCAGAGAATGCTATGTTGTTTTTGTTTTACAGTCTTCACCAGGGGTTTAAAATTCATTTCAGAGACTTCCCTGTGACCTTTCCCATTATGGTAGTTATTACTCCACAGGCCAAGAAAGTGATGTGAGGCTTACCCAAACTGCTAAGCCTGTCAGTCCCTAGTATACATCTGAAGACCAGGAAAATAATACTGGGTGGATCTGCCATTTATTCCCTGGTCCATGATGAGGCTCTGGGTCCCAGGTACCTAATGTCAGCTCAGACCTTGTGTTCCATAACCCATAAAAATAGTTGGATATTTTCCTTTGCCAAATGCATACTCACCCAAGTAAATGGCCATAGTTCCTTTAGGGAAGAACCCAGGATAACATTTAGTATATATTTGCCATGACATAGTAGGGTCTTTCTTTCCAGAGACCTGGCTAACTCTGCAGTCAACAGATTCTGGGTCTGAAAACTGACTCTGGTCCAGGAAATGGGAAAGAGATCCTGACTCCTATTGGGGCAACCACTTTCAACCTAATGCTCATCCATTTTGGCCCATCTATTTTGTCCACAGAGACGATATTATATTTATTTTCTCCACTTCTCTACCTGTAGGTCAAGTACCCTAGATTTTCTTTGTAGATCTCATCATACCTGCTATTATTAAACTCAAAAATTTCGTCAATCTAATGGAGTAAATATTAGGTCTCACCTAACTGAATCTGACTGGTTTGATTCCCAGTCAGGGCGCATGCCTGGATTGTGGGTTGGGTCCCCAGTTGGAGGTGTGCCAGAGGCAACTGCACGTTGATATTTCTCTCCCTCTCTTTCTCCCTCCCACCCCCTCTCTCTGAATATAAATAAAATCTTTTTCAAAAAATACTTTTAAAAATTAGGTCTTTTTCTGTTTTGTTTGCATTTTCTGATTATAAGGCTGATCATGATTTTACATAATTATTGAGCTCTTGTACTTCCTTTCCTGTGAAAGGCACATACACATCCATTGCCCAGTCTTAATTGGGCAGTATTCCTTTTTCTTTTAAATATGTTTTATTGATTATGCCGTTACAGTTGTCCCAATTCCTTTTCCCTCTGCTCCCATCCACCCAGTGACTCCCCTCCCTCCAGTTGTCCTCCACCCGTTGGTCCATGCCCATTGGTTGTGCATATAGTTCTTCTCAACATCTTCCTGTATACGCCATTCCCTCCTACTATGCTTAATTCTTGCATCATCTCCCTCCCTTTTCCCTTTTCTCCCTTTCTGCTGACCTCCCTCCAATATGTTCCCCATACCTATAATTCTTTTCCCACTCTTGTTGCCTACTTAGTTTGCCTTTGTTTCAATTCCCTAGCTTCTGTTGTTGGTTGTTGTGATACAGTTTTCATTTTAATGTTCATAGTTTTGATCCTCCTTCCTCTAAACCAGTCCCTTTAACATCTCATATAACAGTGGTTTGGATCTAATGAACTTCTTCCGTTTTACTTTGTCCTGGAAGCACTTTCTCTGCCCTTCTATTCTGAATGACAGTTTTGCTGGATAGAGTATTCGTGGCTGCAGGTTTTTGATTTTCATTACTTAGAATATTTCTTGCCAGTCCATTCTTGCCTGCAGGGTCTCCTTTGAGAAATTAGCTGATAGTCTAATTGGGACCCCTTTGTACATAATTCTTTTCTTCTCTCTTGCTGCTTTTAAGATTTTCTCTTTCTCTTTAATTTTTGACAATTTGATTATGTGTCTTGGAGTGGTTCTCCCTGGGTCCAGTTTTTCTGGAACTCTCTGTGCTTCCTGGACCTGTAAGTCTATTTCCTTCCCCAAGTTCAGGAAGTTCTGCTTCATTAGTTTTTCACATAATTTTTCAATTTCTAGTTCTTCTTCTTCACCTTCTGGCACTGCTATAATTCGGATGTTTGTTTGCTTATAGCTGTCCCTGATGTTTCTGAGCCTCTCCTCATTTTTTGTTTCCTCTTTCTGCACTGGTTGACTGTTTGTTCCTTCCCTTTATTCAGATTTGTTGATTTGATCTCTGGTTTTCATTTCCTCACCACTCGTCTCGTATGTGTTTTTGTTCATTTTAGCCTTCATTCCTTCCCCGTCGTGTTTAATGTCTTTTGTTAATTCTGTAAGCTGCCTTATGACTATAGCTCTGAACTGAGCCTCAGAAAGTTTTTCTATTTATTCATCAGTTAATTCCTTTATCTGCTTTTTGGTTAGCTTCATGACTGGTACTTCAATCATTATTTCCGTCATTCTGACTGTTTTCATTTATCTTTCCTTCTTGGGTGGGCCTGTCACAGCTCCTATGCTATCGGGTGCAGCGCCCTGAGCACTCATCACAAACCTCACAAACCGGGGACCTTTTTCACCAAACTGTGGCGCTTTGTGTAGGGGCAAGGGCCCAAGATGGATTATTGCCGTTACTCTTCGCTGAGAGACCGGGAGCCTCTTCCTCCCTCCCCACGCCCTCTGGGCCTCACAGTCCGAGGCAATGGCGGTCTGCCTTCCCCAGTGTTAGAATCGCGAGCTGATGGGTCTCGACTGCCACCAGGACTACTCCCCTGGCGTTTCTCGCAGTCCCGCCATTATCCCAACCTATCCGTCCTGGTTTTGCCCCTCCTATCAATCCGGATGAGCAGCACTGGTTTATAACTTCATACGTTGGACTTCCATGTAGTTTTATTTTCTGGAATTTCTGGTTATTTTTGGTTTTGTTGTAGTTGTATTCCTTCTTAGCTGTGGAGGGAGACAGAGGTTGTAAGTCTAAGCCTCCATCTTGGCCGGAAGTCCTCTCCTTTTTCTTATTAATTCTGTATTATTAATAAAAATTACATTAATCAATATATTATTAAAATAATTATAATTAACATACTAAGATAGTTATATTAGCTAATATTGATTGTCAGTAACATTGATATATAATATATTATAATGAATTAGCAATGTAATACAATATGTAAGTAATCTATACTTACTGCATGGATTATTTTATGATGATTATGTATAACATTATAACTAAGTTAATTAATTATATTAATATTCACATAAACATACCTTGATACTTTATTAACATAATTATATTATTTCCTATACCTAACAATAATGTAACAGTAATGTCCTATGTAAACTGTTCTAAATAGAATTTTTTTAAATAGAATTATATTGATATATTGTTAATGTGTTAATATTATGAAGATTAATAGATTTTATGTTATATATGTTGTAAACTTTTTTCAGTAGAAGTAAATGGTCATTGATTTTATTTACCTAACTCCTCAATATTTAAATAAACCCCTTATCATCTGGCTTCTAACTCTAGTACCCTACTAAAATTCTTCTCACTAAAGTCTTAAATGACCTTCAAAGGTTAAATCCAAAGGTTTGTTTTTCATCTTTCTCTGACTTATACACCGCATTTTGCAGGTCCTGGAACCCTTTTTGCTGGGCTTCCAGCACAGGTGCTCCTGGTTCTCCTCCTAGAACTCTGACAATAACTCATCAGTCTCTTGTTAGGCTCTGCTTCCTCCCCCTCCCCCTTAAAGTTTGCATTCTTCTAGGTTCTTTGTTTGTCTTTCATTGTTGTTCCTCACACTCTTCCTTGGAGATCTCATCAACCTCAGGTTTCAACAACCACTTACACACTGTTGCAAACCAGACCTAGTTTGCATTCCAGACAGGTCCCTCAGCTATAGTTTTTTATATCTGACTCTTTCTGGACATCTCCATTTCATCCCATAGAGGCATATCCGGTCTGATACTGCATGTCCAAAATGGAAATCTTCTTCCTTCACAGTCAATCTTCCCGAGTTGCCTACTTTCACTGGCTTTGTGTCTCACCCCCTAGTCATTCTTCATCCCATTCCAGTCTGGCATCTGCTCACACCACTCTTGTATATATGCTCTTGGTGGAGTTACTAATGATCATCTTATCATCAAATCCAGTGTATATTTCCAGCACTTTTCTTACTGGTTTCTTACAGTGATTTTCCTCCTTCATGAAGCACTGCTTTCCTACCTTTTTAATGCCACACTATTCCTGCCTTGGGTAAGTGGCAGAACCCCCACATTTCTCCCTGTGCAGGAAGGATAGTCATGGTAGGAAGGGTCAACTGAAAGCCCGCCGAGTTCTTTCCCACCTGCTAAAATCATAAACAAAAACCAGTAAGAGCACATCCCTGAACAATTGTAGAAATTGATGCCTTATTCAAAGTTTTGAAACACAAAAAGGTGTTATTTCTGTTAAATCTCCATTAAATTCAGCTGTGGAGCCTTTGCCAAAGAGAGAGAGGCCTTGGAAGATGACAGTGGATTTTCCTGAGCCTAATTAGTCAGTGACTCTCATTAGAGCTCCTCTTCTGGATAGGATGTCTTTACTGTAGCAAGTCAGCACCAGCCCAGGCACCTGGTATGCTGCTGTTAATTTAGAAAATGCTTTTCCCCCCTTTGATTCACTAAGCAGAGAAAACAAGAAACAGTAATGCTCCCACCTAGCAGAGACATCGGGACATTTTCAATCTCTAACCTCATTTCCTCATTGCATCATTCAGGGGCGTTTCTGGGAATTTGATATTTTTAGTATCTATACAACATCTACTCGTCAATTACTTTGATGACATGTATATAGGATTATAAGGATTGTACAGAATAGACTAGGACCGGATGGACTAGAACCAGGCAGTTCCTTGGATGCCCAAGTAAGATATATGCCTGCTAAAGTGTGGGAAGGAATCCCATAAAAATACGGACCGCCCCCCCCACCATTAAAAAAAAAGGCACAACACTTGATGGGACTTTGTGAATGTTAGAGGCTACCGCCTTAGTCCGTTTGGGCTGCTGTAACAAAATGCCAGGGACTGGGTAGCTTATAAGCAACAGAAATCTGTTTCTCACAGTTCTGGAGGCTGGGAGTGCAAGATGAAGAAGATCAAGGCGCCAGCATGGTTCTACTGTGGTGAGGACCCTCTTCCTGGTTATAGCCAGCACCTTTGGCTATGTCCTCACATTGCAGAAGGGCCAATGGGCTCTCTGGGGTCTCTGTTTTAAGGACAATGATCTCATTCATGAGAGCTTTGCCCTCATGATTTAAGCACCTCTCAAAGGCCCCACCTCCTGACTCCATCATCTTGGGGAGTTAGGATTTCAATATGGAAATTTGGGAAGTATACAAACCTTCAGACCATAGCAGGGGTGTTTATCACTTTTGGTGTCATTCTGCAGCACATACGCTGTGTGAACCCCATCTCTGAGGAAGGCCCAGAATGACAGAAGCCTATATGGACCCTGAAGCTAACTGTGATTGGAGATGAGGTGAGAGCAATGTTATGCCATTATGTTAGTAAGGATTTCTGCTTTGGAAAAATAGTTCTTGGCTTGCTCTTGAACCCTGACAAAAGCAGAATGCCTTTCCCATGGGTCAGGAGGTGACCATGAGACTAAGTTACCCATGACAAAACAGTAGTTCTCTAATTCACTTCTCCACACATCTAAGGTGCCCAGAAGCACCCCATTATCAGGTGGAAAGATCAGATACCTAACCCACACTGAGCAGGTCCTGTCGACACAAATGGATTGCATGAATAGGGAGCTTATACTCCCAGCGTACCCACTCCTGTCTACCGCTGCTTCAGTCTCCAAACATGTATGGCCTTATGGGGCATTTATTATGGCCAGTTAGCTGATGGTAAGATTTTTAATCAGGATTGCAGATGGGTCTGCCTAGGATGCTCACAGCAGATGGATGAGGATTGATGTAATGTCACAGCCTCGCAACAAGATTTTGGTAAAGACTTGGAGCTAACAATCAATGTATGGTGCTGGTTTCCATAGATGAAATGTTTGTATTCCTCACAATTAATTTATTGAAACTTAATCCCCATTGTGATGATACTAGGAGATGTGGCCTTTGGGAGGTGATTAGATCATAATGGTAGAGCCCTTATGATTGGGATTAGTGCCCTTTTAACAGAAAACCTCAAGAGCTCCCTTGAGCCTTCTGCCATGTGAGGACACAGCAGAAAGGGGCAGTCTATGAGTGAAGAAGCCAGCCTAAAAACACCCCGCCTCTGCTGGCACTTTGATCTCAGACTTGCCGGCTTCCAGAATTGTGAAAAATATTTGCTGTTTAAGCCACCCAGTCTATGGTGTTTTGTTATAGCAGCCTGAACAAAATAAATCACTGATCTTCCCAATCTGGAATCCAGTCGATCCTCAGCATTTGTGGATTTTATATTTACAAATTTGCCTACTCACTAAAATCTATTTGTAACCACATAGTGATACTGACAGGAAATTTGCACGCATATGAGGACGTGCAAAGAGCAGTGAAACTGAGTTGCCCTGTGTACGTGTTACCACCCGAAGCTGAATAAGTCGTCACTCTGCCTTCTGTTTCAGCTCTCGTACTGAACAATGTCCTTTCTCATGGCCTATGTAGTGCCATGTATTTCACATTTCTGTGCGTCTTGTTGGTGATGTCACCGTTTGAAGTAGCTCCCAAGCATGGCACTGAAGTGCTGTCTAGTGTTCCTAAATGCAAGAAGGCTGTGATGTGCCTTACAGAGACAGCACGTGTGTTAAATGAGCTTCATTCAGGCCCGAGTTCCAGTGCTTTGCCTGTGTGTCCCCTCTAGGGAATCAACAATATGGCACATCCACAGAAAGGAAGAAAAAATTCACTGATCTGGATGCCAGGCCACTCTAAAAGTGCTAATGAAGCATCCATAGTGTGTGACAAACCCATGGAATAGGAGCAAAATCTCTGGGTTCAGAGATGAAAACTGATTAAAACAAAAGGAAAAAACCATGGTGGACACCACTGTTGTGAGGCTGAAAGCCAAAGAAATTTATGGTCATGTTACCCAGGGTCAGGAAAATGTTAAACTCTTCTCAGCTAGTGCTGGCTCACGCATTTCAAAAGGCAATCAGCATGAAGAATGTGAAAGTTGTGGGTGACTGGGAGGCTGTGGAAGAATTTAAATATGCTTGCTAGGTGTTGTATCTGAAAAAAATTGTGAAAGAGCCAGTTGTCTGTGCTGATGAGACTGCCTTGTTTTCCAAGTGTGTGGTGTTATTGTTGACAAAAACGCTGTGACCAGAAGCATGCAGGAACATAGCTCTGTATTTCCCTTTGACATTCAGTATTAACTAATTCAGCATTACTAGTGACTTTATAGAACAAAACCACCCTAAAAAATGTGTGCACTGAATAATCAACTTATATGAATTGGATTATTAAGAAGTGAAAGTGAGAGTAGACCCTCCATTTTTATACCTAATATTTTATTCTCTACTATATATATAATATTTTATACCATCAATATTGTGATTCTGAGGTCCTATGGTTTAGGAGTCAAATACCCAAGGAATAAAATTTTCTAACAAATACAATGAAGGTCTCTCAAATATTTTTTAAATTCTTTATCAGACATGGCTATGGAGGGGGGGGCAAAAAACTGAATTTATTTACTAAAGATTGTGTATTTATTCTTACATGCTTAAAATTCAGTCACCTTCAAAGCACTCTCCATTTCATACAATACACATATCAAGATGTTTTCTCCACTTCTCAAAACAGTTTTTGAACTCACCAATTTTGATGCCTTTTATTGCTTCTGCCATTTTTTTGTTTCACCTCTTCCATATCTGCAAAACATTTCTTTCTGAGGATTTTTTTTCATCCTGGGAAACAAAAAAAATGTTGCTGGTGAGATCAGGTGAATAGGGAGGGTGAGGCATGGGGGTCATGCCATTTTTTTGTCAGAAACTGCCGAACATTCAGTGTGGTGTGGGCAGGTGTGCTCATAAATCACCCATCATGAAATGGGCAAACACGATGAAAGAGTCTTCAAAAAAATTCACTGAAACTGAACGCAGCCTCTCACAACAATGCCAGCTGGTGCACTGGTTCTAGGGTTCCTAGAACACTAACCCAGTGGGGGAAGCCTATACTACCAGAGGCCTGCCCTCCAGAAGATAATTCCAGGTTTTTGCCCCACATATATATTTGTACTGTGGTGTATTTGTGTGTGTGTGAGGGTAAGGGGGTGCAGGTAGGGAGTTTCTCATGAGCTGACAATGTTATCTACATTGCTGGTCACCACTATTCCTTTTCAGCCTGTTCTGAACTTGTTTTCATGCTCATTATTCTACTGAAAATGCTTCACCAATGTTCTTTGTATTGCCAAACCCAATGACTATGTCTCTGATCTCAAATTTCTCTAATTTATTCTCGATGCTTCTGACTTAGTTGACCACTGTCCTCTTTTCAAACTCTTCTCTCCAGTTCTGTGATCATTTACTCTCATTCTACTTTTTCTCCTACGTTACTAACCTCTCCTTTTAAGTCTCCTTTGCTAAGTTCTCCTTCTCTACCCAATCATTAAAATTTGCTCCTCCTCAAAACTTGGTCCTGAGCCTTCTTCTCTTCAGTGTCTTCTATCTCTAAATATTTTCATCCACTTTAATATCTTCACATACAATTCATATGCCATGTCTCCTAAATTAATGTTGATAGCTCAAATCTGTCCCCCTAGCTCCAAACTGACATATCCAACTGCACAACATAACATCTCCACTTGGCTCTTCCACGGTTCTCTCTAAATCCTTATGTCCAGACAGACCTGATGCTTGTCACCTCAAAGTTCTGCTTCCATCTCCAATCCTATCCCTCATTCTCTCCCTACATGAACAATGACAACACATTCAAGCGGGAACCAAAATTAAAAATGGAGAAATTATTTTTGACTTGCCCCTTTTGCCAATCTCTTGCCTCCACTTAAACCCTTCAGCAGATTCTACTTCCAAATATATTTCAGTTCCACCTACTTCTCTCCATGTTTGCTGTCCTGGGGCCCACCATAAAGTGGGGCAGGGGTGGGGTGAGGAGAGCATCATGTACAGTTCAGGCTTCTACAACCCCAAGTTTGTGACCCTAGAAGGAGATAGATGCTCTCTCCCAGCATTAACAGGTAAAATCCCAGAGAAGAAGAGGCCAAGTCTGGGTCATGTGGAGGAGAAAGGGCAGCTTCCCAAAGGTATGGTGGTGCTGTTACCAGAAAACCAAAATGGAGCCAGACAGAGAGGAACACTATCTGTGAAGAGTGGAGGCTGGTGACAGGGACTCTCACCTCCTTACTTGTCCTTTGCTGTCCTGTGTACATCTCCCAGGCAAACCAGATGCTTGAGGCAATTGGCTCTTAAATAAATTGTTATTATAATGCCCCAAGCTTTGAGGATTTCCTAGAGCAGGTAATGCATAGAACTTGGAAGTAAAAGAGAGCCTTCTAAGGCTCTGAAAGCATTTGTCTAGATTTTGTTGCATTAATGGGTATGGTAATAAGCAGAAGGTATCTATTTCTGTGGGGTTTTATTTTATTTTTTCAGCCTTTCAGGATGATTTCAGCTCTGGGTTCCAGGTTGGCAGGGTTCCAGGACATGTATATATTCATGTAAATTCAACTCCTTAAATTTATGATGTAGCTACAATTATACACTGGAGAAAATTCATACTTGAAGAACTAAACAGTAAGAGACCTATATAAAAAGAGGTCAAGGTGGTTTTCTTCCACCTCCATGCCTTATCTCCAAACACAGTAATTCAAATTAGTCAAATAAAACTCCCAGGGCTTCTTTTAATGTTTTTAGAATTAGGGAGTTCAACTGGAATTTTGATTTTCCAAAACAAAAACAAACAAGAAAAACCTCACAGGGTCAGAGACAGTAGTTCTAATCATTACTATTCTTCTTCTGAACAACCAGCAGAGGGCGAAACAGAACAAATAAAATAAGTGGAACCTGAATTTGTCCAAGTTAACACAAAACCTGAGTGACAACAATGAGTCCTAACTCAAGAACTTAGAAAGGGGTAAATATGGTCTTGAACACTTATTTGATTTATCCATGATATTTCCAAGTTATTTCTATAAAATTTTAGTTTGTGATAGAAGTTACATTTTTTTCATCCAGGACCCACTCATATCACAACCTGCTAGAGACCAATTTTAGAAAGGTAGGTACTCAGAAAATGTACTGGAGAAGGCAGAGAATACCAAGTATTTCGTAGTCTAATAACAGGACTTTTCATGCTTGTAGCAACTAGAATATAACTTCCCCTGAACACTTAATTTATAAGAAGGGGAATCAAGAGAAGTAAAATTTGTTCTCATATACCCTATGTTCAAAATGAAGGCACATAGAAGCACTATTGTAAGAAAAGGTAAAAAATTTATAAATCTTATATTAGATAAGGGTGAGAACATTCTATTAAAATTTTAAAATCTGTAATGTATGTGTGATCTCTGCCCAGTTCAGTTGCCTTTTGGGAAAGCACTCTTTATACTATAAGTCAATGTGTCAAAGATCAATTATATTCACCTATTAGATTAAATTATAAAATACAGTCGGGAAAAAGTGTGGAGAAATGAACAGTCATGTACACTATTGGCTGGACTATAAGTTGCTATGACTTCTGGAGACCAGTTAGGCCAATCATAACTCTCTGTGAATGTTCTACATGATCCCTCATTCTCACTTCTTCTTTCCTGTGAGAACATTAGCAGAAGTGTCTGAAAATATCTGTATGAGAATGCTAATCATATTTAAATTTAAATGAATCAGTTTGTTGAGTAATATGTGTTTAAAAAGTATAATCACATATAAACTATCAGTTAATATGTATATTATGTTACATGGTTAGAAGTGGTTTCTTCTGGGAATAGAGAATGGTGGAGGAAAGGGAAGGATAAGCACTTCACATTTTACTGAATGAAGGAAGCACAAATTCCTTTATAAAGATGTTTAAGACCAAATTGAACACTTATATAGAGTTCCACCCAGGGACACCTAAGTTAGAGCTTCCCCCTAGGGAGCTAAAAATATCACTCAGAATGACAGGTCTGGAAGAACAAAGGATGGAAAAGCTAGTTTTCCATGGAACTGCTGTTGATTACCTAAAATTTTTGACTTAGTGGCTCTTTAGATCTCAATTTGAATCAGCAATATAGAGTTAATTATTGACCTAATAATCCCTAGAATCAATCAATTTTATATCTGAATGCTGATTCTCAACCAGATCATTGGGGGCATATCAATACGTAATTGCTGAAAAATGCAAATGATATTATCCCAATCTGGTTGATTAAACTATGCCACCCATGTAGCTTGATTTCTAAATGACATTGGATTCTTTAATTAACACATATGCATTTTAAAGAAATATTCTACACTTGTTTTTCTTTTTCCCCATTAATGAGGCCATTGTGTCATTAATGTGGCTATTGTGATGATGACAATTGCCCTTTTCAAAAATTCTATTTGCTGCAGCAGGAAAGATGGTGGCTTTAATAAGCTGACCCATCATGGCCCATACTTGGCCCATGATAGGGGTCATTTTTTAGAGTTGGTTGGCTCTGGCAAGGTCAAGATCTGGTCTGCCCTTTTGCTAGGCAGCCTTCTCAATAGCACTCTTCTCTGCTGATGTGGTATACTTTTATCTTATAAATCCTCACCTAAGGATATGTTTCTTGATTTGAGAGGGAGAGAGAGAGAGAGAGAGAGAGAGAGAGAGAGAGAGAGAGAGAGAGAGAGAGAGAAAGAGAGAAATCAATGTAAGAGAAACAGCGATTAGTTGCCTTCCAAACATGACTCAACTGGGGATTGAACCCTCAACCTTTGGGTGTATGGGACAGTGCTCCAACCAGATGAGCCACCTATTCAGGGCTTATGTGTTATTCTTTGAGTAAAATTGTTTCTCTTTAGCATTCTATATATTCACCTCTTACTTTTTAGCCTTATCCTGGTTTTCCACCCATCATGTTCCTCCAATCTCATTTAATTTTGTCTTAGCCTCTCCCCATATCTTATCTGACAAGAACCCATGAACTGAGGGAAAGAGAGCCAGCATTAAGGGGAATATACCAGGTACTGTGTGAGGTGCTTTTCTGACATCTGTCACTTGATTCTGCTAACACTACAAGAGAAGACCTATGACTCTCACTATCCCAGTGAAAGAATAAGTTCAGAAAAGCTAAAAGCTGACCCCAGGTCATGCCATTCATAAGTGACAGAGTCTGTTGGGCTCCAAAGGCTAAACACATTCCAATAAGCCATACTTCATCCCAATATGTATGTATATTTCTCATGTTTATATTGCTTGCTGTCTAGATCGTTCCACAGTAAATGTCGTGAAGGAAAGGGAAAAAATGACAGAAGATTCCTAGGATTTGGGCCTGAACAACTGAGCACCTGGCAGTGCCATTTAGTGTAGTGAAGGTTTCTGGGGAGGATCCAGGTACCAGGTGGCCGGCTGATTACATTAGACCTATTCCATCAGGGACAGGGCTGAAATGTTTCTCTTTGGAACAGGCACTCATTCCAGATTTGGATTTGTTTCCCTGACTATCATCACACTGCCACCAGCGCTCTCTCTATGGAGTGGCTGGATGGCTTATACTCTGTCATAGTCCCCCACACAATATTACTCTGACCAAGAAATTCATTTTATAGGAAATGAGTACGCAAAGATGCTAATGCCTGTGAGATTCCACAATCCTGTTATGAATTCCAGCACCAGAAGCAGATAGCTCGGTAGAACAGAAGAATGGGCTGGTGGCAACCAGTTCCCGTGCCAGCTGGAGCAGCACCTCCCAGAGATGCAGCACGTGGCCCCACCAGCACTGTGCTCTTCCCCAGCCAGGACACACTCAGCCAGGAATCCAAGGTGTGGAAGCGGTGGCTGAGGGGACTTCTCAAAATTATACTGACCAACTTACCACAAACCATTTGCCTTTTTTACTTAAGAGTATATTTGGGGAACTCGAGCACCTGGAAGAGAAATGCTTTTACCTGGAGACAGAACCTTCCAAAAATGACGGACAGGGATAGTCTGGTAGCCAAGCCAATAAACATTAAGTCATACTTGATTGCAAATAGAAAAGCAAAGAAATTGGATGTCCTTAACGTGAATATCATGGTGCTCTTCACACTCCTTATATGTAACTCACGTCGCCAGGCCTCGGCATCTTCCATGTATATCCACAAGTCCTCAAACCCTACCTTTCGGAAACAGCATGGTCAACTCCTCCAGCTGCCATGCTCCACGTTCCCAGCTCCTCACTACAGCTGGATGTCTACTGCCCAAGAAGCTGCCTGAAGGAGGCTGTCTGCTGCCCTTGCACAAGATCGCCAGCATCCCTGCCAACAACACTTTACCCAGAGGGCTCTCAAAAGCAGACACTTCTGCCTTGTCCCTTTGCTGCCTGCCTGCAAACAACAACCAAAATGCTAATAACAACTCTTTACCACAGGAACTAGAATTGTCTTCATTCAAGACTTCCCCAGCCCTCACACTCCAAATCAAGATAAATGCAGCTTGCCTGAATGCACAAGACATGTTACCAAACTAGAACACTTCTCATCTGCCCTCCAGTTCAGGGACATCTCAGTCCCTTAAATAAAATGGTATAGGGTTTGCATATAATGAACACACATCCTCCCAAATACTTGAAATCATTTCTAGGTTACATATAATGCCAAATACAATGTAAATGCTATGTAAATAGTTGTTACACTGTATTGTATAGGGAATAATGACAAAAAATGGTCCATATGCATTCGGTACAGGCATAACCATCCTAGGCCTGACTACATAGTACACATCAGCAACAATGTACTTTTCTTCCCACATATTTTCAATCTGTCATTGGTTGAATCCCTGGATATGGAACCCACAGATGTGAAGGGCTGACTGGACTATCATCATTATCACTATCATAATTATTATTATGAATCCCACATGAATCCCTACATGCAGCAGGATGGGTGAGTCTTAGGGCACAGTTCAAATACGTTTAAAAATATAACTTTTAAATTTTTGCATAAGACTACTTAGTTGCTATCCTGTGGGCTGATTCTCCTGGGTTGGAGAAACTTCACTCCTGTTAATTCAGAGTAATCTCACTGAATTCAGAGTCTCCCTCTCCCCAGGGTTGTGTCTAACTCCTGGGCCTTGGTGGAGTGCTAATTATCAGGGTGGGCATCTGGCCTCTGGTTGGTTAAAGTCACCCTAGATGGACCTGGGTCAGCAGCCCACCAAGTTCTCTGCAGTGGAGCTGACTCCCCAGAGAACCCAGCTTAGATCCAGTCCTTAACTCCTAGGGAGTGTGGTAACAGAGAACACCTCTAACGAGACGTCAACTCTCTTTGTAAGGTCGGGGGAATTACAAGAGGGAGGAGGCGCAGTAGGGTAATTTTTGTAGAATCCTATACAATGTGTTTTTCATTATTAGTAATTTATTTATACCCTATGGCCCTTTACCAAAGTAGACTATGCAACATCCATTGTACATTTCAGGGAAGGGTTATTACACGAGAGGTAGAGGAAATGCTTTCAGGAGGTTCAAACATCTGGGCTTTTTTGGTATCAAAAGCTTGGGCTTGAAAGAGCCACAGCATTAATTTGATGCCATAAACACTAGATTTGAAAGAATATGATGTGATGCTGAAAGCCAGGTTTCCCATGCTGAAGTGAGACACAGATTCTCTAGGTTGGAAGAGAGGAGAGAGAAGCGATGAAAAGGGAACACGTAAATGAGATACTGTTTGGGAAAGACCACAGAGCTTAATGTCCAAACCGGGACCCTTTTGAAAGTGAAAGGGACTGCTGTGAATAATTTCACTGGGACCACAGGCCCAAACCAGGGCTGTCCTAGGCCAATCAGAGCTGATGTGTGTTTCCCTTACATATGGGTCTCACTCCCCACTTCCCACCCTAGCCAAGGACCAGGTGGAGAAGAGGGTTTCTAGAAGCCATAGATATGCTTGGGGAAACAGAGGAGAGCTCCTGTCCCTCCTCGCTTAGGAGAAATTAAAAGAAGTCAGGTGATACCTGCAAATATGAGAGACAAGGACTAAGGTGGAGGTAACTCTGATTAATTGAAGAATGCAGAAAAGGGGACTGTTAATGAGCTGAAGATTGGGGTATCTCAAATTCGAGGCTCCTGTTGGATATTAAAAACAGATATGTGATTGGGAAAGATTGTTTCTAAAATAAACTATGCTGGCATAATTGGCTATCCATCTGGACACCCCTCGCTTTAAATTATATGCACAAATAAATTTCAGGTGTATTAAATATAAAATATATAAGAATTAAAATAATAAGAAAATGTAGGAGAATGTTTGTATAATTTCTGAGAGGAAGATACCAAAAAGAAAAGACCAATATAGCAACTTCCGGCTAAGATGGAGCCCTAGACAGACACGCTGCATCTCCTTCTACAACAAAGAAGGACTACAACTACCTCAAAACTAGAGACAACCAGAAGTTCCAGGAAATCAAGCTGCGTGGAAGTCCAACATACAAAGATGTAAAGAAGAAATACTCAGCCAGACAGGGAGGAGGCGCGGAGCTGGGGCAGAAAGGATGTGGTGTGGAGGCAGCAGCAGCAGCAGCAGCAGCAGGCCATTGGAAAGCACAGTCACATGTTTTAATAAGTAGAGAGGGACACCTGGGGAGAGCTCCCAGCACCAGACCAGACTGCGCAGCTCACTGTTCCAGCACCAGGGAAAATAAAGCCTCATTGCTTCTGACTGTGCAAACCAGTAAGGGTTGGGGCAGAGGAAGAAACTGCTGGTCTCTCAGTAGAGTCCACTTGTTTAAAGGGTCCCCATGGTCCTAGAACGTCTGCAGGCCCACCCACTCTGGGAACAATGGCCAGGGCAACAGCTAGAGAGGTGCCAGTCCTATACAGAAGTGGGAGAAGTACCTGGAAAAGGGGCAAGTGCTGAGCAAGTGGCATTGTTCCCTCTCAGACCCCTCCCCCACATACAGCACCACAACGTGGTGAAACGGGTCACCCTCTACTGACAAATACCTAAGGCTCTGCCCCTTACAATGTAACAGGAGTGACAGCTCTACCTAAGACACAGAGGCAAACAAACGCAGGAGATTGTCAAGTTGAGGAGACAGAAAAGCATGGCTGAAAAGGGGGAAGAGATCAAGGTTCCAGTGGGAGAACTAAGCAACGAGGAGATAACCAACCTAACAGATGAGGAGATAGCTAACCTAACAAAGAGATAGCCAACCTAATAGATGCAGAATTCAAAACACTGGTGATAATGTTGCTCATAGTCTTGACATATATGCTTAAGTACGGCAAAAACATAAGGGAAGAAGTTAAGGCCATGCCAAATGAAATGAAAGAAAATACACACAAAACTGGTGAAGGGAAGAAAACTGGGGTTCAAACCAATGATTTGGAATATAAGGAAGAAAAAAACAGTCAACCAATACAGAATGAGGAAACAATAATTGAAAAAAATGAGGAAAGGCTTAGGAACCTCTGGGACAACTTTAAACGTGCCAACATCCAAATCAGGGGTGCCAGAAGGAGAAGAGGAAGAGCAAGAAATTGAAAGCTTATGTGAAATAATGAAGGAAAACTTCCGAAATTTGGTGAAGGAAATAAACATACAAGTCCAGGAAGCAGAGAGACTCCTAAATAAGCTATACCCAAAAAGGACCACACCAAGACACATCATAATTAAAATGCCAAAGGTGAAAAATAAAGAAAGAATCTTAAAAGCATCAAGAGAAAAGCAGAGAGTCGCCTACAAAGGGGTGCCTATAAGACTATCAGCTGATTTCTCAAAAGAAACTTTTCAAGCAAGAAGGGACTGGCAAGAAGTATTCAAGGTGATGAAAAGCAAGGACCTACAACCAAGATTACTCTATCCAGCAAAGCTATCATTTAGAATGGAAGGGCAGATAAAGTACTCCCCAGACAAAGTAAAGCTAAAGGAGTTTATCATCATCAAGCCATTATTAAATGAAATATTAAAGGGACTTATTTAAGAAAAGAAGATCAAAAGTATGAACATTGAAATGGCAACAAACTCATAACTATTAACAACTGAATCTAAAAAAAGAAAAAAAAAAAATCCAACTAAGCAAACCAGAATAGGAACAGAATCATAGATATGGGGATCATTTGGAGGATTATCAGCGGGGAGGGAGGATGGGGAAAAATGGGGAAATACTGCAGAAATTAAGAACCATAGTTGGTTGGTACAAAATAGACAGGGGGAAGTTAGGAATAATATAGGAAAGGGTGAAGCCAAAGAACTTATATGCACGACCCATGGACATGAACTAAGGGGGGTGTGATTGCTGGAAGGAAGTGAGGTACTGGGTGGAGGGGAACAAAGGGAAAAAAAGTGGGATAACTGTAACAACATAATTAATAAACTATACTTTAAAAAAAAGAAAACACCAACATATTTGAATGCATTCAAATTAGACACATGCAAAGAGAGAAAACCATTTACAAAGTCATTAGCCAATATAGCCTGAGGTACATAAGGTAGAATGTTAATAATTAAACCTTGTATACAAAAGGCTAGCTTAATTGATAAATAAAAGACAACTCATTAAATGTTGAGGTGTTTGAAATAAAGGCAACTCACCCCCTTTCCAATCTGAATTCTGTATAAACTGAAATATATGACAGAGAGTAAGACAGATGGGAGCCAAATACTACACTTAGTCATGAAGAAAGGCTGGGACAAAAACACAGTCCAGTGTGAGAAAAAATGTCTTCCTAACACTGAACATGAGAAGTAGATGATGTGCCACCTGTCATAGCAGCACTGCCATAGAGCAGACCCCTCTCCACAAGAGAAAGTGAGAAGATGGGCTGAGCAGGACTGGCTGAAGTTTCTTCATTTCATCTCTTAGGGTAGAACAGGTGAAAGGAAAAAGAGAGCACACACCCCACCCACGCGACTCAACCATTTGGGAGAGGGGATGATGTATTTTTGGCTAACAACTGACAGAAACACCAGGCAAAGGATATGAACAAGAAATTGACATCAAAGAGAGGAAGACAACAAAGGAAGTGGGGGAGTCAAAAGGGGAGGAAAGAGGAGAAACCCCTCTCATTGTCTGTGTGTAGGTGGGTGGAAACAATATAAAATATTCCTCACTAGGGAAGACTGAAAGCCAGGATAGGGAGAGTGCTCACTTTTTAAAATAGATTTATTTACTATTTAACTTGTTGTGTAGAGCACCTGAGATTTTTTAAAAATCCCAATAAGTGAAAAAGCCATAGAGTTTCTTTTTTTAGAAAGAAAAGAGGGAGTGTTACTTTTGTCCAGTGCAAATGCCCCGAGATTAAGTGTGGAAGAACTGAGCCTTGAAGTTTCTAGTGGACAGAGAATTAGGAAGTTCTTACAGGCATCAACAATGGCAGTTGGGAGCAAGGTTGTGGCCTCTAATGTGCCTTTGGTGAGACGAGGAAATGTAGGTAAGGAAGGAACATGATGCTTTTAAAGAATGGGCTGTGGAAGAGGAATGATGACATGGTAGCTTAAGAGAAACAGATTTGTTTTGTAATAGCAGAGATGTGAACCTATTTATATGGAGTAGAAAAGGCAACCACACAGAAGGAAAAAGAGGACATTCCATGACAAAGACAGAGGGAAACCTTGACCTCTAAAATAGGTGGGAGGGAAGCAAGGTGAGTGCAGTTGCAGGTGAACATGCAGGTGAGAAGGGAAAACAGTTTCTGGTCACACACAAGGCAATCGCACCTCTAGAGGAGGAGGTGTGGGACATCTGGGGAGAGAGTTCAGGTTTCAGAATAGTAGCTGACAATCCGACTGAAGTTGGACACCAGTCACTGCAGCAGTTTGGGCGTAGCAGCCATAAGGTTAGCACCCATTAGTCTAACTTTGCTGGTTTGTAAGGCAGGTGTATAAGATGATACGAGACTTGTGGGAGTGAGGAACCCTTGGAAGAACGTGGTTCAATTGGAATCTAGTGTAACTGAGGAAGAGAAAGGAAAAAAAAAAACAGCACTGCTTTATATATGGAACGCTCTATACTAGTGCAGTAACTGCCTGTTTATTTTCTGCCACCAGCCCCCACTAAGTTATAAAAGATCATCTCCTGTCTCTGAGAGGAAGGACTATGTGGAGTAGGGTATTTATTGGGCAAATAACTGTCCCCTGAATAAGGAAAAAAAGAAAGGTTGAGAGAATAGATCCCTTAATGAGATAGAGAAGAAAGTATGGTAGAATTCAGTTTAATTAAGCTCAACAAATCTGGGCATCTCTGCTCTACCCTCGGCACTGGGCAGAGCACAGCACACAAGCAGATGCCATCCTGTCCATGCAGAGCCTGGGTGGAGGAAGACAGTGAAGGACAGGGAGGCTGTGATCAGAAGTCACATACGGCACTTAAGCTTTGGAGGTGGGGCTGCTGTAGGTGACAATTCTGTCCGACTGTCTTTTGATTAATGATCAGAATTGCCCAAGCCAGATGGAAAAGGAAGAAATTTCTAGGCTGAGGTTATGGCAGGAGGAAGAGTACAGTGTAGCCTGTTGTTGGGATTATAAATTGGTACAGCCACTACGGAAAAGAGTATGGAGGCTCCGAAAAAATTTAAAATAGAATTACTGTATGAGCCAGAAATTCCACTTCTGGATACTTATCCAAAGAAATTCAAAACTCTAATTCAAAAATATGTATGTACCCCTATGTTCAGTGAAGGATTATTTATAATAGCCAAATATGGAGGCAATCTAGGATTAAGAAGTACAAATTGGCAGCTATAAAAACAGTCATGGGGTTGTAACTACAGCATAGGGAATATAGTCAGTAATATTGTAATAACCATGTTTAATACACTGAACTTATCAGGATGATCACTTCATAAGGTATATAAATTTCTAATTACTATCTTGTACACCTGAAACAATATATATTTTATGTCAATTATAATTGAAAATTAAATAAAGAAATGGAGTACCATATACCTGGGGGCAGGGAGTAGTGCAGGAGGTGAAAGTAGGAAAAACAGTTGCAGCACTTTTTTAAGAATTTTAAATTATATTTTATTGATTATGCTATTACAGTTGTTCTGATTTTTCCCCTTTGCCCCCCTCCATCCAGCACCTCCATTCCCACAGGCAATCCATCCACCCTTGTTCATGTCCATGGGTCATGCGTAAAAGTTCTTTAGCTACCCATTTCCTATACTGTACTTTACATCCCCATGCCTATTCTGTAATAACCTATTTGTACTTCTTAATCCTCTCACCTTTTCATCCATTCCCCCACAGCTCCCTCCCACCTGGCAGCCATCTCTGTATCCATGATTCTGTCTCTGTTCATGTTTGCTTAGTCTGTTTTTTAGATTCAGTTGTTGATAGATATATATTGGCATTTTATTGTTCATAGTTTTTATCTTCTTTTTCTTAAATAAATCCCTTTAACATTTCATATAATAGTGGTTTGGTGATGATAAACTCCTTTAGTTTTTTCTTGTGTGGGAAACTCTTTATTTGCCCTTCAATTCTAAATGACAGATTTGCTGGATAGAGCAATCTTGGCAATAGGCCCCTGCTTTTCATGACTTTAAATATTTCTTCTAGCCTGCAAAGTTTCTTTTAAAAACCAGCTGAGAGTCTTATGAGAACTCCCCTCTAAGTAACTAACTGCTTTTTTCTTGCTGCTTTTAAGATTCCCTCTTTATCTTTAACCTTTGGCATTTTATTTATTTATTTATTTTTTACTAATCAATCAAAATAGTTTATTCACAGCAACAGTTAAAAAGGTTCAGTTCTGATGGACAAAACATATCACAAAGCCCTTACTTACAAATCCCTGCCTGAATAATCTGCTTCATCAGTGTGACGAGCAGCACCAGGTAAGTGGGCTGGGGATGCTAGTCCATTGTGAATGTCTCTACTGAAGAAGGGCTTATGTTTCATCCTCTTTAGCAACAAAGAAGCATATCAACCTTTAACATTCCTGATCTCTGAATCTATTGAAAACTGTGACTCTAAAGGCAAAAATAAACCCCACACCAATGATTACATAAGCCAGAGGGTGGCAGCCGTGACTGTTCTTAGCTCCTTGAGTCCCCTATTATGTAAATCAAGATACTTTCAGATATTCAAGCCCCCCACCACTAAAATAATGATAATCATGTAATGATGATGATGTCTGATTCCTTCAGGCCTTGTAGCTGTTAATTTTTTCAATTTTTTGATCTTTGCACTCCCTCCAACCCCTGCCAATCTCAGTGGCTCTCTAGTTTGCTTCCGTAGCAAGCTGAAGAGTCCGCTTCGACTGACCAGATCAAACGCCTTCGTGAGGTCGATAAAGGCGAGGTAGAGTGGTTTATGCTGCTCGTGACACTTCTCCTGCAGCTGACGTAGGGAGAAGATCATGTCCACTGTTGATCGGCCAGCTTTGAAGCCACACTGGGACTCTGGGTAGACGCGGGAAGCAAGGGTCTGCAGGCGGGCAAGAGCGACCCGGGCGAATACTTTGCCGACGACGCTGAGGAGAGAGATGCCCCAGTAGTTGTTGCAGTCGCTGCGGTCTCCTTTGTTCTTGTACATGGTGATAATGTTGGCGTCTCTCATATCCTGGGGGATGTAACCCTCCTTCCAGCAGAGACAGAGTAGATGGTGGAGCGGCTGTAGCAGGACTGGTTTCCCGCTCTTTAGGATTTCTGGAGGGATTCCGTCGCTTCCTGGTGCTTTCCCGCAAGCGAGGCGGTCGATGGCTTTGCCGAGCTCTGCCGCAGTAGGTGGGGTGTCTAGCTCCTCCATGACTGGTAGGTCTGGGATGGCGTTAAGAGCAGTGTCTGTTACGGTGTTCCTCGTCGCGTACAGCTCGAGGTAGTGCTCGGTCCACCGCCGCATTTGCTGTTCCTGGTCAGTGATGACCTCACCTGTCTTGGACTTAAGGGGGGCGATCTTGGAGGGGATTGGGCCTGTTGCCTTCTTGATACCCTCATACATTCCTCGTGCATTGCCTATATCGGCGGCTTCCTGGATGCTTCTGCACAGGTTTAGCCAATAGGTGTTGGCACAGTGGCGGGCGGTCTTCTGGACTTTGTTCCTGGCAGCCCGTAGAGCTTGAAGTGTACTGGGAGTGGTCGTGGCCTTGTAAGCCAGTAGGGCCTTCCTCTTAGCCTCGATCACGGGTTCCATTTCTTCCCAGTGAGCCTCGTACCAGTCAGCGTTCTTCCGCTCTTTCTTCCCGTAAGCAATAATGGCGGAGTTGTATATGGCGTCGCGGAGACGTGGCCAATTGGATTCGATAATGTCATCTGCCGTCATTCCCTCGCCGAGTGCATCTTCCATCCTGTTGATGAATTGCTGGGTCTTAACTGGGTTGCTGGCACAACTGGTGTTGATGCGTGGGCGACCCTTCATCTTGGAGTGGTGCAACCTCTTCGGCATTATGCGCACCTTGCTTACCACGAGGGCATGGTCCGTGTCGCAGTCTGCACTGTGGTAGCTGCGGGTGAGGAGGGTGCTGCCAATATCCGTTCTTCTGGTGATGACGAGGTCAAGCTGGTGCCAGTGGCGGGAGCGGGGGTGCCTCCATGACACCTGGTGGATCTCTTTGCACTTGAAGAATGTGTTTGTCACGCACAGGCCGTGGTGACACGAAAGCTCAAGAGTCGCTGACCATTCTCATTGATCTTTCCTCTCCCAAAGTTTCCGAGGCAGGTGGGCCAGGCCATGTGGTTGGCTCCTACTCTTGCGTTGAAGTCTCCAAGGAGATAAAGAGCGTTACTTCTGGGGATCTTGGATAACGCTTCGTCCAGTGCATGGTAGAACTGTTCTTTCTCTTCGGTGGTGGCGCAGAGGGTTGGGGCATACGCGCTAAGAATGCTGACTGGGCCGAAAGTTGTTGACAATCGGAGGGTAAGTAATTTCTCTGTGCCTCCTGTGGGTGGCTTTATGGAGTTAACAAGCGTGTTCTTCACAGCGAACCCAACATCGTGCTGTCTTGGTTGGTCCGGAGACTTCCCTTGCCAGTAGAAGGTGTAGTTGGTTTCTCTGATAGTTCCGTTGCCGGCCAACCGGGTCTCCTGTAGAGCCGCAATGTCGATGTTTAGTCGTGCCAGTTCCCTGTCGATGACGGCGGTTTTCCTGGCACCATTGATCCACGGAAGGTCTGCAGTAAGTCCGGGACACATGGTCCTGATGTTCCAGCTAGCGAGGCGAAGAGCTGGAGGCTTCTTTCTTGTTGTTTGCTTGGAATTGCCTGGTGCGAGTGTTTTGTGGCCCACTTTTCAAGAGATGCCTCTCTGATCCCCACGCACCCAGTGGGGCAGGCAAGCCATGGCGAGACGGCACCTAATTGGCTGGGGGCTGCCCAGCTTGAGGCGGGCGGTAGCTGTCCAGTGAGGTGCGATGACCTCTCCCACCGTCAGAGGAGACCCCTGGCGCTCGTTTCCTTCGCCAATCGGATGAGCTTATAACCGGTATCTGTCTCCTCCCGTGTTGAGTCGACATCTTGCGATGACGCTGGAGTGTCCTCTCCAGTGAAGCTACAAAGCCTGGGCAGGGTGATATGGATGGCCAGCTGTTGCCCATGCAGCAGACCCCCCCCTCTCTTCGCAGATGAAGGATCCAAGGGGAAAGACAGAGTCAATACAGCTTGGCTTCAGGTGCGCCGCAGGAGTTGCCGGTGTTGACTACAACGTCAAACCGCCTTAGGGACTCCGGTTCCGGATTTTCTGTCGGGGTTTACTCCCTTAGCCTTTCCCCTGAGGAGGTATGCCACAAGGCAGCGGAGGTTTGGAGTCAGAGTTTCCCTTCTCCTTAGCCTTTCCCCTGAAGAGGTATGCCGCAAGGCAGCGGAGGTTTTTTGGAGTCAGAGTTTTCCTTCTCTGGTGTGCCCTGACTGGAAGATCAAACCAGCGACACTTAGCTCGCAGGCCGACGCTCAATCCACTGAGCCAAACCAGCCAGGAGTCAGGGATGCTACTAAACATGCAACAATACACAGAACAACTCTCTAACAATGAATTTTCCAGTCCCAGATATCAGCAGTACCAAGGATGAGAATCTCTGCTCCAAGACTTATCTGTAAATTGTTCTAATAATTCCACCCTTTCAGAGGTTTTATCAGAATTAAATGATTTATACCAAACCCCTGCCTTATAGTATATGATAAGAATGAGAATAACAAACGGAGGGGGGATACTAAAATGGAGAGAGGAAGAAGCTAAAGGTAAATTTCTCATTGCAATTTTGAATGAAGCATTTATTTGCAGGACATGGAAAGCCATTTTTTACTTTGATTGTTGATCACAATATGACCAGGCACTGGATTTGCTGCAGATCTGAAGTAGAACACTTTAGGGGTAAGCTGATACCAGTTGGGATGATAAATCTACCTCTGCTGAGAAGGTTAAGCCCCATGAGAAGAAAGAAGAAACTTGGAAGAGTTGTGGGGAGGCCAGGTATACCTAAATCCAACAAAATGGTGGAGTTTATATTTAATGCTCAGGTTGGGAGAGGAGGTGGTGCCTCAAGTTCTTTTTTTTTTTCCTTTATTTTAATAATTACTAACTATTATAAACTCAAATCTAAGAGGAAAAGAACTGAAAACATTTGTTGGTCAAACCAAAGTGCTTCAATTTTTATTTAAGTTAAAATTAAATTTTTATTTATTTTTAAAACAAATTAATAAATTTTTATTTATTTTTAAAATCTTTATGTGAGTTATTCTATGTTCATTATAGGGTTCAAAAAAGCAGGTGACAAAAAATTAATGTATTTGACAATTCAAAAATAATTGCAATTATTTCAGCATGTATCCCTTCATATTTTTTCCAATGCATACATAGCATTATGTATATTTTCAAATGAAATTGGAATCATCTCATTCAAAAACTTTATAACCTACTTTTAAATTTAATAATATATCTTAAATAATTTTCAATACAAAGGGGACCCAAAAACCCCCAGAATTATCTTCTGGATGTTTTGCCCCTTGTAGTACAGGCTTCCCCCACTAGGTGAGTGGAGCCCATGCGTATCAGTACCAGCTGGTGTTGTTGTGAGAGGCTCTGTTTCGCTTCAGCAAATTTGTTTTTTAAGACTCTGTCAACATGTTCACCCATTTCATGATGGATGTTTTATGAGTGCACTTGCCTACACCGTGCTCAATGTTCAGCAGTTTTTGACCAGAAATGGCATGATCCCAATGCCCCTCTCTCCCTATTCACCCAATCTCACCCCAAGTGACTTGTTTTGTTTTCCAACATGAAAAGAGTTCTCAAAAGAAAATGTTTTGCCATTGTGGAAGAGGTGAAACAAAAAATGGCAAAAGCACTAAAAGGCTTCAAAATCAACCAGTTCAAAAACAGTTTTGAGCAGTGGGAAAAACATCTTGATAGGTGTATTGCATCAAATGGAGAGTACTTTGAAGGTGACTGAAGTTTGAACATATAAGAGTAAATACACAATTTTTTATAAATCAATTCTGCTTTTGGGGGCCCCCTTCATAAATCTAAGTATCATTGAGTATTAAATTGTCAAAATAAAAACAATTTTTTTCATATTACAAAAAGCATAATTACTAAATGTAAAAGAAATGCAAGCAATATGTAAAAAACATGTAAAAATTGTGGCAAAAAAGCCACAGTGTTTAAGTTAGGAAATCATGACTTCAATTGGCATAAACAACTAAACAACAGAAAGTTCAGAGGTCGATGGGCTGGCCAGTGTCATCAAGGTGCCAGATTCTTTCTGTCTCTCTCCTATGCTATTTTTGGTGGCCTCATCTACAAGCTCCTTCTCCTCATGGTGACAAGATGACTTCCAGTGACAACCAAGGCTAAAGTACAATATGTATGTCCCTCTGCATGTTCTTTCAGTCTAGTTGCGTCAACTTGTGCCAAGTGCCTTCCTTGACCAGTAACAGTCGCCAGGGCAATCCCTTTCACTGATCAGCTGGGACTGGTCAGCATACAGAGCCCAGAGACAGGGTTAGCTATTCTCAAGAGCATGGCTGTGTGGAGAGAGAGGCACCTAAACCCAGTAGGATTCTGTCAGAAAAGAGGGACAGAAGATACGTGGTTGGATAAGCAACCTCTCTGGCTATCCAGTGTGCCTGTCCCCTTTCCATTGTATCTATTTTAAACTATTCACAGCTGTATAAAATGTACCTAACCCCTTTCAAAATTGGGCAATGAGGAGTCTTCCAGTTACGATGTACATTGTTAAATCCTGGGTTTCTGAGAGGTCTGCAGTCCTCTCCAATCTGTTATTATGATCATGTTTCTTTTTCATTTACTTAAGATTAGAAGCCATTTTCTGAAAATTTTTTTCCAAACTGAGCCTTTCATTTTTCTTATGCATTTGGAGCTCCTTTCCTCATTTTTCTTTTTATTTTATTATTTTAGGGGGCAGAATTATTGCACAGACCCCAGGCTGGGTTCCTTCTCACTTAGTTATTTTGAAATAGTGGCAGTTCCACACAGGCCTGCTACTCAACCCCAAATACTATCCACATGGTCTTTTTGCTAATCTCCCTGTTTATCTGAGCACAATTTGCATCTTACCTATGAAACGTGAGTGAAGTGGGGCTTTGGATCAGCATTATTTATACATGTTGGCCCCAAAGCTGCCTGAGAAGAGTAGGGAGGGGAGTGGTTCTAGAAGCCATCAAAGCTGGGGACTACTTTCATAGTCAATTTTGATTTTGTTGAAACCCTTGACTGGAGGCCTGGTGCAACAAATAGAGAGCCTATGCTGACCCATGAATGGTTGTGTGTCTGGAGATTTCGGTTTGTCTCCATTCTCTGGCTGATCAAAACTGGAGTTGGAACCCAGCCAGGCAACGTGAATGCCTTGCCTGGTGTGACCAAGGGCAATGTCCCCCACCCAGCTTGCCCTGTGCACAGTGACCGGCTCTGCAGAGACCGCGGCTCCTGGACTCTCTCCCTTCAGTGTGTCTTTCAACTGACGCTTAGTTTCACAGTGAGAAAAATGGGCCCCAGTGCAACATTTCAGATATTTTCTCATTCCAGATCCTTTGCCATGTTACACACCACTTTCAGCACCGTCTCTTTCCACCAGACCATATGTCCCAGATAAATGAATCCTCTATCCAGTAACATGATTAGTTTCCTAGGGGTGTTCATTATCCCTGTTTCCACTCTTCTGCATCTTTCAAGCTTCTCACAATGGACTCCTTCCTCCCTTTCATTTTCAGCTGTTTTTCTCCACACACCTCTGAAGTTTGGGGATCCATAGCTACCAAAGCTTTTATTTGTGAGGATTGGTGAGAGAGAAGTAATAGCCATCTGCTGCTTAGCACCCTCCTCCTTTCTCAAAATAAGGAACCACACACACAGTCTCTCACACATGCTGAAACCCTGATGTATCATGGTCAGAAGGCAGAAACCAATAATCTCATGTTTATCAAACCCTGAAGACCACCTGTATGTAAATCTTCAAAAATCCTTCTTAAAACTCAAATTTGGCGACCTAGAGTTTGTTGGATTAAAATCTCTATGGGCACAGGCACCAGGAAACTGTGTTTTAGTGAGTTCTCTAATGCTCTGGAACTCATTAGAATGCAAAAGCTTCTTTAATTTATGAAAATTCTTACATCAAAGCTCAACTCTGCATAAGATGACAATAGAACTCCCTTCCTATCAGGACTTTTTAGTAAAAATCCTTTAATCATGTTTCTACATTGATGGTAGCACCAACACAATCTCCACAAATCCAAAAACATAGTATGGTAGAGATTACAAGAATCACCATACCTGTTACTCTTCTTCATCATAAGTTTTTACTGTTAGCTCAGAACGATGTAACTAATTCTGGCCACTGGGTTGTCAATAGGATTTAGTTGGGTCCTTCACACTGCGCCTTTGGAATTATGTGCTGAGATGACATTGGACGCCCACCCCCGCAGAAAACGCCACAGCGTGGTGAGACCCGCCGGCCCCTGGGTTCTGATGAGTGCACGGGGCTCCGCCCCCTATAGCGTAGGAGGTGTGATAGCACTGCCCAGGAAGCAAAGGTAATCACAAAATGGTCACAAGAGAGAGGAGCCAATGTCAGCTTGAGTTCCTGGTGGTCTATGGAGCAAAGCCCCTGTCAACCTTCACTGAATGTATGACATGAGCTGCATGCCCTAGTCTTGTTCAAGCTAATACAACTAAAACCTTTATTTCTTGTTCATGCATAAGTGAATCTGAATGTCTTAGGTTCATTTAAAATTAAGTTATAATTAGAAGTCTCCAGTTCTATAGATCTGGGCTTTATAAAATACTTACCTCCAAAAATCAAATTCTATCTTTATAACTCATTTTGCCACATTTAAATTTGTGCAAATGAGAGAAAAAAACTTTCTGTGGGTAAAAGGAGGAGTTTATGAAACTTAATGACTTGGAAAAACTAAATGAAGTAAAATGACACAGTCAGTGGTTGACCTGGGGAAAGAACATAGAACTTGCTCTGCTACCTAGATTGATAATTTACTTTTTTGTTTATTCACATCCATACCATTAACCATGACAGGAAACCTCAAATTTCTCTTAAATCCAAACTGCATATGTACTGTAATTACTATATAACTATATATACTATAATATATATTGCAGCAAATTAATATAATAAATATAATATAATATAATATATATTTAGCTTGATATGTCATTTACTGTTGAGTCAGAATCCCTTTTTTACTTCTGATTATCTTATTCAACTCTGGTTGTGGCTCTGTCAAGCCATATCTGCGGATATTTTAACTCAAGGCCAGTCATAAAAAGGATGCCAACACTTGTACTCTCCAAGGGTAGAGCTGCCCTTTCTTACTTCCCATGCCCACCCCCTGGTCTGTAAGATAGAGGAAAGAAGGGCCTTGCTTTTTTTTTTTTTTTTTTGCAAATTCTTGGTATTAGGTAAATGACTCTCAAGGCCAGCATTTGTTCCTCTGCAGCTAACAAAAGTATTGGGCAAAGGAAAGTGAGGGGAAAGAGAGAAAGGTGACAAGAACTGCCTTAATCTACTCTGTTCCTTTTCTTCCTTTTTTTTTTTTTTTTGTATTTGCTTTCCTTCTTTTCTGTTAGCATAATCTCTGGTTTCTACCTCTGACTGTCTTTGCCTTACATGTCTGATCACTTTGCATGTAAATTATTTAAATGTTTTTGGTGTCATATGCATCTTTCAGAATCTGATGCAATCTATGACTCTCCTGGGAAAATTACACATATACTATATTTAGAACCTTAAATAAATAAACCCTATAAGACTCAGATATTCTGTCCTCAACTAAAAGTCTCTGGTCTCTCCTAAAGCATTCCTCAGAAATCCATTTGCAGCATAAGAATCTGGTCCTTGAATTTTCTTAAAAATTTCAAATCTACTTTCTCAGTAAGAGGTTCTTGGTTTACTCGCAAACCTTTTCCAGGAATCAGGGTGGGGTTGTGGAAAGAGCATAAACTTTAGAATAACCCAAGCCAGAGTTAAATAGTGTTACTTTGTTTGTTTGCTTATTTACTATGTGACAAAGGAAAACATATGGAATACCATAAGGGTCTGTCATCTCAACTTTCCATTGAGTCTTTTTTTTTTTTTTACAAAGTACGATATGGAGTAAAGATTTCAAAGCTACTTTTGGCCTGTAGATGCATCTAACACTCTAAGATAAATGGGCTCTTAGCACTCACAGTGACCAGCATGAAAATTAGTATAAACACTCTAGACAACAACACCAACAAAATAATATGTCCTCTCATAAGCAAGACAAAAATTCAAATCACACACATTATGAATTAGAATTAAGAAATTAATCTGATGCTTCCAGCAGATTTTTTTCCTTCTTTTTAAGAGATCCCTTTGCACAGCTTATTGATTTGCTGTTTTATTTCATCATATATCATGCAGTACCTGATCTCCATGATTTTTCTCTCATTACTTTAAAATTCTTTTTAAAATAGAAGAAAGTGTTGATTTCAACATTACATGTTTTATTTCATGAAAAATCTATCAGGTCCTGCCTTGGCTGGTGTGGCTCAGTGGATTGAGTGCCAGCCTACAAACTGAAAAGTCGCCAAAACTGAAAAGTCACCAGTTCTATTCCCAATCAGGCACATGCCTGGGTTGCGGGCCAGGTCCCCAGGCTGGGGAGTGCAAGAGGCAACTGATCGATGTATCTCTCACATATTGATGTTTCTCTCACTCCCTTCCTTTCTCTCCAAAAATAAGTAAATAAAATCTTTTAAAAACGTCTATCAGGTCCTCTAAATTTCCAACTTATCTAAGAACATACAAAGAAATATGAACTCGCATCACCTCTTTCTTACAGTCATGTCCACTAGTTTTGCACTGTACACATATAAAGCTCTATTTGATACTAGTCAGACTAAAATACTGTGATATATTATTTAGTATTAAAGCCAAAAACTTCAAGATATAAAGTAAAAATGTCTTCTGTAAATATAAATAAGTCACAGAACCTATAATGGTTTTATTTTTAAATATGCTTTATTGATTATGCTGTTACAGTTGTCCCAATTACTTTTCCCTTTGTTCCCCTCCACCCAGTGACTCCCCCTCCCTTCTCTTGTCCCCCCCCTTAGTCCATGCCCATTGGTTGTGCATATAGTTCTTCTCAACATATTAATATCTACTCCACTCCCTCCTACTATGCTTCTTAATTCCTGTACCATCTCCATCCCTTTACCCGCTTCCTCCTCCCTGCTGACCTCCTCCCAATACATTCCCCATACATATAATTCTTTTACCACTCTCGTTGCCTACTTAGTTTGCTGTTTTTATTTTTTGGTTTTTTTTTGTCCCCTAGCTTCTGTTGTTGGTGGTTATGATACAGTTTTCATTTTAATGTTCATAGTTTTGATCCTCTTTCTCCTAAACAAGTCCCTTTAACATTTCATATAACAGTGGTTTGGATCTGATGAAATCCTTGAGTTTTACTTTTTCCTGGAAGCACTTTCTCTGCCCTTCTATTCTGAATGACAGCTTCGCTGGATAGAGTATTCGTGGTTGTAGGTTTTTGATTTTCATTACTTTGAATATTTCTTGCCAGTCCCTTCTTGCCTGCAGAGTTTCTTTTGAGAAATCAGCTGATTGTCTTATTGGGACCCCTTTGTACATAGTTCTCTTCTTCTCTCTTGCTGCTTTTAAGATTCTCTCTTTTCCTTAATTTTTGACATTTTGATTATAATGTGTCTTGGTGTGGTTCTCCCTGGGTCCAGTTTTTTTGGAACTCTCTGTGCTTCCTGGACCTGTAAGTGTATTTCCTTCCCCAAGTTAGGGAAGTTCTGCTTCATTATTTTTTCACATAATTTTTCAATTTCTAGTTCTTCTTCACCTTCTGGCAACCCTATGATTCAGATGTTGGCTCACTTATAGCTGTCCCATAGGTTTCTGAGCCTCTCCTCATTTTTCTCACTTCTCATTCCTCTTTCTGTACTGATTGACTGTTTGTTCCTTCCCTATATTCCGATTTGTTGATTTGATCCCTGTTTTTCCTTCCCTTACCACTAGTTTCATATGTATTTTTGTTCATTTCAGCAGGGCTAGCCTTCATTTCTTCCCCATCTTGTTTAAGATCCCCTGTTAGACCTGTAAGCTTTCTTATAACCAGAGCTCTGAACTGAGCCTCAGAAAGATTTCCTTTCTGCTTGTCCAACAAATCATGTATTTACTGTCTGGTCAGCTGCGTGATTGGGATCGCTATCATGATCCCTGCCATCCTGACAGTTTGTGTTTACCTTTGTTTCCAGAGTGTGGCTGTCACACCGCCTACGCTATAGGGGGCAGAGCTCCATGCACTCATCACTACCAGGCGACCCTTCTCACCACGCTGTGGCACTTTGCGTGGGGGCGGGGGTCCAAGATGGATTCCTGCTGTTCACTCTCCGCTGAGAGACCGCAAGCCTCCTCCTCCATCCCCAGCCCCTCTGGGCCTCACAGTTCAAGACAATGGTGGTCTGCATTCCCTGGCATTGGAATCACAAGCTGACGGGTCTGGTCTGCAGCCAGTATTGGTTCCTGGGCGCTTCTCGCCTCCCCTTAAATACGGGTGTCTATGCTTACCGCTGTCTTTCTGCTTTTGCCGCAGCTGCCGCTGCCAGCACAGCTTAACCTCTCTGCCTCAGCTTCGCCCCTCCTACCCGTCTGGACAAGCACCACTTGTTTATAACTTCATATGTTGGACTTCCATGTAGCTTTATTTTCTGGAACTTCTGGTTATTACTGGTTTTGCGGTAGTTGTAGTCCTTCTTAGTTGTGGAGGGAGATGGAGTGTGTCAGTCTAGGCCTCCATCTATGCCAGAAGTAAAATGTGTTCTAATATGCCTCTTCACAAAGCTTGACTGCAAAAGAAAAATTTGAAGGGAAATATGAATACATTCTCTCTTCTTAATATAAGAGTGATTCCTCATGGTTAAGAAAAAAAATCTGTCTTATTATTCTTTTACTTATCTTTGTGAGTTTAACCCAAATCACTTCAGAATGTCAGGCAGCAGTGCCCACTTTTAATATCCTCTTCTCCAAAATGGCACTAGAAGACTTTGTGCAGGGGGATCTGCCAAGCATGGAGGGAAGCTCAGAGTCATTCTATACTGCAAAGGTGTTGGGCTCAGAGTCAACCAGAAGGAGGAGAGAAGAGGAGTAGGGAAATTATAGTTCCAGAAAAATCACCCCTTTCTCACCTTGGATCACATTTTCAGGTTATCACAAATAAATAGTAAGGACTTCAATATGGAAAAGGCGATTTGTTGGGTTGAAACTTGAGAGCAGGAATAAGATTGGAGGAGGTATAAGTGCAGGCTTGTCTGAGACCCAGCTGAAAGCCAACTGTTCTCATGCCTTGCGAGGTTTTAGCTGGGGTGGTCATCTGAGTTGCCATCCACCTAAGACAGCACAATGGAGAAGACTTGGGGGATGGAGTGAGCATAACTTTCTTCTCTACTCTTCTTTTCTCTGATGGGTAAGGTCAGAACCTGCCTGGTAGCCATGGACCAGCCCTAAGACACAGGGGCTTCTGTCTACACCATGGAGCTGTATCACAGGTTTGTGTGGATTCTCCACTTTCTAAACCATGGAGATGTATCATAGGTTTGTGTGAATCCTCCACTTTTAGATTCAGTGTGGTGTGTTCTTGTAAAGGGACATCCTGACTGTCATGAACACTGTAGTGCACCACCTGGACCCTCCTTCAGGAATGAAGACTTTAGTCCCCCAGCTGTGAGAGAGCTGCCAGAAGACAGCTCTCAGCTGTTGGCCTCCTTGTAAATTACCTCAGGTGAAAAGAAGTACCTCGCCCAAGGCTATGCACCCTTTTCAGAGTGGCCCACATCCAATGACTCACTCACACAGTACGACTCTGAGGGGCCATCCAGGTTCAGAATTCTCTGTGGAGCACCTGGAGCTTTTGTGAAACTTCATCACTGCCATATTCACCTTTGCCTAGTCCTGGTTCCTTCCCTTCCTGCCCTTCCTCAGGTGAGACACAGGAACACTCCTTTATAAATGTCCTGCACACTCTTCCCCATTTCAGAGTCAGATTTCTGGGAGAAACCCAGATCTAAATGTTATTTGCTTCACTCTACTGAAAAGAATAGCACACAAACTTTTATAGAGAACTCTGTCTTTTTGAGAGATTTCTGATTGTTGGTATTATTATTGAACTAATGTAATAAAATAAAAAATTAAACTGGTAATTATTACTTTTTTGAAAATTATAAACTTTAAGAAATGAAGTCTTAGCAATGCAGAAAAGTGAATCTGGGGACTGATGGGGTTAGGTCAGTTGTATAGTATGAGTCTCTCATGTGCTAAGCAAGATAGGATGTCAGGGAACAACCCTGATCATTTGAGCCCCAATTCATTGCCAGAAATTTAAAAAAAAATTTTTTTTGGTTGTTACTTAATCTAACTCCTGTTTTTTCCTCTGTTGGCAGGCAAGTGAAAAATACCCATGAGCAAATGTCCCTCAGATAAAACAACACCTCCCTGCTGTCCCCAGCCCCTCAACAAAAACAAAAGGAAAAATCTCCCAATCTACAGGCACCTGTGCTTGTACAGGAATGGAAGGGAGGAAGAGAAATTGTGCAATTACTGAGCAGTAGAGGTAACCTTTGTGGGTAGAACTGTTAATGCGTACCAAAAATGGAAATATTTGTAAAATGATCAATTCCTTTAGCCCATTAGAGAAAGCAAAAGGAGGAGGGGAAGGGGAGAAGATGTGAGGGGGGAGGGAGAAATTTTGAAAGAGAAATAATCTGGGGAAAGTATGCAATAGCAGAAAGCCCCTGATACATAGAAATCTCAGAATCTCAGTCAGTAAAATTTGGCTGTAATTTATGTGTAATTCCTTTGATAAAGTTCTGCTGTCTGCTGAAGGAAGTTTAACCACGGTCATGTCAAATAATAAGTAAAAACTAAAAATCAAGGGAGAAGGTGCTGATCCTTTTTTAAAAAGTTTATTCTCTTGCTGATTTGTTTCCCCAGAAAAAAACTGTTTAAGATTGAGAAATAACTACAACTCTTCTGTAATATACTCTGGGGAAAGAAAAAGAAGAGGAAGGAAAACATGTATAATATTGTTTTTTTTAAAAAACCCATGTAATTATAGATTAAATTAAAAATGGTTTGATCTCTCAGCAGAAGGGGAAAGAAATGTAAGACCACATAGATGAATAATCAGAGAGAGAAAAATAAAATGCTCATTATACACAAAGCAAATTAAGCTACTTAAGAGAATTTATTCAAAGCATGCATGTTAAATAAGGAAAAAAAAAAAAAAAAAAAAGGACTAATGGCCAAGATGGAGGCGTAGACACACATGCTGCATCTCCCTCCACAACTAAGAAGGAATACAACTACCTCAAAATTAGAAACAAACAGAAGTTCCAGAAAATCAAAGTTCATGGAAGTCCAGCAAACAAAGATATAAAGAAGAAATACTCATCCAAACAGGTAGGAGGGGCGGAGTCAGGGTGGAGAGGATGCGGTGTGGTGGTGGCAGCAGTGGCAACAGCAGCAGGATGTCGGAAAGTGCAGTTACATGTTTTAAAAAGTCAGGAGGGACACCTGGGGAGCGTTCCCAGCTCCTCACCAGACCGCCATCTCACTGTACCAGTGCCGGGGAAAATCAAGCCTCATTGCTTTTAACTGTGCAAACCAATGGGGGTTGGGAAGGAGGCAGAAACTGCCAGTCTCTCAGCAGAGTCCACTTGTTTAAAGGGCCCCCACAGACCTAGAACATCCGCAGACCCACCCACTCTGGGAACGATAGCCAGGGCAGCAGCTAGAGGGGCACCAGTCTGAGGCGGAGGTGGGAGAATTGCCTGGAAAAGGGGCGAGTGCTGGGCAAGCGGCATTGTTCCTTCTCAGACCCTTCCCCCGCATCCAGTACCACAATATGGTGAAACAGGTTGCCCATTACTGATGAATCCCTAAGGCTCCGCCCCTTACAACAAAATAGTAGCCAGAGCTTTACCCGGGACACAGAAGCAAACAAACACAGGAGACTTCTGGCCAAGATGGAGGCCTAGACTGACACACTCCATCTCCCTCCACAACTAAGAAGGAATACAACTACCACAAAACCAGAAATAACCAGAAATTCCGGAAAATAAATGGAAGTCCAACGTATGAACTTATAAAGAAGTGGTGCTCATCCAGACAGGTAGGAGGGGTGAATCCAGGGAGGAGAGGTCAAGCTGTGCTGTCCACAACAGCAGCAACGATGACAGCAGGACAACGGTAAGCACAGACACCCATATTTAAGGGGAGGCGAGAAGCGCCTGGGGAGCACCCCCAACTGCAGACCAGACCTGTCAGCTTGCCATTCCAAAGCTGGGGAAGTCAGACCTCCATTGCCTAGGACGGTGAGGCCCAGAGGGCGTGGGGACGGAGGAGGAGGCTCCCAGTTTCTCAGCAGAGATTGAACGGCAGGAATCCATCTTGGACCCCCACCCTCGCGTGGTGAGACAGGTCACCCAGTTGTGATGAGTGCATGGGGCTCCGCCCCCTATAGCGTAGGAGATGTGATAGCACTTCCCAAGAAGCAAAGGTAAACACAAAACGGTCAGGATGGCAGGGTTCATGATAGAGATCCCAATCACGCAGCTGACCAGACAGCAAATATCTAATCTAATGAAGCAGCGGATAGGAAATCTTTATGAGGCACAGTTCAGAGCTTTGGTTATAAAAATGTTTACAGACCTAACAGCAGATCTTAAACAAGACGGGGAAGAAATGAAGGCTAGTCCTGCTGAAATGAACAAAAATACATATGAAACTAGTGGTGAGGGCAAGAAAACCAGGGATCAAATCAATAAATTGGAACACAGGGAAGGAACAAACAGTCAACCAGTGCAGAAAGAGGAAATGAGAAGTGAGGAAAATGAGGAGAGGCTCAGAAACTTATCGGACAGCTGTAAGTGGGCAACAGCTGAATCATAAGGTTGCCAGAAGGTGAAGAAGAACTAGAAATTGAAAAATTATGTGAAAAAATAATAAAGCAGAACTTTCTGAACTTGGGGAAGGAAATACACTTACAGGTCCAGGAAGCACAGAGAGTTCCAAAAAAACTGGATCCAGGGAGAACCACACCAAGACACATTATAATCAAAATGTCAAAAATTAAGGAAAAGAGAGAATCTTAAAAGCAGCAAGAGAGAAGAAGAGAACTATGTACAAAGGGGTCCCAATAAGACAATCAGCTGATTTCTCAAAAGAAACTCTGCAGGCAAGAAGGGACTGGCAAGAAATATTCAAAGTAATGAAAATCAAAAACCTACAACCACGAATACTCTATCCAGCGAAGCTGTCATTCAGAATAGAAGGGCAGAGAAAGTGCTTCCAGGAAAAAGTAAAACTCAAGGATTTCATCAGATCCAAACCACTGTTATATGAAATGTTAAAGGGACTTGTTTAGGAGAAAGAGGATCAAAACTATGAACATTAAAATGAAAACTGTATCATAACCACCAACAACAGAAGCTAGGGAACCAAAAAAAAAAAAACAAAAACTAAGTAGGCAACAAGAGTGGGAAAAGAATTATAGGTATGGGAAACATACTAGGGGGAGGTCTGTGAGGAGGGGTGAGGGGGAAAGGGATGGAGATGGTACAGGAATTAAGAAGCATAGTAGGAGGGAGTGGAGTAGATATTAATATGTTGAGAAGAACTATATGCACAACCAATGGGCATGGACTAAGGTGGGGGACAAGTGGAGGGAGGGGGGGTCACTGGGTGGAGTGGAACAAAGGGAAAAGAAATTGGGACAACTGTAACAGCATAATCAGTAAGGCATATTAAAAAAAAAGAAAGATGAAAATAAGAGAACACAGTATGTTAGCATTTTACTATGGATGGAAATGGAAACTGCTGTATTTTAATGCTTTCTATTTGATTATGATCTGGCACCAAATTTTAAGGGCATTAGTAAAACAACTGGCAGTTCAGTCTGCTGACAATGCTTATCATCAGCCACACCTTTCTCCTAGCACCTCTTAAGCCTGTGAGCAACCTCATTCTATTCTGTCACTGAGAGGCCCAGGTATTAATGCATGGATATAGAGGTAGCCATTAAGAAGACTCTTGAATATGTTCTCTATATACCCCTGGGAATTTAACAAAAATGCATAATACAAATATTGTGTAGCTACAGCTTTAAATGCAGTCCTTGAGATGATGCAGGCATTTTGGGGGCCCAGGACCTGAAGGTCTGCAACCCACTATGGGTTCTTGGCCATGTTGTGTCCTTATATAGGCTTTCCATTTTGAATCATGGTGGCATAGGGTATGTCACTTTGTGTGCTAATGTATAACAATGTGTGTATAGTAAGATTAGGAGTTATCACAAGGTAATAATATTAGTTGCCAAGTTGGATTGAGCTGGTCTTTCGCTAGTTCTAAACCATAGACCCATTGGGGGTTGGTCTTACTGTCTCACTGATAGTCCCTGTAGCCTTTACCAGTCACAGCTGTTTTGCCACATACCCTATCTCGTAGGTAATTATATTTGGTTTGAAAGTATTAAATGTCAAGTTTTCTTTCTAAAAGAAAGATAACTCATTGAGTTTGGATGAAATATTTTATATGTATGCTGACCTCTATGTCAGTGTTTTATTCTCTGTAGTAAAACAAGATTTCAATCAATCCCATGTATAAATAAATAAAAGCTAAGCACTAAGTGGCACCGTAAGAATAAATACTCTCCTTGCCTTCTAGGTCAGCCTTTGCATGATGTCCATGCACTGAAGTAGTTTGTGACAAATACTTTGTGAAAGTAGTTTGTGTATTTTCTATCTTTATAGCAGTTATGTCTGTTTTGGAATGGCAGCTTTTAAAGGATATGGTGGTTTTAAAAATATATCCACAAACTCTTTGTTTCTCCTCTTAAAAGGTGGAATTTAATTCATCTCTGCTTGAGTGTGCTGGATCTAGTCACTCACTTCCAGCCAAAAGAATTTGTCAAAATGATGCCATGTCACTTCCTATTTTTTTTAATTGTAGTGAAATATACTTAACATTAACCATTTTAACCATTTTTCCATGTACAGTTCAGTGTACAGTTTAACCTTATGAGAGACCCAATCTAAAATTTCCCAGCTAAACTGTTTCTAGATTTTGAACTCCTCTTAGAAATGTGACCTTTTTCACTGAACAGTTCAGTTCAGTTCAGTGATATTTATGTTGTTGTACAACTGAAATTGTGCCCTGCCCCCTGCCTCTAGCAACCACCATTCTACTGTCTTTGTCTATGAGTCTGATTATTCTAGGTATCTCATATAAGTGGAATGATACAGTACTTAACATTTTATAACTGATTTATTTCACTTAGCATAATATCCTCAAGGTTCATTCATGTTGTAGCATGTGTCAGAATTTTTTCTTTTTTAAGGCTGAATAATATTCCATTGCACATGTATACATCTTGTTTATCTATTCATCCACTGATGGACTCTTGGGCTGCTTTTACTTTTTGACTATTGTAATAATGCTGCTATGAACATGGGTATATAAGTCCCCACTGTCAATTCTTTTTGGGTATACGAGTATACCTATGAGTGGACTTGATGGATTATAATGTAATTCACTGCTTAGTTGTTTACAGGGAGGACTGGGAGCACCCACTCTCAAGTAGTTGCCCTCATCCTTTCCATGTCACTGTTTTATATTCTTTACCACAAACATTACCTGAGATCATATTTTATTCTTTTACTTGTTTATCTGGTCTCTCCCCCCAGAATATTACATCCAGAGGAGCAGAGACATTTTCTGTCTTATTCCCTTTATTCCCACTTTCTGGTCCACAGTAGGTGCTAGGTGAATAGACAGTCACTGGATGAGTGGGAAGTACGAGTGGGAAGGAACTTGGCATACCAGAGGGAGGGGAGAAGGCTCAGTGCCTGCAGCACAGGAAGCAAGGCGACCTATGGGGAAATGTAATGCTGAGAGGCTCGGAGGAGCCAGTGCTGCAAGGCCTCAGAGAGCCTAAAAAGATTTTGGGTGTATCTCCATTTTGCTTTCTCTAAATGGAATTCCTTCACTTACTTCTCTTCCCTAACTCCTTCATTTTTCAGTTCCCACTTTAAATATCTGCCTGCCTAGTAAAGTTGGATGTGCCTTTTTCTGACTTCCCAAGTCCATTCATGTCTCAGTTTTAGGGCTTATATTGTGTCATTCTTCTCCATTTCCAAGCTGACCTCCCCCATGGACTTGAGTTTTTTGAGGGTAAGTCTCTTGTCTGATCTCTCTTATTCAGGGTCCACCACACTGCTCATTGCAGAGTGGGTGCTCAGAGGACTTTATTGTGTGGATGAGTGGATAGATAATGAGGGGATAAGATGTCCCTCAGGTCTTTGTCCACCCCTAGCTGAGCTTTGAGGCAGTGCTATGGTTTCTAGAATGCAGAATCTCCTTCCTAAGTTTATTCCAGGGCACCTAGGATGAGGAGAACTGGCTTGCCCAATCCCTTCCATTTGGATTTTACAGTAGCTCTTCCAATCTATAGGGCCTTGCTCTAGAGATTTTAAGTTATTCAGAACTGGAATACTTTTCTATAGGTTTAGGCCAACAGTTAATTGATCAATAAAATTCATATATTTATTTCTTCATTATTAGGTCTTCCCTCTTCTAATGAATGATATTTGGCCCTAAATTCAGAAATTATGTTTGGTCCTAGGTTACACATGTAAAACAAAATAGTTAATAATCACTTAGTCTAGGGTCTCTGAGAAACAAATGCTAAGAAAGGATTAGATGTGTAAGAAATGTATTGGGGAAAACACCTGTGAGGGATAATGTGGAAGGAGCAGGACGAGGCAGAGAGAGGCACCAGATCATGAAGCAGATGAAGCAGGTGTGGTACATGTGAAGAGAGGGAAAAGGGGAAGGAGGGAGGAAAGGAAAGATGAAGGGATGGAGGGAAGAAGAGTGGTAGGGAATGTAGTAAGTGTATGTTCGCAATATAGTTTTTCCGATGTCAAGTGGGCAACTGCCTGGCTAGCTGACTATTGAGCAACCTGGCACCAAGGAATAGACGAGTCCCATGAGGTAACTATGCTGTTCACTCAGCTTTTATTGAATGCAGGCTCACTTAAAGTAGAACATCAATATACCTTAATATTCTACTTACACTCTTAACAATCTAAGAGAAATTTAACACACACACACAGCAATCAATGGGGAATAACAAACCCTAGTCTCAGAGTCCCAGTCAGCAGGTCCAGGAGAGAGAATGGTGAGCACGGGAGCTGTCAGCATCTTGCAAGGAAGAACGTTCGGAGCCAGATGGACAGCAGGGCAGATGAAGTCCTCAGTCCAGCAAGGCAGAGCCTCTGGCGGCCAATGCCAAAGGAGATCAGCATGGCGTGGAGCAGCACTCTGGTGTGTGGAGCTCAGCTGTCTCAGCAGTGGTCTGAAGTCTGCCTCAGCTATACTCTTGAGAGTGTTGTATTCCATCCTTCTAGGTCTCTCGATAAGTGTCTTGGCACCCCTGATGGCAAATGGAGAATTTCCCTGGGAGCCTATCTATGGGTGGTCCTGCTCTGCAGACATGGCTTTTCTGGTCCTTGCCAGATGTAGCATGACTTAGGTTGGTTCTTTCTTGAACCAAAGTGTCATGGCTGACTGGCAGCTATCTTGGCTGACATGAGTGACTCCATCTTGTTTTACATACTTTACACTATCTTGACCAGACCAACGCCATTTTATTGGCTCTGCTCTCCACAGGAAAGGAGGAAGAAAGGAATGAAGGAAAGCCATAGACTATCATATAGTTCTAAGAACATGTCAGGAAGGCCAAAAGAGAGTCCTTGAGCCAGAGTCACCAATCAGAGAAGCCCCTGTCTCCCAGGAATGGGCCTCCTCGGTATCCCTGTCATGCTCAGTCATTGGCTGGGAGCAGCCTGTCAGAACCAATGACTCCTTGTTAATATACCAGCAGTTAGGGCTGGAGGTAAATTTTGCTTCCAGCAGTAGAAGATCTAAGAGGCATATTCCATTGGCTACCACAGATAATTGCCTAATTTAGGCTTAGCTACCCCCTCATTTTACCTGAAACAGTTATATAACACAAAAAATTTGGGGGGTTTAGGCCTTAATCATTCATCTGGACCCCCTTCTCAGATGTACTTTACTTTGAACAGGGAATTGTAGTCAGAGCATTCTAAATGAAGATTGCAAAGGGATCCAGGTCTTGCCAAAAATGTCAAGCTATAATTCTGCTTTCATTTTATGATATAGTACATGCACTACTTTCCTTCTACCTCAGAAAGACATTGATTCAGGATGTGGGATGCCTATTTGACTCCCTAAGTCTAGTGGCTGCTTTTCCAAAGCTTTATATATTTTTATAAACTGATTTATAGACCAAGAAAGCTTAAAATTTGCTTTTGCTATAAAATGAAGTCTCCTTATGGTGGGCCATCTTTGCTTCCATTCTCTAGGTTTGCTAGAATATCTCCTCTCAGGAACACTGAGGCCTTCAGTAATACTGACATTAACTAGACAGAGTTGGCTTTTGCCCCTGTAAGATAGTTATTTAGGAAGGTTGGTGGAGTCTCAGACATGGCCACCTGCCCGCTCTGTGCCTCTGTGCAGCGGAGGGCTCAGAAGAGCGACAGTGGCCTCTACCCACTTTTCTGTCTGGGAGAAAGATGTCCCTCAGTCCTACCTTGATGCCAGACACTTCAATTCCTCCCTGTATGCCACTGGTACCTTCAAGCTGCTATCACAGTACTGGAGCTCAGAGGGAGAGAGTCTAAGTCCAAGTGTGGGTTCTTTAAGGGGAACTGCTGGCAATCCAGTAGTTTCTTCCACCGACTCAATCCCCTCTGGTTTTTGCAGCCAAAAGTTATGGAGACTTATCCTCATAGCACTGGAACCTTGGGCTGGGGGCCTGGCATGGGGCTTGGACTACCTGCTCCTGAGATATCCCTCCCCAATTGTTACCTACTATACATGGATATGGGACCAGACTGTTCCACCATCTCTGCCCCTTCTACCAGTCTGGATGGATGTGGTTTCTTTAATTCTGTAGTTGTCAGACTTCCATTCAATTCAATTTCTGATGGTTCTCAGTGATGGTTGCTCTATACTTTAGTTGTAATTTTGATGTGGGTGAGCAAGGAGGTGAGCCATGTTTACCTATGCTGCCATCTTTTTTTGTGCTATTTTGTCCCTTCTGGGAGTCTGTCGCTGGCAGGGCACAGGCACTCTCTACATTTATTTTAATCTCAAAAAAAAAAAATTCAATTCCCACATAGTCCATGTTTTCTAAAGCTCATAACAACATTTTCTGTTTGAACAATAATAACTGGTATCTACTCCTCAGTAATGGTGCTAGTTTTTGCTTTCTTACAAATCAAACCCAAAGTGTAGTAAATTAAAGAAGAGTTCTATTATTGACACAATTTTGTGAGGCAGTGATTTGGGTCTGTCTTTGCTCCATGTTGCATTAGCTGGACTCGTCTAACTCTGAGTCTCACCTGAAGAGGCTTGATTGGATGGGTTCTCTCTCCTGGTGTACTTTCTTGGAGGCTAGCCTAAACTTTTTCTGAGTACGAATGGGCATAGACCCCAGCAGCAAGAGAGCGGAAAACCTTTGTACACAGGTGCTTTTCAAGTCTTTGCTTGTATTGTAGTTGCTAATGTTCCATTGGCCAAAGCAAGTCACATAGTCTAGTCAGATTGAAGGAGTGAGACAGTGGACTCTGCCTACTGATGGGAATGGCTGCAAGCTCACTTTGCAAAGGGCCATGCATACAGTAGAAACAACTGATAGCTATTTTTGTTATCAGTATAGTGGAGTAGCTACCAACCTGAGATGAGAGGAAATTGAGCAGGGGCAGCTCCTAGAGTAGGTTCCAGAACTGAATGGAGTTCATTCATTACTAAAACCTTGACTGAGAACTCAGGTAATCAGCCTGAAGAGCTCACCCCTGTGCCCCTGGGATGTCCTTGGGATCATGTCATGTGTGCTTTCTCACTCCAAATCCATTGCATTGTCAGCCATTTACTGTAGTTCAGGCAAATCCTCAGGTACAAAGTATGTACAAAGGAGGTAAATAAACAGATGTGTTGCTTAAAGCCATTTAACTCATGTTCTCACACAGCTGTCTTTTAAATTGTTCTCACTTTCTATTATAGTCCACTTATTCCCACTGTAAGGCCAAAACTGGGGTCATTTAGTTAGTTTAGACATATACCCTCACTACTACTAAGATTTAAAGCAGCTGCTAAATTTCTTTTTCTCAGTTCCCTTGGGAATTAGGGAAGTACATTCCTTTCCATCTGAGCCCTAAGTCTGGCCTCTCAGTCTAAGTAAAAAATGCACTCTTGACAGCCAAATCTTACAAAATATTCTTAACTCCAGTTCCCTTTTTCTGGGAATACAGAGCCAGGCTTTAAAACTCTCCCAGCCATACAGAAAACATGGTTTTTCTAAAGGCTTAATGTATTTTGATTCTTCTTAACTTCCAGCAGCCCATCTCAGTGGCACATATTTTGATTTCTTAGAAACCATTATTTTCTGCATTAAACACTAATTATATGCCTTCTACCCAATTACCAGGATATACGAGGTCTGTCCAGAATATATCCAGCCATGACTATGAAAAAGAGACATTTACTGAAGAAGATACAAGATACAATAAACACTGTACGTAGGACAATGATGCCTCAGTCCCCTTCAAAGTAGACACCTTGGGACCTCACACAGCTCTCCCAATCGCGATCAGCTGCCCTGTTGTATTTTCCTGAATCTCATTGATGGTCTGAAAACTCTTCCCTTTCAAAAGGTGATTTTAGTTTTGGGAAAAGCTAGAAATTGCAGGGGGCCAAATCTGGGCTGTAGAGTGGCTGAGTCACCTGAGTGATTTGATGTTTCGCCAAAAAATTGCATGAGATGTGATGCATGAGCAGGTACGTTGTCATGATGAAGCTGCCAATGACCAGTTGTTCATAGCTGCGGCCTTTTGATTCATCTGCATAGTTGCCGTGGAGGAATGTTCAAGCTTAACACAAAATCTGATGCAGATTCATTGCTGTACTCACTCAGTCATTTTGAATGTAATGGCCACACAGTACACACACTCACTCAATGGTGCCTACCGCCCCACTAACTAGTACAGTGAAGTCATCATTGTTCATGCATGCGCATTCCAGTCCACTCTCCTTGGCTGTCAGGTTACATCATGTTGCACAAACTTTTCATTATACTAACAAGGGTTGGACTTTTTCCAGACAGACCTTGTGTTCCCAAAACTATATTAATTTTCAAATAAAACTTTCAAAGTCTACATCTCTTTTTTAAAACTTTGTTATTCTTAGTAAATACCAAAATTTTATCAAAAAATTCTTCAAATTCTCCTTTACATGTTTGCTGTTATGTAGCAAAAGTACATACTAAATATTTTCAAAAAAATACATACTATAAAATGAAGCCTATATTGACCTATTTTTATTCTTCCTTGTCTTGCTCCTAATAGTCATTCTTTGTTTAAGTTTACATGCTTGCTATTTCTGATAGAAAAAATTTTCATTTACAACATAGAGCAAAACTTGGCTGCAGTTGAGACACACTGTTAATATGAAAAAGGAGTTAACAGGGTGACTCTTCGAGAAAGGAACACAAAATATGCTTTTGAGAAAAACACAGAACAGGAAGATTGTATCACAATCAATTTTAAAAATATGCTTCTTCCTTCTTTTGACTTTATCACAATCTTGAGAAGGCATACTACTCCTAGACTTTGCACATTTGTTTGTCTAATACAGCTATTCATTTTCAAACTAGACTATAATTTAGGGGCCCGGTGGACTTTTCAGGACTTCAGTAACCAGTGATTATGTTGCTGCAAATTGTTACTCCAACGCATCCCTTTTGCTTAAGCCAGCAACTTTCAACCTTTTTCATTTCATAGCACACATAAACTATTTACTAAATTCTGGGGGATACCAATAAATATATATATTTTTCTGATCTGACAAAAAAGGTATAATTTTGATTTATTCACACCAGACAGGATTGTTGTGTTGGCTGTTGTTGTTTTTTACTTGACAATCTAAGGGAAAAGAAGTCAGTGAGTGCCCCTGACTAAATAGTTGGGTATTGCACATTTTAAAAACTCTTGCGGCACACCGGTTGAAAATCGCTGGCTTAAGCTCATTTAATAAAAAAATTGAAAACCAAACAAAGAACTATTAGATTCTGTTTTAGCTGAGAGAAAATGTGATGGATAGTCACAGAGTACTTCTCAACAGATGCGCCTTGGCAAATTCCTGATGGGAGGCAGGCAGGCAGTGGAGGCGGGTGACCTCTAATTTGGTTACTGAGCTCCCCCCAGAGGTTGGATCCCTTTTCTTTGTGAACAGCTTTGGTTATTGAAGAAGGTGGAATAGGTTCCTGGTCGCAGTTGTGATGTCCATTAACCAGGCTTCTGCCCAAGCCCACCAGGGATGCTGCTGCTAGCCCACAGCTCTCTGGAGTTCATTAGACAATGCAGAGAAACTGTACTTGATAGGAACTGGTTCTCCTGGCTTTCTGGGATCTGAATGAGTCCAGAATCCCTGTAGGGGGCTTGGCATAGTGTTTTTTCTTAGTACAAAGAACTCACTGGGACTGATTTAAGTGATGGGGAAAAGAAAAGGGAAGAGTGATGAGGCATATGTATCAGCACAGAGTGAGGCCACAGGAGGAAGCTGCTGAAGGCTTTGCACCCACGTTTCTTACTATATTCTCCCTTTCTTTTCCTCTTTTCATCCCTTCTTTCTTCTATCTACCCCTTAATTTTGTTATCACGCACAATTTTGTATTTCTTATCCTTACTGTACTTCCTTTAGTATAATCAATCATATTTTTTAAAAAACCTATCTCTACTCAGTTTTTGTTTCTTTGATAAATACTGGAATAGAAGCAGCAGTAATTAAGAGATAACTGGTATTTCTAAATTAGTACTATTTCATATATGTAATTTGCATTTAAATTTAGTATATGTAACTAAACTAAGACATTTGACTAAGACATCTTTTTAATTTTCTTTTCTAAAAGTTTACAAAGAGCCTTGTGTTGATTGTCAGTGAGATGTAGAAAGGCTGATTATAGTGGACAGTTACTGTTTGGCTGTCCTGATGGCAGGCCCATCTGTTTTTTGAGAACTCTTTACAGTGTGTAATTTTTAAGTTGCTGCTTTTCCTGTGGGAACAAAGATCTGTGGGGGTGGGGAAGTAGCAAGGATGAGGATGTTGAGCCTATGACTGAGAACTGGACAACCAGATACTCTCTGGGACTTTTTATAAAAAGTTACAACTTGATAAAAGGTTGTTACTGCTGCATGTTACTTGCTCCCTGACCCTTAAGAGCAATTTGGTTCCTGTTATTTATCCAAGCTGGGTCCCCTAGCTTTCTAAGGATTCATTAAGCTCTTCCAATAAATTCCATTTTGCTTAACTTGTCAGCATTGGATTTTGGTTTTTGTAACAACAACAAAAATCTTAGCTGAAATACAAACTGTTACGTCTGATTTCATTAAAAAAAAAAAAATCAGGTCATATTTTCAAAAATGCTCTAGGATACCAATACCAACCCTAAAATGCTCTCTCTGGAGTAGCTGAGTGGATCACTAATCACTCTTGATACTTTAGGGAAATATTTAATACTTCTAAATAAAATTTTATATTTCAAGTAAAATTTTAGAAAATTCAGAAAAAAATTGGGAGGACTAAAAACAAAAATGTTCTCTCACCAGCTAAATGCAACTACAGTGAAAATTGTTAGCAAATTTACCTCAAAATCACAAATGCATTAAGCAAATATTTCTATTTATCTGTCCATATGAAACATGCTTAATGACCAAGCCACCCACTGTGTGTGGAACCTAAGCTACCCATGTGTCATCTGTATTAAGTAGGCAATAAACTACAGGCAATATTAAATATAAAAAGAATAGCAGCCACCCTCATAGTTTTTCTCCCTTTGTTGCCTTGAATCAGTAATTCTTAACTTCTTTTTCAAGCACTCCTTTTCTAGAAAAATGAATATCATGAGTCCAAGTGTTTGTATAAAATTTCATGAGATTCTCAAGACATCTTAATGCCATTCCATAGACTTCATAAAAAGCTTCATATAAGCTGCTTTAAACCAAGTAGCTTTCTTTTAAGTTGCTTGTGTGAGAGACAGTGTTCACACATACCCATGTGTTCCCTGATAGTTGAGATGGGACTCCAGAAATAGTTCTGGCTAGAGGATTATGAGGGGAAAGACATATGACATTTCACCACAAGACTGTAACTGGTAGGTGTGAGTTTTCTGTTTTCTCTTTCCCATGAGCTGGAAGTAAAAGACTTTAAGATGAGTTGCGAAACATAAGCATTGCAGAATTGTAGGAATGCCACCTGACTTACACTGGATTATAATGTGATGGAGGAACAAATCTTTGTTGTGTTAATTCACTGAAGGCAGCTTACCTGCTGAGAAAGCTGCTATTGCTTAACCTAATATATCCCCTTTACTGACTATATGTAAACTAATTTAACTTGGATTACTCTAGACCATGTCCATATTAAATTAAATCTGTATATTAATAATAAAAGGTTTATAAAGTGCTTGTTCAAAGGTGAAAACAGGCCCAGGACCCAATACCAAAGTGTGTGTGATGGCTTCCCCATACTAACAAATAGGCTGTCTGAATATTCAACTCAATTTTGACACTATCTACCCAGATATAGAGTCAGCTTCCACAGGTAAAGGGTTCAGTCCCATAAGACCACCTTCCACTTCAGAACCCAGCTGCAAACCCAGGTTGTTACCTGTGCTTCTGACCTACGGGATACGGATCAGAGGTCCCCATGACCCTCTCCCTCCTCAGGATTATTTGCTAGAAAGGCTCACAGAACTCAAGAAAACCTATTTACTCATTAGATCACAAAGAATATTTATTATAAAGGATATCAAAAGATATGACTTAACAGCCAGGTGAATAGATATTAGGTTAAGGTCCCAAATGAGGGTGTTTCTGCTGCTGTGGAGCTTGTGGCCTATCAAGGTGGCACATGGAAGCACTCTGGTTCCCCAACATGGAATCTCTCCAAAAAGGAGCTTTCTTTATGTAGTCATGATTGACAAAGTCATTGGCCATTGGTGGTTGGTCCAGCCTCAAGTCCCTCTCCCCACCCTGAAAGTCAGGGGTGAAACTGAAAGTTCCAGTCCTCTAACCACATGGTTGGCTCCTAGTAGTAACTAGCCCCCATCCTTGAATGGGGTCCAAAAGTCACTTCATTAACACAACAAGAGACACCCCTGTTGCTCACCTCACTTAGAATCTAATTCCAAGGGATTTGGGAGCTGTGAGCCAGGAACTGAGGATAAAGGCCAAATATATCTGAGAAATATATTTCACTTATCTGAATGACCATATATTTCTGATAAATCATACATAATATTGCAAAGGTCTTTCACATATCTTGCTGAATTTTCTTTTCTCTTCGCCCAAGGACACACTAATTGACTCTAGAGAGAGGGAAAGGCAGGGGGAAAGAGAGGAAGAGAAACGCCAATGTGAGGGAGAAACAACAATCAGTTGCCTCTCATACACACCCAGACCAGGGACTGAACCCACAACCTAGACATGTGCCCTGATGGAGAATCGAACCTGTGACCCCTGGGTTTATAGGATGACGCTGCAACCAACTGAGCCACAGTGGCCAGGGCTGAATTTTTACAACTTTTAAGATAAGAGGGCAGTAATTATTATGCCTCTTTTATAGAATAAATTGAAACTCAGAAACGGTATGTGCTTTGTCCGAACACACTAGCTGAGGCCATAGCTTTACTATGCTGTATTTTTTTTTTTTATGAAAATGTCTTAGTATCTAACTACAAGTTAAAAAAAATTCTGATCTATCCATCCTACACTGTTCTACAAAAGATTTCATCTCATATAGTTTAGCTAAAGTATATGCTATACTGTATATAAAAAGTCTGATAATTTTCTGGAACTGTACTTTGTTAAAACTACTGGATGGTTTCAACTAAAGTACTACATATATTTGATAAACATTTGTTAATCAAGGTAGTATATTTTTTATTGGGAAATTTACTAACAATAATATAAATTTTGCATTTTACATTTTTTTTGTCAAAAACAAAGTATTTCCTTCAATACTAGTCAAAGTGTAACCACACAGAAAATTCATTTCTTCAATATGACCTTTTCTCCTTTCTTTCCTTTTGATTTAAATTGGCCTCATCCAGCACCCTGACTTACCTGCCTCCCTCTCCCTTGTAGATCTACTCCCTTAGTCATTAAGTGCTCAGAAGAAGGAGGCCCTGGTCAGCAATAATCTTAGGAATGAAGTCTTGGTTCTATTAACCACAGAGACAGAGTTTCAGCCAACTAAAGATAATATCTAGTCCTCAGTTGAGTTTCAGCTCCAGACCCAGAAAAGTGGAATGACCCCACCGAACACATCCTTGTGAAACCAGACAAAGTGACACCATGGCTGACATCAGGACCAGATGCAATGATCAACTAACTACTCCCTACCCTAGTAGAGACTATGAAGCTGACCATGACCCTAACTCAATTAGTGCCCTATATATTCCATCCCCTAGAAGCCATCAGAGAGCCAGGTCTTTTAGCACTGACTTACCTGGGATTCTGGGCTTGGCGCCATTTTCTCAACTAACAAATACTTACTTTCTTGGCTGCAAACTCCTAATTCCTCATTGACTGGGCTTTGATGCATGCAGGCAAATAGACACCTGTAGTCTGGTAACAAAATGTATATTTGTAAAAGAAACCACAAGTCCTGACCAGTGTGGTTCACTTGGTTGGGCATTGTCTCACAAACTGAAAGCTCACCAGTTTGATTTCAGGTCAGGGCACATGCCTAGGTTGCAGGTTTGGTTCGTGGTCGGAGCACATGGGAGAGGCAACTGATCAATGGTTTTCTCTCATATCAATGTTTCTCTCCCTATCTCCCTCCCTCACCTTTTTTCTAAAAAAATAAACAAAAATTTTAAAAAATAAAGAGAAACCACAAAATTCACTTTTTAAATCCTTCATTATTATGACATATATGACAGGTATATAAATTTCTGTACAGTTTAATGGATAATTATAAAGCATATATATATATGCAACCACCATCTAGGTTAAAAAATAAACTAGTCAGCACTCTAAAGAGGAGCCCTCTCAAAAGCAAAATCCACTTAGTATTAATTCAATTCTCAATCTTTTAAATTTAACAGGACACAAATCAGTTTTTTTTTCCCCAATTGCATTAGACACAAGAATTGAAAATGAATATTAAGTTTATTTTTAGCAAATGAAAGTGGCAAGTTATTTGTTTTAGCTAACTTATCTCCACTTATTAAGAATGCTGTTCTTTCAAAGGAAGTGAACATCATGTTGAAGATACATTCTCAGAAGAGAAACTGGAGTAAGCTATATTACTATGGTGACATCATTCATATTTGAATAACCTTATTAAAATAGAGATGCCATGATTAGCCCTAGCTAAAAATCTTAGAGCATTTTATGATGCATTCTCAAAAGAATATAGTTTCTTTCCATACTTGAATTGAATTAGGCTTAGCTACAAGGAAGAAAAAATCCAAAATTACAGTGGTTAACAAAATAATGATTTTCTCTCATATAAAAATATGTGGAGATAGTCTCTCCAGAGCTGATACGCCATTCTATGGTGCTAGGACACCAGGCTCTTATTTTTGGCTTCCACTTCATAGTCCAAGATAGCTATTCAAACTCCAGCTATCACATTCACATTGTAGCCAGAGGAAGAAGAAAAGCAGAATAGTCATTTCCCTATAAGGACATTTCCTGGAAGTTCCATGGATCACTTATTTTTATATCCTAATAGAGCCTTATCACATGGCTACATCAGGCAACAGAGAAGTGGGGAAATATAGTCTTCTGGACAGAGATGGGCACCATTAAAAACCAAGGATTCTACTAAAAAAGAAAAGGAGAAAAGATATAGGAAGAAAGCCCTTTTGCCACAGAGGTCTTTTTTATTTGTAGTGTTCCATAGGTAAATTTATTCACTGTATAAATAGATCAGTATTTTGAACCGAAAAGTAAGGTTCATACAGAAAAACATCAAAAATATATTTTAGAACCCTGGTGGCTCAGTGGATTGAGCATCAGCCTGTGATCCAGAAGGCTGCTGGTTCAATTCCTGGGTGGGGCACATGCCTGTGTTGCAGGCCAGGTCCCTTGGCTGGGGGTGTTCGAGAGATGACTGATCAATGTTTCTCTCACACATCCATGTTTCTCTCCTTCTCTTTCTCTCTCCCTTTACCTTTAACTGAAAATCTCACACATGGATGTTTCTTTCTGCCTTCCCCTCTCTCTAAAAATAAATAAAATCTTTAAAAAAATGCATTTTTCTAAATGCTGATTTAAAATGGCCTATCTTATTTGACAGAGGAGATGACTATCTCTTTTTCTAGAAGTATATTTTTGTGATGCCAGAAAGGATAAAAGCTAAATAGAAAACATTTTAAAAGGAAAGATTTCAAAACTACCACACCATTGCATACCACTTGGCAAGCAGACAACTCTAAAACAAGTTTGGAGCTCTGCCAACGGAGTCATAAGTCCCTTCTGGGCTGGGCTGCAAAAACATGCACCTGGTCTGTATGTGCCAAGGATGGTCCCTGCTGCAGTCTATTTAATGCAGTGGCATAAATCCAGTTAATATAACCCAATGGTGAGCTTAAAAGATATTTGTACAGAAGTCCTGTTATTCCAAAATGATAATGAAACTTGATTAAATATTTTTCTCCCTACCTGATTCCTCCAGAATTTGGCATTCTGAAGACATAAGTAATGACATAAGGTTCTTTGCATAAAATTAATAAGACCAGTTGTTAATAGAGATTTTGTTGACCATGAGTTTGACTGGAATGTCATGTCTAGAGGAGACATGCTTGGACTCTGGTTGTTACCAAAGAGCCCCGAGGAACTGGGATTGACTTTTGAAGGTAATAAAAGCCCACGAGAAAAAAGGCCTGGTACCTTGGTTGGTTGTGTGGTTCATAGCAGTCTTTCCAAGGAAGAAATGAAGGTTGCTTTTCTGAAAGATGGCTAGAAGAAACCTTAAAGCACAATGGAAAACCTGAAGGACTTGGAAAAGACAGGTGTTTGTGGGCAACGCTCAATGGCAGGTAGGTGGCTCAGTTCCTGTGCCCTGAAGGGCAAACTGAAGGTCACCCTAAAGGTTCCTTGTGTAAGTTCCAGCAAAGCAGACTTAAAGATCACATGTGATCATTTGCTACTCTTGTTGTGTTATGCAAATGAACAGGCTAAATTAAAAATGGACTTAATGCAGTCCCTTTAATGACAAGAAGGGTAACTTAAGGAGAAAAATCACTATTCAAGGAAAATCACAATGCTCAGTGGTAGCATATAAAGTAGTGCAGCTAACCATCTTTAAAGTTTATTTTCTTTTGAAAGTTAAACTAGGTCTGTGACATCATCAAAGATGTTTAATTTACAGGCAAGAAGAATGTCAAATGCCTTGCAACTGGATGTCTTTCCAATAAGACAGTCTTGCAGATTTAGAGACTGGTTTGTAGGTTATGTTGTGTAAATTAACATGTGTGTTCTGTTTTCATAGGGCAAAAGCCTATTATCTCATTACCTGAGTGATTGTCTGTACGTATAGGCCTCACTTAATCCTGTCTGCATTACTGCCTCCTGAGACTCAATGGTTTGGCTGAACTAAGTGGCTGGGTTGGTGAAGCATGGGGTGGTCTGTGAGCATCACTTTAAAACTGGTTTCTCTTTTCTATCCTAATGGCTTAGACAGAAAGGGCCCAGAGGTCTGAGAGAGTGGAAACCTAAAATATTCCCCTCAGCCCAAACTAAGTATAGTGGGCAAAAGGGGACAGGTATGATTTGCCTGGCACACCTTCTTCCAAAGAAGTCTTTTTTTTTTTTCCCTAATGTGGGACATTGAAAAATTAATCCCTGCCTTTTGCCATCTAGTGGTTATGGATTGAATGATGCCTTTTAACCCTGTTGCCAAATCTGTTGCCCCCAGAATATAACAAGAATGCCAGCCTGTTAAACCAAGCACGCTGTTGTCCAGGGACAGCCAACTGACCTGGAGTCTGCAAGATCTTTCCCCATGTGGGAAGGCCACCCTCCTCTCTACACCCTAACTCTTATTAGAGATTTCTGGACCCAAGGATAGGTAGGATGACGACCATGTCCAACTTGAAGCAGCTAGAGGAGCACAAGACCTTCACCCGCTGTCCTTTATAAGATTATAAAGGGTCTTACGACTGAGAGGGGGAATTGTTATTTTTTATTGTTATAATTAATTGATTAGTTAATTAATTTTAAAAAAGAATAATATGGGAAAGGGTGAAGCCAAGCAACTTATATGCATGATCCATGGACATGAACTAAGGGGGCTGGGATTGCTGGGGGAAGGGGGGAACTGAGCAGAGGAAAAAAATGGGAACTATTGTTAACAACATAATCAATAAAATATACTTAAAAAAAGAAATATTGGACATTTACATGAATGAAATTATCATAAATTTTCTTTAAGCAATGCACAAACAACTGGGTGCCTGGTAATTCTATTCTAAATTGGGTCAACTACAGACCTCCCTTGAACTATCATCTAGGAATTTAAACTATGAGCAAAGTATGTCATTGTGCATGTTTGGAAGGCTTTACAGAATTGGATCCTATGGTGTACTGACAGAGCATTAGAATCTGTCAGGAAAGTGTTGCCCAGGATAATGACTGCGAGCTGCAGGACCCAGAGAAATGCTACTTCAACATGATATATTTGCAGAAAATATTAGAAACCTCCAGGGTTTTGCATCACACTCTACTTAGAAGCAAATTTTGTTTTAGCAAAGACTCTGCATTGGGTGTAATATTTCTAAAATTTAGGAGAATAAAAGTGCCCCAATAAACCTCTTACAGGCTTTTCCTCTGCTTTAATTGAAAGAGAGGCAATAATATATTAACATTATTGATAATAATATTGAAGAACAATACAGAATCCCTTAAGACAGTGATAGCTCTTTTTTTGAAGAAATGCTGCCAGTTTATGTAGTTTCTAACATTGTACAGACATAAAAACACTTATTAACAAAAAAAGAGTAATTGTGGCTTGGTAAAAAGTAGATAAACTTATGCACATTTTCCAAAAAACAAACTGGCTTTTGTAATTTTAAAAGTTGCTTAGCATTTTCTTAAGGTTTTTGTATTGCTCTGCAAAAAATAAGTTTGCAGAGAATTATACATTGTAAAATGATCCGGATAAACCAGGGATCCGACTAGGTAAGGCCTGAGCAACTGTTACTGTAGCATTTTAATTCCCTGGCCAAGTGGAGTTGCTTCATCTGTTTTGGGGTTAACTTCCTGGCAAAACAGGAGGCTTTCTGTTTTTTATCCTCTCATACGAAACATTGTATTAATTAAACAACTCTTCATTACCCCCTCTCCTCAGACCCTAGTAACCTATATCTGACTTTGTCTCTATGAATTTGACTGTATAGGTAACTAACCTAAGTGGAATTATATAGTATTTGTCACGGTTTATTTCACTTAGCATAAGGTCTTCAAGGTTCATCCATGTTGTAGCATGTGTCAGAATTTCCTTCCTTTTTAGAGCTTAATAATGTTTCATTGTATTATACGAGGTCTGTCCAGAGGGTATTCAGCCACATGATATGAAAAATAGACATTTGTTGAAGAAGGTACAAGAAGCATTGTAGAAAGGACAATGATGCCTCAGTCCCCTTCAATGTAGGCACCTTGGGACCTTTCATGGTTCTTCCAAATGCCATCAGCTGCCCTGTGTATTTTCCTGAATTTCAACAACAGTCTGAAATCTCTTCCTTTCAAAGGTGATTTTAGTTTTGGGAAAAGCCAGAAGTTGCAGGGCACCAAATCTGGGCTGTCGGGTGGCTGAGTCACCTGGGTGATTTGATGTTTCACAAAAAAACTGCACAAGATGTGATGCACAAGCAGCACATTGTCGTGATGAAGCTGCCAATCACCAGTTGCCCATAACTGCAGCGTTTTGAATCATCTGAGTAGTTTCTGTGGAGGAATGTTCATGCTTAACACAAAATTTGATGAAGATTCATTGCTCCACTTGCTCATTTTGAATGAGACAGCCACAGAGTGTACAAGCTCACTCAACAGCATCTACTGCCCTCACTGACTAGTACACTGCAGTCATTATTGTTCATGCATGCACATTCCAGTCCACTTTCAATGTCTCACAAACTGTACTCAGTATATTAATAGCTGGATTTTTTTCCAGACAAGCCTTGTATACTATATTTTGTTTATCCATTTATCTGTCAATAGACACTTGGGTTGCTTCCATCTTTTGGCTACTGTGAATGCTTCTATGAATATTGGTGTACAAATATCTGTTTGAGTCCCTGTTATCTTTTGGGTATATAGCCAGAAGTGGAGCTGCTGAATCATATGGTAATTCTATTTTTAATTTTTTGAAGAATATTCATACTGTTCTCTCCATAGTAGCTGCACCATTTTACATTCCCAGCAGCAATGCACAAGGATCCAGTTTGATTCTCATCAACACTTGTTCCTTTTTGTGTGTGTGTGGTAATAGCCATCCTAGTGAGTGTGAGGTAATATCTCATTGTGGTTTTGACTTGCATTTCCTTAATGGTTAGTGATGTTGAGCACCTTTTCATGAGCTTATTGGTCATTTATATATCTTCTTTGGAGAGATGTCTATTCAAATATTTGCCTATTTTTTGATCAGTTTTTGTTGTTGTTGTTGTTGAGCTGTAGGGCATTCTTTATATATTCTGGATATCAATATCTTATTAGATATATGATCTCTCATATTTTAAGGAGTAAATCCTCAGTGATGGCTGAGTAGCAGAAGACTCATGGGGATGGACACAGGATTTGTGTAAGTGAATATACTGATAAGCATGCTTCATTGGAAGGAAGAGTAGGTAAAGCCTAGAAATCCCCCACAAATGCCAAGGTAAAGGGATTTGATCTATCATTCTTAGGCAGTTGTTATTATTATTTTTTACTTCCGTTAATGTGGAAAAATTGAATTCAGTCAAGTTTTGCTGCATTTTTCTCAGAACTTAACAACCATATCAAAGACCCACCCCAGGCAGTGCTTCTCTAACTTCACTCACTTAACTTTTGCCATGTTCAAATAATATGTAATATTTTCAAAACATTTTTAAGTCAACCCAACTTTAAAATTAAATTTATCCTAAAATGAAACTTTAAAATTAATATATTGTAGTAAATGGAAAGCCAGAATCAGGTGCCCTTCCAGCTACAGCAGATTACAAACATCAGTTATTCCTTTGTCATCTAGGACAACCATTGCTGGTGACCCTAGATAAACATGTCCCCTCCCTGACAGTGTGCCCAACTACATCTGCCAATATGCTGCTAGATGGGGCTATTTATTGGTCAGAGTATGCTATTCATACTTATGCACAGGTCTGTGTCCAGGGAGTAGAAATAGGCTGATGGTGTCAAGGTACCATCTCAACTGGTTTTCCATACTACACTTTGGGAAACACTGCTCTAGCCTAGAGAACAGTTCTTGAGATTTTGTTCCTGACAGAAAAAGTCATAATTCCTCCAGAGTATGCTCTTTATATGTACAGTACTCCCTCACTTATGGCAGGTATTACTTTCTAGAACCCCCCCCCCCCCGGCGATAGGTGAAAATCCGTGAAGTAGGAACCTTACATTTTACTATTTATATATATTTTAAGGCTTTATAAACCCTTCCCACACACTTATAAACCGTTCCTAGTCCCTTATTAACCTTTCCCATTCCCTTATTAACCTTTTCCACACTTTTATAAACACTACTTATGTTCTTAAACATATTCTACACTTAAACATACATAACTTTAACAACATATGTATACAGTACTGCAAAATCCCGCGATATAGCAAAAAATCCACGATAAATAATTAAATATAATATTTTTTTTAAATCCCACGATACAGTGAGGCCACGATAAGTGAACTGTGATATAGAAAGGCATGACTGTAAGGGAAATGGGAAAAAAGGATGAAGGCCTTGAAGCCCTCTGCCTCAGCCTCAATCCACACTGGTTTTTACAGCCAGAAGTTATGGGGATTTCTCTTCCTGTCACTGAAACACTGGGCTGGGGGACCTGGTGTGGGGTTGAGACACCTCACTTCTCAGGGGGGAACTCTATAGCTGAGATATCCCTCTCAGTGAAACCAGAATAGTTGGCGTTTGTCTTGCCTGTCACTACTTGAACCAATAAGTAGAGACAAGGATTGAATCTGTATGGGTGCTTTATTCAGATGCCAGTAATCTGAGAAGACAGTGGGTTATGAACCTTCAAAAATCGCCTTAATATTTCATCTCAAGCAGATCTTTTTACAAGGAGAAGGGTAAGTGAGTGGTTTGGAAAAACGTTAATCGGACAAGAGTTGCAGTCTGTCTTAGGTGATTTTCCTAATACTTCTTTCATCTGTTGATCAAGAACTCAGATATCATCTCCATTGCTTGCAGACACCGTGGGGCACAGAGGTTGAATTGCTTGTCCACCTCCTGGAGTTGAGTCATGCAGGTCATGCTTTCCAGTTCCTGGAATAACAGCTTTCTACATGTACTAATCACTTAAGCCTACCAAATAAGGTTAAAATCTTTTAACTCTTGAGTTCTCCTTTCACCAATTTCTATCTGCCACACATGGGTATGAGGCCAGCCTATTTCATGCATCTCCCCTTCCTACCAGTTTCGATGTGGATTCTTCTTTAATTCCCAAGTTGTAGAATTTCCACTGAGCCAGATTTCAATCAGTTCTGAAAGATGGTTGTTCTATAGTTTAGTTGTAATTTTGATGTGGTTGTGGGAGGAGGTAAGTACCGCATTTAGAAGTTGACAGTTCATTTTCTTTCAGCATTTGAGTATGTCATCTGACTGCCTCTTATCTTCCATGGTTTCAGGTGAAAGAAAACCAACAACCTGTTAATCTAATTAATGATCTCTTGTATGTAAGCACTTCTCTCTTGCTTTCAGGATTCTTTGTCAGTGACTTTTGACAGGTTGGTTATAATGTATCTTGGTGTAGGTTTCTTTAAATTTACTATACTTCGAGTTCATTGATCTTAAACATCTCATCATGTCTTTTATCAAATTTGGGAAGTTTTTGACAATGATTTCTTAAAATAGTCTTTTTCCCCCTTTCTATCTCTCCCTTCCTTCTTGGATACCCTTATGAAAAAATTGGTATGGTTGAGGTCCCAAAGGTCTCTTAAGCTCTGTTCATTTTTATTTTTTCCTCTGTTCTTCAGATTGGGTAATCTTAATTGACCTATCTTAAAGTCTGCTGATTCTTTCTTCTCACTGCTCATATCTGCTGCTCAAACCCTCAGTGAATTCTTAGTTTCGGTTATTGTACTTTTAACTCTAGAATTCCTATTTGGTTCCTTTTGATAATTTCAATCTCTTTATTTATTTATATTTGGTGAGACATTCTTTTCCTGATATCCTTTAATTCTTTGTGCATGATTTCCTTTAGCTCTTGCAATTTTAAAAGGGTTCCTGGGAAATCTTTGTCTAATAAGTCAAGTATCTCTGTGTTCTTGGGGACAGTTTCTATTAATTTTTTTTTCCTGTTATGGGCCATAATGCCTTATTTTTATGCCTGCCTTGTAATTTTCTTTGTGGGAAACTGGACATTTTAATAATTATACCATGGCAAGTCTGGAAATAAGATTTTCCTGCCTCCCTAGAGTTTGCTGTTGCTGGTTGTTGTGATTGTTGTCTGCTTAATGATTCTCTAAACTAACTTTGTAAACTCCGTATGTATTTCTGAGTGTGGCCACTGAAATCTGTTTTGTTGGCTTAGTGGTCAGATAGTGATTCAACAGAGATTACCTTAAATGCCTAGGACAAGAAAGAAGGAAGAAAGGAAGGAAGGAAGGAAGGAAGGAAGATAGAAAGAAAGAAAAAAACTCCCAATCTTTGCCAGTTGGCTCTGTGTATGTGTTGGGGGCACATCATCAACATTTGGCTGGGCAATCTATAAATCCACCTTAGCATTCACTTCGTATTTGAACAGAGTCTGAAATTTAACCAGAGATGAGTATTTAGAGCCTTTTCAGGCCTCTTCTGAGCATCTGCCCCATCATAGGCATGCATATGATCTTTCAGATTCCCAGGAATATGTAAGAACTTCCCAAATAGTTGATTCTTCAAAGTACCTCACACTTCAAGTCTTCCCTTCCAGGCTTTCTGGTGTGTCTATTGCTTGTCCCAGCTGTTATTCCTCCCCCCAGATGGCAACAGTTAATAAACTTTCCTTTAAATGTTTCTGACAAATGCCCTTTGGGTAGTCACCTCTTGATCTCAGGAGAGGTCTGAGTTAGGCAAAATAAGGACAAACCCTTTGTAACAGTCCTTCAGAGAGCCACCACACATGTTAAAAAAAAAAAAAACCCACAATTTTTTGAGGACAAGGTCCATTCTGCTCTTTCTAGGACTAGGAACCTACACTAGAAATGCAGGTTGTTGTCTTCAAAAAACTGTTGCTGAACTGGGGGTGAGGAAATGGGCCACAAGAAGTTTAAGTGATGCAAAGTTCTCTGGAGATTCAACATTTTTCTTGATTAAGTGTTTGTGTGGTTACAGTGGAACTTTAGTCCTCAAACATAATTTGCTTTGGAAGGCTGTTCAAGAAGCAATTTGCTTGAAAACCAAATGATGTCTGAGAGACGCATGACTGATCATATAGGTATCAGCATGAAAGTGTTGTTGGGTCAAAAACTGAAGTATTGTTTGACAACCGAGACATTTTTTCCACGAACAACTTGGTTCAGAACCAAAGTGTTCGAGGTGGGAGATGTTCGAGAACTAAGATTTGACTGTACTGTAATGTTTGATTAGTTTCTAGAGTTCACATAAACTTGATTCTGACAATTTTTGCAACTTATTTGCTCTTTATGTAGATGAACATGTTCTTGGAGTTTGTTCCCTACTTGCCATTTCTGTTGACATCACCTTCAAAGGACTGATCTTGAAGAACCTCAACATTTGGTAGTGGAAGTAGAGGAAAATGGGTCTGTAAAAAGGAATGAGATGAGTTTTCAGCGAAGTCGGACAAAAACAAGGAATATGATGTATTACAGAACCCAAGAGAGAAGGATAATGCAAAGAGAGTAGCTATCAATGTCAAATATTCAAAGATCAAGTAGAAAAAAGATTGAAAAATATTTAGATACGTAGAAGTAATTTGTGATGTTAAGACAATTTTTCAATATGGTGAAATTGGTATTTTGATCAGAACAAATGTGAGGGATTGTCCTCCACACTGGAATATGTTAGGCATCCTTAACCTTTAATAACTAAACATCAGTAGCACCCCTCACCCTTGAGTTATAACCAAAAATATACATGTCAGAACCAAAAACAACAAACAAACAAACAAAAACCGGCACATATTTCCAAATACCCAGTGCAGAATCTGCACTACCTCTTGAAAAACCAGTGCCTTAGGAACATCTATTTTGACAAAACATGAATAGAGGGGTGAAGAATAAAACCAGTGAGTTATCAAAAGACAAGTTACTAGTAGTTGAAACAAAGAATGTGACAGAGCAGTAATTGAGGGTCAAGGTTTTCTTTTGGTTGTTTAATTTTCTTTTTTTTTTTTTTTGGTCACAGGATTCAGATGTTTAAAAAAAAATGGAAATGCTCCAGATGAAAGGGAGAGTCTGAGTATACTAAGGACAACTGATAGTGTAAAGTAATTGAAGGGGTGGAAGAAAAGCATATGTAAAGGAAATAGCCTTACAGAGGAGGCTCAACTCTTGTTTTGAAATAGTGACCTTAGGATCATGCAGATGTATTCTACTGTCCCTGCTTCCTTTCTTGTCATGTAGACTATTATAACCACAGTAGCCAGTGTCACTTCTCTGCTCATAATTCTCTAATGGTTTCTTATCTCACTCAGAATAAAATCCAGCCTTCTTATAATGGCCTATTCGAGCCTTCATAACACTGGGGAACACAATTTTTGTTGAGTTAGATCTGACACTTGTTTTTGACTAACTTTTGGCATCTGAATTCAAAAAATGACTGCAGTTTTTCTCTATCACGTCAACTTTTTAAGGTACAGGATACCCTCCCTTTGTCCCAAAAAAGCATACAAAATGTACATAACAAAGGAAAATAAAGTAAAAATCACATGAATATACTATTTATAGTTGCTTTATTCATATAAAGGCTATATATTGTTACTGTAAGTCAAAGTGTGTACAAGCAGCAAAGTTCTGCTAGCAAACATACATATTAAGGTACTTTATCTTTTCAAATGACAGGCTAGGAAATGCCAAAATGAGGTATTTGAAACAGTCTCCTTCAGTTGGCAAAGCTTTAACAAATTGCTTCATGAGACTCAGTTTTATGTGCAGAGGTGGGAATAGAATGTTCTTCCTGTTAACAAGTGGCTCATGTAGAATGTCTGGCTCACCAGGTTTGAGGTCAGATCTTGGAGGCCAATTTGACTCCACCCAGTGCTTCTCATGAACTCTGCTGTCCCACATACACAGAAAACTGGGATACTTGGTGTATCCACGTTGCTGACCAAGAAGGAAGCAGACCATTTTAAGGTTAACACAGATGATCCAATTGTGCTTGTGATATTGCAACAGATCAATGACTCTACGTCTTCATATTCTTCACAAAAACAAACTTAGTGGACAATTGGGACTGCACCAAATAAACTGCCATTGTGGAAGACACACTTCAAGCAGTCGCCATTCAGTTGTGTTATAGATTGGAATTCCCAATTCCTCCATTAAACCATGTATGTTATGGCAATACACAAAGCTACTGTCACTTCAAAAGTACTGCAGAAATGCACTTTCTATTAATCGAAAGTAGGCTGCCTTTGTTCCTTTTTCAAGCAAGTTTTTCTCGTGCAGTCTAGATGCTAGGAGTTCTGAAGCATTTTTGGATGGTGCCTAATCTCGTGCCAAATCATTCAACTCATGTTGATCAAATCCCTACAAACTGAGTCATCTTCAATTTTAAAATCTTCATCATTGCTGTCACTTAGTTCTTCATCATACTCTTCTTTTTTGAAAGAGGGTAGTTCAATGAAAACTGGCACTGGTATTTCAGGTGAATGAGGCATTGGGCATATAGCTGATGGTAGACTAGGATATTCTATTTTACATTTATTTTTCTTGTTATATCCTGATATTTTCACTATATAAAAGTAACAGTCACTTGAATGATCTCTGGGCTCTCACCAAACCATAGGTATACCAAATGGCAATTTATCATGTGTTCCCTTCGTTCACATCCATAAATTCTCGACACACTGCTTGCACACCTTGTGAGGGGCCCAAGACATATCTCGATCACCAAGTTTTACTTTAAAATATGCAAAATAGGCTTGCCTGACAAATGCGCTGATGTTTGTCCTTTGACTGGGAATGGTGAAACTGCTACGGATATAACAAATCAGGGTTATTTAGGCACTTATGATGAGAAATAGCAGAGGCAGACATGATCTGAAGGAAAGGAAATAAGTACATATGTAAATAAAAAAAATAAATTCTGCTAACTCCTTGTATTACAGACAAGGACTCAGACTATACTTCGGAATACGATTCACTATATAGAGTGGCACACAACCTCTCACCACACTGTCTCATGTGTAACTGAATAGCCTAGACAAGTAAGAACCTGTCACTCACTGCTCTCCAAGGTTGTCCCCTACCCCTCCCCACTCAGGGAGGTTTGCTCTCAGCCAATAGAAGAGCACTAGGGTTTCCAGGCCCGATCCAGGCTCAATCCAGCCTGGAGAGGTTGCATTAAGATAAGCTGTACAGAAAAAACCTGACATGATAGAAGAAAATTGCAGTTTTGAAATCAGCATGCCTATTTAAGTCTAAAACAGCTGAAAAACTGAACTCAACAGGAATTATGTTAAAAATTGTTCCCCTGTGTAATCTGCTTCCTCACCCTCTTCTTTAACCTGTCTGACCTCATTTCCTATTACTTTCTCCCTCAGTCACTACATCTCACCCATATAGCTTTCCTCATAGTTCTGGAACATACCTGCACAAACAAGCTTCAGGACATTTGCCTTTGCTGTTCCCTTTGCCAGGGACCATCCTCTCCATACACCCATACAGCTTGTTCCTTCATCAAGTTCCAAGTCTTTGCTCGAATGCCCCTTGCTCTATGACCACAATATTCAAAACATTGATCTGCTATTTCCTATCACCCTCTATTCTTCTTCATAGCACTTACTACTATCTAAATTACCACCATAACACTTATGTATATCATGCCTGTTTTTTTCCCACTAGTATATAAGCTCCAGGAGAGTAGAGATTTTTCCCTTTGTATTGTTCATTAATGTATTCCCAGGACATACTGGGTATCAATACATTGTTGAATAAATAGAAGGATAAGTTGAGTGTAAGCAGATTAGCATATTTGGAAGCAGGAAGAGATTTCCATTTAGTGGCTTTAGTTTTGGAGAAAGAAGGTAAAGTTATCTGCTGACAATAAAGGGGAGATAGTAAAATAAGGCGAATAGGCTTAAGGAGAGAGGAAGTTTGAAAAACCTGGAGTGAGAAAGTTGAAGAGAAAAATATAAGATTGTCTGGCTGAACTGAGGGTTCATTTGATTTCGGTAATCATGAGATTTTAGTGAAATCTATCCATTCTGTTGTTCAACAGTCTTTAGCAGTGGGTAGCTGCTCAGAGGCACTAAAGAAGTGAATAATTTGGTTAATTCAGGCTGAAGTTTTGCCAGACAGGCAGAGTTTAGGGCATAGTTCTCAATCTTGGTTGCACTTTAGTATCTATCACTTGGAGGAACTTTATATCATCGTCATCGGCAGCCGTCCGTCTCGAGAGACAACGGTGTAGCTTCTTAAGAGTCTATCTGCACCGCCGAGAATGGCTGTGCAGTCCGACTCGGGAGTGACACGGTATCTGTCTCCTCCCGTGTTGAATCGACATCTTGCGATGACGCTGGAGTGTCCTCTCCAGTGAAGCTGAAGCTACAGAGCCTGGGCAGGGTGATATGGAGGGTCTGCTGTTGCCCATGCAGCAGACCCGGAACTTTATAATACTGAAATGTTGATGTCTTAGAGATGTTTATTCCTCTTTTCTCAATAATTTTTGTTGCAGGTTTCCTATTTTTTCCCATATATTGCATGAAAGCTTCACATTAGAAATAAGAGAAAAGGATCTCCTTTTAGTTATGTATTGTAATTAGTTAAAATATAAACTCCATAAGGGCAGAGACCAAGTGAATTTGCTTAATACTATGATCCTAAGACATGATATAAAGAAGCTCAAGGCTCTTTTTGAATGAATGATAACTACCAGTAAAGGAACATACCTGTACTAGGTTCTAAATTTACATAACTTACTATTTAGACAGTCCTCTATCCTATCAATCCAATTTTATATACAAGGAAGCTTAATTTCTGAGACTTTAGTAATTTACCCAAAGTCACCTTGCTAGTCAGTCAACAATGTAACCAAAGTTCTAGATTATGTCATTCTGAATATAAAATTCATTATTTTGATCACTATAGTATGCCAAGTTTGAGAGGAAGGCAAGCACAAAGAAAAAAAGAGACAAAAAGAGGTAGGTAAAAATTTATTTTGTGACCCTTTTGAAATTCCAGCAAAACCTTTTTAAGTCCCTTTTACAACTAGAGGCTTAAGGACTTCACTTTTTGATTCTTCCTCCAACAATAGGATCACATTAAAATCAGGGTCATCTATAGGCTATGGGCTAAAAGTTCTCTCCCTCTACTGTTTGATACATATTAATCTATTGGTTGAAATATGGGTCTTTTGCTCATTTACAAACTTGAGTTTGCTTATTAGAAATAAAAATGGTCTCCTTAAGATGTTATACATGCAAATTTATGTACTTTTAAAAATATCATCTGTTACAATATTTTAACTCTATTTGTGACAGCAGGACTGGATTTACAATTCCATTCTTTTCGAAAGAAAGCAGAAATAGAACCATATGCCTTTTTCTCATAAGAATTACAATACTTTGTTATTTTCTTTGTATATATTCTTGTGGGCAAATATCCTTTCTTTCAACAAATATTTAATTGATATGTCACAGAAACCTTTCATTCTAGTGGGAGATAACCAATAAACAAAATATATAACATTATGTAGCAAACTGTGTAAGAAAAATAGAGCAGGGAGAGGGAGAGGGTGGTTGTGTTCTATTTATATAGAGTTCTCAGAGGACAGGCCTTTGTGATAAAATGAGATTTAAGCAGAGACCTAAAGAAATGATAATGTGAGCCAAGTACCAAGAAGGGCATTGCAGGCAGAAGGATAGCAGTGCAAACATCCTGAGACACAAACATGCTCAATATACTGGAGAGAAGGGGAGGATAAAGTGATGGGAAAAGAATGAGCAAGTAAAAAGTCACTGGTCACAGAGCCTGAGGTAATATGGGTGGGGGCAGTTTACACAATGCCTTGTAGACTATGTAAGAACTCTGGCTTTTATTCTGAGTGAGACAGGAAGCTACTGGTGGGCTTTAAGATAGGAATGATACTGATTTTTAAAAGAATCACTGTTGTGTGAGTAGACCATGTGGAAACAAGTGTAAAAGTGGGAGATCAGTTAGGAGGTCTTTGCTATGGTCCATGTATAGGAAGATAGTAGCTTACCAGAGTAAATGTGACAAAGGAGAACAGAGATCAGATTTTGGGTATATCTTGAAAATAATACTGACAGGATTTGTTCATGAAGTGAATGTAAAATATAAAAGAATCAAGGATGACTCCAACAATTTTAGCCTTACCTAGAAGAATGAAGCTTTTGTTTCATGAAATAGGTAAGATCTGATCAGGATTGGTTTGGGAAGAAAAGATTAAGTTTGGTTTTGGATATAGTAATTGTTGTGATGCCTGTTAGGACATTTAAGCAGTGCTGTAGAGTAGGCAATTAAGTTCGAGTCCAGTGTTTAGCATAAAGGTGTGGGCTGGAGATTCAAATGCATATTTCATTTAGCCAAAGATCTGGTTGGGAATACCTAGGGAGAGAACAGAGAGAGAAGCAGTCCAAATTGTGAGATTTGAATCGAGGACCACTGCAGAATTTAGAGGCTCAAAAATTAGGAGGAACCAACAAGAAGACTACGGAACAGACCTTTAAAAAGGAAGAGAAGAGAAATACAGAGTGGAATCATGGCAGGCCAGATAAGGCACTTCAAATAAAAGGGAGTACATTACCAGCTGTTTCAAATGCTGCTGACAGGTGAAGTGAGATGAAGACTGAATAGGAAAAATTGGATTTGAGAACATGGAGGCTACTGCTGATCTTGTGCAGTTTCAATGGAGATGAAATTTCTCTGCAAAGGAGAGCAGATCATAGCAATGGGGAGTATCTGGAGGGAGATATGTCAAGATTTTTTTTCTCGAAGATGGTAACTATTGAAACACGTTTATAAGTTGAAGGAGGTGATCCAGTTGAGATAAAAAAAAATTTATAAGGAGAGCAAATTCCAAAAGTAAAATGGAACTCAGTGCAAAAGTGGCAAATTTGGTCTCAGGAAATTTGACAGTTATTGGAGCATAGCAGTGTACAGTATTCAGATGTAGAAAGGCTGGCAGGTGCAATGGTGGGAGGAGGTAGGCACCGTTACTGATTTCTGATTTCTTCTATTTTCTAGAGAGATAAGAAGCAAGATAATGACTTATGAGTGAGGAGAGGGCATGCATAGTCAGGAAGAAAGATGTTAAACAGCTGCTGAAGAGGGCAGGGCAAATGGATAAGATAAATTAGTCTGAGGGGATGAGAACACAAGGAGCTCACTTCATAGTTAGGAAGACTGTGTTTTTCTCCAGCCAACTTCAATTGGTCTGAAGCAAGCATACAGCAAAATGGGCAGGGCTGTGGTTTAGGCAGGTAAAATGGAGAAAGAGAGAAGGAAAGAACTGAAGGCATTTACAAAGGAGGATTTAAAACAAACTATGATGGTGTTCTATCAAGTCACAATAAACACTGACCTGCTCCTATGGGAAACACAGGGTTAGGTACTTGTCTTTGGTCACATTTTTGTTAACCAATCAATACATAATCTTGTTTTATGTGTTTTTTGTTTAGACACCTATTTAATATATACTGTTGATTTATTAACACTGAACTCATGGCCAAGAGCACTCCTGATAAGCCTGAATGGAGCTTCTCTAGGAAGTGTTTTCTCCACAAGGCAAAGCATACACTGCCTTCCTGTGCTTAGAAATACCAGACAGCACTTCAGCACTATGCTGGGGGTGGCATTTAAAACAGCAAAATCACCAATAAAAAGCGTGAAAAGCATCACACTATATATCCTTTGAAAAGCACATTTGTTTTCAGTAAGAGGTGAAACAATAAAGCTGAGTGTAACCATGTTTAACCTCATTTGAAAACATATGTCAGGCAAGTTAAATTTTTTGCCAGTCTGCATCACATGTTCATCAATGCTGTGCTACTACTACTACTGATTTTACAAGTAAATTTTAGTGAGTAGTCGAACTTGGAAACAGCTAATCTGTGAATAATGAGGACTGACTGCAATGCCTGCAACTGTTTCCTCCACAGCTCAGTTCATTTTTGCTGCTTTTAATCAAATGGTATTTGTCAATTTTGGCAGATATCTGATCATCAAAGACATACATTTTGCTGCCAATTTCCAAAGTTTCCGCGTAAGGTTTATATATTACTTATTGTGCTTTTGTAATCTGATGTCTCCTGTCTCCAATATATTTGGTTACAAAGTGTTAGAATTTACATACAACACTAGTATTTTTCCTCCATTTCAGTCATTGGCAGTTTTTTCTTTAGTTGATGACAGCTTAAGTGGGCATTAACTAGGCTTTTACTTGTCCTCAAAATCAGCAATCGTCTTAACATTTGGCTGGTGGATGTGACAAAGTTAGGTACTTTTAAATTTTCTTTCAATCGTGGTTTTAGGGCCCTTGCCTCACATCATTCCATCTGTTCATTAGGTCCTGCAACAATGTAACTTGTTGGCTACCACATAAATCAATTTCTGATAGATTTTTGGAGGGCACTTTTCTTCTGATTTGTTTACTATTTTGCCTTTTTATTCTACGGAAACAGTTGTAATTTACTTAAAAGTGCATTACAACCCTTTTTATTACTGTTGCAAGGAGTTTAAGGGCAGGGGGAAAAAATCACCTGAATACCATCATCATCAAATAAAACTTAAGTTTTTCGGTATACTTAACTCCTCCTCTCCCTATAAGCCAATGTTGCCACTGTGTCTGTAGTCTATAAAATTCGAGTTGTAGCAATTTCATTTAACCCAATTTATGCTTTGATTCACACCCCAGACTTCCAAATGAAGGAGAAAAATGGTAAACAAAGGGGGGAGAGGGTACATTGGGACCGGCTGCGGGGGGTAATCCTACGCAAGGATGAGGCGGTTCAACACTTTTCCCAAGTCCCCCATTCCCCTAAACCTGAGCCTCATCGTTTTAATTCAACGCCCCGGCCGCGCTCCCGGATCAGGTTCGTCAGGTCCACCCCACAGCTGCGCAGCCACACATCCTAAATCCTTCACATCCGTCTCCTCCCGTTGGGAAAGCTCGCTTCTGGGGATGTGACTTACTTCTAACCTGTCTCGAGCGAGCTCCAAGCAGCCCTGCCCGTCGAAGAACCGTGGCGCATTAAGCGTCCGGTGTGAGGCTGGTGCCCAGGCCCAGTTTCGGATCCAGGGAACAGGCCTGAGAGCGCAGTCGCACGCGCCCCCCTCCACCTCAAGAGCAGCTTCGGTCACGGATCGCGGAAAAAGCTCCAGGGCAACCATTCGCCCGTCGCCTACCTAGGTGTTTGCGACCACCCCGCCCTAGCCCGGAGGGGCGGGCACCGGCGGCCGGAGCGCTCTCCCAACACACCCCCCCCTCCTGTGCCCCCAGCTCGGCGCACGCGCAGTAGCCCCAGCTTCCCTTATTTAGTTCGAGATGGCTTCTCTGACGCTCCACCGTCCTCCTCCCGAAGGCGGCTCCTTCCTGGCGCACCCCGGGGCCCCTGGGACCAGCCTCGAGCGGGTCCCCAGGCAGGAGTCCCGTTAAACTGGAACGGCAGTGAGCGTGAGGAAAAGCAGCGGCAACCGGAAAGAACTGACGGGTCTCGAGGCGGTGAGCCAGGCCTCAGAGGAAGAGGAAAAGCGGAGCGAGCCGAGGTTTGCCGAAGACAGCGTGCCGGAGTTGCGCGGGGAAGGGGAGGAGGGCCGATGATGGCAGAGGAGGGGCGCGGCGGAAACTGCCGAGGTTTGCCGAAAGCCACAGCCTCGGAGTTGCCCGGATGTAGTTGGTGGAGCGGCGGCGGCGGCGGCGGCGGCGGCAGCGGCGGCAGCAGCGGCAGGCGGAGGAGAAGGGCCAAGCGGCGGCTGGGGCGGAGGAGGGCAGGAGGCGGTGGAGAAGGCGGAGAAGACAAGTCGCTCTCCGCGAGGCTGAGCAACGCGTCCGATTGCCCCCCTCCCCCCGGTTGGCCGCTTCCACCGTGTAGGTGGCTCCTCTCCCCGGGCTAAGAGTGAGCGTGGTGTAGACGGAGGGAGATGGCCCGGGAGCGCCGGCGCCAGTAACGGGGAGGTGCTGAGAGTCGCCGAGGGCGCCCCGGACCCTGGTGCCGGTGCTGCCGCCCGCCCGCCCGCCCCTCGCGGCTGCTCTCCCCCCTCCCCCGACACACACTCACAGGTCGTGCATTGATGGTAATGTATGCGAGGAAACAGCAGAGACTCAGTGATGGGTAAATTGGCTTTTCGTTTCAGGCTGGGCCGCGGCGGGGGCGGGGGTGGTGGCGGCGCGGCGGCGGGCGTGGGGGGGGCTGTTCCTCCTTATCGGCTGCTGGCGGAGCCGCCATTTTTGTTGTTAACCCTGGTCCGGATCGGGCTGGGAGGAGGAGCGGTCGCGCGAACAGGCGAGGCCGGAGTGAGTATGGAGGGAGCGCAGGGCCGGACCGCGGCGTTTCGCGCCCGTCACCGCCTGTAAAAGCGGCGAGTGTGCGTGTGCGGGCCCTCCGCCGGTTCGTTTCGTGGGTCTCCCGCGGGGAGGGGCGCCGGGGGGGGGCGTTCTCTTCCTTTCCCTCAAGATGTTTCATGTCGCCGTCTCTCTTCCTGTTTTTCAGCTGTCACGACCGGAGGGGGGACTCGCAGCCTTACCAGGTACCAGGCGAGGTTGGGGTGGTGGGGTGGATGCGAGGACGGAGGGGGAAGGGAGGAAGGACCTGGTACTCGAGCGCAGGCTTCAGATGTCGCTACAGGCCCTTCGGTGCAACAAATCCTAAATTAGCACTGCTGATCCCCTTAAAATGCTCTGTTTGGGTCCATTAGCGCTCCCCCAAAAGGCTTAGTGACTTAATTTTGATAGGTGAATAGAGGAAGTTCAGTTTTTTAAGGAAAAAGTTATTCTCAACCAGAAAGGGCTTGATTATTTGGGTGTGGAAGAATCGATGGGGTCAGGTGATAGGTTTCTTCGGAACCAGATGTATTTATGGTATTGTATTGGGGAAATAAAAGTTAATGGTAAGGTATTAAAATTAAATGAAAGGCCTGGGAAGAAACAACGAATTGATATGCAGATCTTAAGCATGTTGTAAACCACTGTCCCTTCCCAATTTAGTTGTTTTTTTTGTGCAAATAGTTGCCTTACTAGTGAGAGATTGTGCTTTTGGTTCTGTAGGAAGTAAGATCTTTGGATACTTGAATAACTCATTCTAATGTTGAAGATTCTAAATATGCAGGTCCCTTTTTGATATTGCAGTTGCTGCGTGTAAAGTTTTAAAAAATACATACAGGTGGTGCCTGTTTTTGCAGGGGGGTGTGTGATTTCTTAAGGTTGTTAACTATCAGATGACACTAGAACTATTTTTACATCTAATCATTACAATGGTAGGAGAGTAGGTTTCTAAGCCGGTAGTTCTGTTAGCTGGCTGGCATGAGTTAAAGCTCGGGTTAAAAACCCTAGGTCCCCTGATGTGTAAACCATTGTTCGTTACATTTGGATATCAAAGGTTAAACCCAATTGAATCTGCCCCTCTAAAACATAATTAATTACAGATGGCATCATGGTTGTTTTTAAATATGTGTTAGGATGAGACTTAACCATTATTGTGAAGGCTCTCTATTAAGTTTCATTGTTACGTTAGAAATATCAGCCAACATTTTTCTTATGCCTTGATTTCCCACACCTGTCAAGAGTATGTAAGGTAGATTTGAAATGCTTTTTTTGAGTTAGAATTGGAGAAACTGATGCCTTTTTTTTGGTAGGTTTCCAGAAACATGCTTAAGTTCATTATACTTGTGTCTGTGCCTCAGTTGTAGAACCCAAATATATTATAGTAAAGCTCATTTTCTACTTTTCTTTAAACTTTTTAATTCCCTGAAAAGTTTATTGAGGAATTGATGGACTAAGGTGTTTGATTTTATGTATTTACAAGATACTTTATGGACTAGAGTTTTCTTTTTCTTAACATATGGTGTTATGATTTTTTTTGTATGAGGAGCATTATAATAACTCTGAGGCATTTATTTAGGTCTTGTCTGAATAACAAAGGCATTGAAATAGAAATTTTGATTTTATTGAGTTTTATAAAACTCAATGAAGTTAAAACACCAAATTTTATGTTAAAATGAATTTGGGAAGGTACGTTTAAAATTTAAATTTTTTCTCTTTTTGGGGGGGGTGATGTTTTACAGGCACTTAAGTATTCATCGAAGAGTCACCCCAGTAGCGGTGATCACAGACATGAGAAAATGCGAGACGCCGCAGATCCTTCACCACCAAATAAAATGTTGCGGAGATCTGATAGTCCTGAGAACAAATATAGTGACAGCACAGGTCACAGTAAGGCCAAAAATGTGCATATTCACAGAGTTAGAGAGAGGGATGGTGGTGAGTAGCTGTTTGTTGCAACTTTTACATATATTTATATTTAACACTTTATGTTAAATAACAAGTGGCAGTAATAACCATATGGCAGACATTGACATATGGTTATGTTATGAAATTTTTTAATTTTTATCAATTTATTTGATTCTCATCAAAGTTACTGTAGAAATAAGATGCTGACCCAGGTATCTAAAAATGGACTCCAGCAGGTGATGATAAGAGAACATACTTGAAACCAAATGCTTTATTGATAGAGAATTTTAGGACATTTTCCCAAGAAAGGAATTTTCACCTTTTCAAGTAAACTTGTATTTTATTTGGCTTAATTTTGAGGTGCTTTGTTGCTGCTTGAATCTGTTTTTAAGGGCCTCAAATGTGTTCCCTAATGATAAATTAGAAATTTAAAACAGTAGGTGTTTGGTGATAGTTCATGGACTTAAAAAACAATTTGTGATGCTGAAAATTTCTTGAGGCTTTTTGTTGTAAACATTTAAATATTGTTTTCTGTATTTCCCTGGATCTTATTAATGTATCTTCTATACTGTGTTCATTCAAATATTCACATTTTTAAAAGCTAGCCTCATTTCTTTTATATAATGCGGGGACCCTTCAGTTATTACCTTGCCTCCAACTCTCTGTGGTAGAATGTTGAGAAAAAATAAAATAAACTCAGTAGCTATTTTCAGACTTAATTTCCCAAAATATTACTGTGTTTAAAGCATGCATTGAGGAACAAACCAATTTCACTAATACCTATATTTTCCCCTTTATAAAGTCTTATAACACTTAATAGAAAATGTTTGAGATAAATATATAATATTGATTGTGCTTTTATAAGCTTCTAAAGAAACTTAGTAGAGTACCATGTGACTTTCTGCTTCTGATTGTCAAATAGCTTCTCAATACTTCGCTTTAAAAAAATACCCTGTATCTTCTGGACCTTTTTTTTTTTTTTGGCCTCCTAGGATAGACATCAGTTTTACTCAGTGTGATCAAATATTGAGAAACATTGGTCTTTTCTGTACATAATGACTAGGTTGAAGAAATTAATAGGAGATTTCATTGAGTTGGAATAGAAAGTGTATTTCTGTTGCATATAGCTGTAGCATTGTGCTACTTATGCAGATATACCATATATTTGTTTGCAAGTCATAGAAGTTGGGTTTGGTTATTAAAGTATTACGAGTTCTTTGATGGAAAAATGACTTAAACTATTAATATTTCCAGTTTTGTGGACAAATTTTCCATAGTGTTTTGTATAGTCTGAGATGATTCTATTATCAATCACTCTTCTACACAGGTTTTAATTTCAAATATAGTTCTTGGCATGTACTATTTGTATTGTACTGTGCTTTATGTTTAAAATTTGGTGATTGTGACAATAAGATGATACCTCATCTCCTTATAGATAAATATCTTAGGTTCTCTTAGCGATTAGGATCTGGTTAATGTATCATCTATCCTCAGATTCAGGAAGAAGTCAGTTTAGGTGCTTTACGGAAGTTGATGTACATTTATGGTGAAATATGCCTGGTAAATTCTTTCACAGGTGAAATAATTCCAAGAACTTTCTGTTGCTTATTTATTCAACAACCATTGGGCATCCACTGTGTGCCAACAACGGGGTGGTATTCTTGGAAGTAAAGATAAGATGTGATCCTGTCTTCGGACCTATTAAAGGCTTTGAACCCAGAGAGTTCGTGGTGTAGCTACTGGCTTTTTCTTTCTTTTTTTTTTTTTTTGAATGCAGCGTCACCTGGCTTTTTCTTTACTTCTGTTTTCTTCATTTTGGTTCCTGTGTGAACTCCAGATACCTCTTGTTGGCTTTTAGTTTCCTTTTTACTTCATTTGCTTGCCACTGTTTCCTTAGCTCCATTTGTAGGAAACTTTTCTTATTTTTCTGATCTAGTCATTTATTGAGTTAGGCCTCACCTTCTAACTTGCTTTTTAGCTGCTTGTCTGTCTTACTGTGGAGCCTGTTAACTAATACTGTAACTCCACTCCTATTTGTACAGTCTCTCATAGTCCTGGTTGCCATATTCCTTCTTTACACTTTGTAGGAATAATGACTACCATAAAATAGGGGATCTCCATTCTGGAGTTCAGAGGGTAACTTTAATGTTAATTCTGTCTTTTAAAGATGTAAAGTGGTGATTCTTCCCTCATTTAATATTTAGATATTTAGTCATTATGCTTTTTGACTTCAGGTTTTTTCTTTTATTGCTAATGTGTTTGAAATTAAGTTTTAAAAGTACATATGTATAATTTTATTACAGGTGTTTGTATTTTGTTAGGTTTTTATCTTTAAATATGAATTCAAATATATGTAAGTATAAAGTTGAAGTCAAAGCCATTATCCAAAGTCAAATGCAAGTGAGTTGTGTTATCTGTATTCAGCATGTGTAAGTAACAGTGTAAGAACAGGTTACTATTGTTTATTGAACTAATTCCAAATTTATTTATTTTTTATGAATTTTATAAAACCTAATGACTTTACTAAATCCCTAATATTGTAAGACTATGCTATGATTTGTAACTTAAAATTTACAAAGCAAATTAAACAAATGTAGAGCTTGTAAGATGTGTTGTCTTTCAGTAATTACTAGAAATTTTCATGGCACCTTAAATTTTCTTGAAGAGTGACAGTTTAGAAGTAATGAACAAAAAGGAGTTTAAGGTATACAGTAAAAAGAAAGCTGAGATTGAGAAGAATTGTAACTACTAGACATCTTTTGTTAAAGACATACTACAACATAGTATGCAGTTAAAAGATTTAGAGATTTTATCCCTTAGGATTTATTAAAGGGAATTATTAGATTATCTTTTGTAAATAAGGGGAAATAAGTTGTATTTATATATTTTGTGATCTAGCTGCAAATTATAATCTTTTGTTTAAAAATAACCAAAAGTAAGAATTTTAAGGTATAATTATTACGTTTGTTTTTTATAGCCGAGACATGTTTTTAAAGGTGCAGCTGACATCCAAACCTCAGAAGGCTGAACATAACAATACAGTTTAAATTTATACTTTTATTAAATTATAAAATTTTACATTTGATTTAAATATGTGTTTATTTTTGAGGACTAGCTCTAATGATTATTTTATCAAGTAACTACATATAAGAATGATGATAAGACAAAAAACCCAAAAATACAGAAAAAAAGTGATGTTAGTATATATGAGTTTAGCAATGAAGGGTGTCTTTACAGGGAGTCTATAAAGCTGTTCCACAAAACATTAACCTCTTGAGGCTTGCTCCATTTTTCTCATTTTCCCTATCAGAATTAATGGTAATAAACTTAAAAGACATTTGGAATACAGTAGTCCCTCTCTATATCACGGTTCACTTATCGTGGCCTTACTGTATCATGGAATTTAAAAAAATACTATAATTATTTATCGCAGATTTTTCGCTATATCGCGGGTTTTTGCAGTACTGTATATGTATGTTAAAGTTACGTAGGTTTAAAAGTGTAGAATATGTTTAAGAACATAAGTAGTGTTTATAAAAGTGTGGAAAAGGTTAATAAGGGAGTGGAAAGGTTAATAAGGGACTGGAAACGGTTTATAAGTGTGTGGGAAGAGTTTATAAAGCCTTAAAATATATATAAATACTAAAATGTAAGATTCCTATTTCGCAGATTTTCACCTGTCATGGGGGGCGTCTAGAACATAATACCCATGATAAGTGAGGGCATACTGTACTTGTTAGAAATACCTTTTTAGTTCAGTTGGTTAATTAGAAAATATTCTTTTTTGGGACTTTAGTGAATTTGCATAGTTTTTAGTTAGCATTCAGATATCGTTTGTGTCAAAGGAAAATTGCATTTGGTGGTTTGGTAACCATTATTTCTAAGGGTTTTAATTTTAGCTGCACGGTGAAGTTTTTGTTTTGTCAGTTAGCCATATCTGGAGAAACTTGGAAATATATTTTCATCCAATTTTCAAACAAAGATTATTATAAGTATCTTGTTCAGTGGGATCATTTGGGGATAATTGGTGTTTTTAAAGCTTTTTAAACATGAATTAGAAATGTTTATAGTACAGTATCAAAACCAGGGTATTAACATTGATACATTGTATGTGTAGTTATAGACTAATTTTATCTTTAAAAAAAACATTCTATTTATTTTTAGGGAGAGGGAAAAGAGGGAGAGAAACATCAGTGTCTGGTTTCCTCTTGCACATCTCCAGTTGGGGACCTGGCCCGCAACCCAGGCAGGTGCCCTGACTGGGAATCGAACTGGCGACCCTTTGGTTCACAGGCTGGCAATCAATCCACTGAGCCACACCAGTCAGGGCTAGACTAAGTTATCTTGTATCAGAGTTTTACTTTTTAAAATGTTTTAACATGAAAATTTGCCAAAATTTTATTAGAAGCCATTTTTTCTTGAGGTAAGCATACATTCCATGACTTGTTTTCATAGCAACTTGGAAATTTTATACAGAATCTAAAATTCCTGAAATTTGGATTTTAATTCCATTGACAAATGTTAAGTATTTTTCTGTCTAATGAAGGTCAGAGATAAATGTTACTGATTTTTGTTGATTGATGTTTTATAGGAAGATAGTAAACTAGGCAGATATGTTTACATTGGATTTCCATAGATTAGTTTAAAAAGACTATAGGAAATAGGTATTCCATTTTAAGAGAAACAAAATGATTAGCAGTATTAATATTTTACTCTTCAGTATTATTCATTTTAGAAGAAAAATACATGCTTTAAATATTGTGCATGCATTTGAACACATTCATTTGTTTTAGTTGTCACGTTTCTGACATTTTTGTTATTTTAATTTATTAAAACTTTTTATTTATTTTTAGAGAGAGGGAAAGGAAGGGAGAAAAAAAGGGATAGAAACCTAAGTGTGAGGTTGCCTCTCACAATGCCCCCAACTGGGAACCTGGCCTGCAACCCAGGCATGTGTCTGACCTTTTGGTTCACAGACCCGCACTCAGTCCACAGAGCCATACCAGCCAGGGCTTGTTATTTTTAAAGATACGGTTATTATATATTGTTTATGATGTGATGGTACTTCTATTTCACAATCAAAATATTTTGGAATGGTTTACTTTGATCTTTAAGGCAATCTTAATTGAACTGTATTTCTAGTTGTGCAAGATATATTAAGATTTAAAGTTCTTAGTGTAATGTATTTAGGATTTTTGGTCTATGACTCAAAATGTATATATTCTCAGTTGTCTTAGTTAAACATGTTTATTGTCTTACTCTATTGTGCATAATTGTTTTGGGGTATGTAATGTATCATTTTGTTAGGATGCTGGAAAGAGCAAAGATAGAAATGAGCTGGGGCACCTTTATAGGAATTCTGTAACTGGGACCATATCTGTAACTAGATTCTGCTTTGGGGACTGTACTAAGCCCTGAAGATACTGTTTGTCAGTTCAAAAGCAATTATTGGGGACTTGAAAATATATCCTATGAAGAGTCTGCTTTTTATGATTTATGTGGTATTTCATAATTTTCAGAGCTCTTTTACATTGTTTCTCATCTGATTCAATACAACCCTTTGAAATAAGTTGATCAGATTTTTCCTGTTTTCACTGATAAAAGTATAATCTAGTTAAAGTACCCAGCCTATTGTTGAAACTGGAAAGCAGCTTTCCTTTGCTATACTTTAAACCTTATCTCTACCTTCGAATTATACTCCCAACTGTAACCATGTCTCAGTACTTAAAATATAAACTATTGCAGTCTTGGCCGCTGCCACCACCTTTTCTTACCAGGACTCTGCAGGAGCCTCCTGAGTGGTGTCCCTGCATCCTTTTTGTCTCACACAATTATTTCCCCATGCAGTAGCCAGTTAAAATGTCAGTCAGCTTACCTCACACTCATATTCAGAACCCTCCAGTGACTGTTACTTACGGAGGCCTATAAAAGATCCTAAGTAACCTGGTGTCTGGGATTTATGAGAATGTGTTTAACAGGGGAACAGTGTTCAAAAACATTGTCAGTGACATGTCAAAAAAAACATAATACCCTAACAAAATCATAGCCTAACATTAAATGGTTAATGAGTACATGAACAATATAATATATATGACACTTTACCTTGACAAAGACCTGAAATAGGCTTGTAAGTTACTGTGAAGTGATGAAAGGAGGGTTAACCCTCTGAAAGTTGTAATATCAATTGTGGGTGGGCATGACAACTTAACGGAGTGAACAGCACTGTCCAGTGGAAGTAGAATCACGTGTGGTTTTCCAGTAGCCATATTGAAGTAAAATGAAGTGAAATTAACGAGTATATTTTAAATAACCTAGTACATTTAAACTTGATATTGCAAAAAATGAGATTCCCTATGATCCTTTTGTTGTGTGAGGTCTTTGAAATCCGGTATTTTACACTCAAAGCACATTTTAATTTGTGCTAGCCACATTTCGTGTGCCTACTTGCCACATGTGTGGTCAGTAGCTACTGAATTGGACAGCACAGTCCTGGAGACGGTGAGCACCCTGTTCTGTCTAGCTTTACACTTCCTGTTTCTGTAAAGAAAAATTTTACATGTCTTTTGAAATACCATGTTTATGTAAGGCAAGGTTGGAATTAATAGGTTCTTGAACTGTGGGCAACTTTGGGCATTTTGCTGGTGGAGGGCCTTTGTTTTTTTTAAGCAACATCTGGAAAGTACAATAAAAATAAGGTACGCCTGTATGTACATAGTGCTTATCGTACTAAAATTTTTCTGTTAGTACATATTTATTATAGAAAAACTAGAAAATGGCAGAGCGGGGAAAACAATATTGCCTCAAAAACTATTATTTTGGAGTTCAATCAGAAGTTTCATAGAACACATTCTTACACCATAAAATATCAGGAGGGCTTTATAAATAGCCTGTCTAGGATTTTTATTGAAATGCTTTCATGTTATGTTATTCCCTTTTTTTGGCTTGTACTTAATATTTGCATAGTGGACTCAACAGACACTAGGTGTTAAGAATATTAGTTTGAGAGAACTGACTTTGAGTGCTTTTTAGTAGAATATTATTGGGTTGGCCAAAAAGTCTGTTTAGTTTTTTCCATAAAATAAGACACTTTTTTCATTTTCAGCAATAACTTTTATTGATTTGGATATTTTGAGTATGTCCGCCATCCCCCACTATTGGCTTCTAGTGGATAGAGGCCAGGGGTGCTGCTAAACATCTTCCAATGCATATGACAGCCCCACAGCAAAGAATTATTTGGCCAAAATGTCCATAGTACCAAGAAACTTTGCAAACCACTTTTGACATATTGGATCAGTCACAGCACCTTCTCCATGCACTGTACAAATCTTTATTTTTTTATTTTATTTTTTGCATTTCAGTTGTGTTTTTGCCTTTCTTGAAATAATAAAGTATAATACGCAAAAAATGTGTATCTTTCATCTTAAATATTAAAATGACTGCACACAAATTCAGTGATTTTGATAATTTTTTTTTAATGCATGATGATATGACAGCTGTCACAATACAGTCAAACAAAATTGTTTTGAATGAAGTTAAAGACAGCTAAGCACTACTAGAGCCATCCTACTGAAAAAACAAAATGAACTTTTTGGCCAACCCAATAATACTTACCTCTTATGCTTAACTGATGGCTGAAATCTTTCAGTTAGATTTGTGTTTAAATCCGGGGTCCAATACTTGTGGTTAGGCGACCTTAGACACACTACTTTATTTGAGTTTGTGTGTCCACTCCCTCAGTACTGTTGTGGGGTTAAATGAAATTATGTACATAAAACGCAACGCGTTTAGCTAAGTGCCTGGACACAGTAAGTTATTAGGTTTACTCGTATTTATGTGACTAATGAAGAGTTATTGTCAGATCAGCAGTTCTGGGTGTCAAGCCCTTGTTTCCTTTTTCCTGTAGAGTTAGGAAGCAAAATACTGGAAGTTGGGCAAGTGAGAGCTACATGAAGAAGGCTGCAGGGCAAGTCTGCCTTTACCCAGGACTTTGACTCCAGAGATTTACATATAGGATAGATGTCTGGGTTTAAAAAACAAAACACACATGTAGATTAATTTCCTCAAATTTGGCAGCTTATTAGAATCACCTGAGGAGCTGTTAAAGTTACAAGTGCCCTAACTTACTACCTTGAATCAGAAGTGGGGGATGGAGACTAGAAAACTGAGCTTTTAAATAAACAGTAATTTAATTTAGGTATTTATAAACTGCAGATCTAAGGAGAATACACACAGGAGGAGGAGGAACTCTGAACTGGACATTAAGGAATGGGAATTTTATTATTAGGAATCTAGAGGTTAGAGTGGTGGTTGTGTTTAAAATTTGCCAAATCATATATGTTGTTTTGATTTTTAAAGAACTTTTTTTCTGTCATTTTTTTGATTTGCAGATATTTTTTGTGCATTACAATTTGTATAATTTGTATGCATTAAATGCTAAAATTAAAAATTGAATGGGTAACTTAGTATCTTGTGGTAAGTTCAGACATCTAATACCCCAGAGAAGAACTAATGCCAGACAGTAGAGAAGTTTCTAAGCATATTAGCATCTGGACAGGTCAGTAAGATATATTTGGATAGTATCTGGAGCCAGCACTATTGATAGAGGTCTTTGGCACTCCATATTCTCCCCTCCCCCAAGCTACCCCCTCAATCCCTGTGCCATTAAGCTGTCCTGAGACAGTTAAGTGGTAAGCTTCATTTAGCTTTTAGTGTGTTTGAAAAGTAGCCTTCCCCTGAATTGTTATACTCAGACTGACATCAGGTGTTAGCAAACAGTTTTATTGACATGACCTTTAAGAGCAATTGAATTTTAAAAGAAAATTTGTGATGAGTATGGTTGATATATTTAGATAGTACTCGTGTTTTGGTTTAATATTTGATTTCTTCTGAATTGTGTGACAGTATATCAGAAGAACATGACAGATGTTGGCATCTTCCAAAAAGTTCTGATCTATACCATACTCAAAGGAGTAGTCCTTTCTGGTAGCCAAAAAGCAATACTAGTAAAATAGGTTATTTTGGAATATTTTGGCTTGGATGAGGAGAGGATCACAGTAACATGTTTTGCATTTAATACTTGTGAAGAAAAATTTTGTAGACTTCCAACTTCATAAAAGTGTGCTGGTTGATCATGAAAACACTAATAGGGAAAAGCTTGGAAAGTTGGAACACAGTATGATGGGCTGTTAGAAACAGTTTTCTTGACTTCCTGCAGCCTTTGCTGTGATGATTTGGTTAAGTTTCTGTTCCTGCTACCTTATTGGCTCTTTATCAGGGTTTTAAAGCATTCATGTTTGATATTGTATGCATAGATATATGAGTCATTTATCATGGGACCCTTAAATTACAAAGAACTTTAAGGGTTAAGTCACAGGCTGTACTTTCTAAAACTGTAGATTAACTTTAGTTTTAGGGGTATGTGTGTGTGTGTGTGTGTAATTATGCTCTGTCCTTGTTGCTTTTCATTCTTCAGACCCTATCCTTTGATTTTTCAGTTCCACATAAGTTTATTTTTGTTATTAGACATATTTCATATTATGGTCCATAGATAGCTTCCTAAATTCTATTTCTAGCTTGAGTATTTTTTGACCTTGTAATACTTGGGCAATTATTCTTGACTGTTTTTTCTTTTCTCCTGTGTTTAGGGGAATTCTAGACCTCATTGTTCTTAATTATTGCAGTATCCTTTTAATAGATCTATTGTCTCATTCTTTGTGCATTGCTGAATTCTAGGCTATTAACTTAAACATATTACTTCCTTCATTAATCCTTAAAGCCTGAATTGTATAGGTCTTCATTATGTTCCTGTGACAGAATAATTGTTCAGATAATATATGAGTTTTCCTCCGTACTTCCTTGTGTACTTATCTGGGAAGTCTTCCTATTTCATGTACGTAGAAGACACTGAAATGAAAACACTGGTATGTTCATGCCGGAAAGTGAGCATCTCAGAATAGATTTCTGTTTGTAAATATAGCTTGAAAATTTGAATAATTTAAAATATCTGAGTCACCATTGCCAAGAACTCTAAACATCTCTTTTCTCAACTACTTTCTTCCCTCCCTATACTACAATCATGTAAGACCACTTATCCTGCCTTAAGAGCATTACATGCATCAAATGCTGTTGTCCCTTTGTGTTTTCACAGCTAAAAACTGGCCTCTCCCCCTGTCTTTGCGGGGGAGGTGGGGGGCTCTTAATCTTTTAGATTCCCAGTTCTTTATTGTGTGAAGCCTTCCTTGAACCTATTTCTGTTACACCTCTTTCATAGCGAATTGTGACTATTTACTTAAATGGTTTGGCTGATATACTGTAAGCTCGTAGAAGACAGAGACTAAGTTTTAGTTTTTATTGCATCAGGGCCGGGCATATAAATGTAGGTGTTCCATAATGTTCCAGTATTGTCTTATATGCCATTTGACATATCTTTTACATGTCAGAAATAGGCGAGTGGTCTCCTTCAGAAAATTAATTAGTTTCAATTGAAAGTTAATTTTTTACAGTTCTGGAATTTTTAAAACAGTTGCATTGAAGTTGCTTTTGTACTATTTATGAAGGAAACAAATAATTCAGACCTTCAGAAACTAAACTTTTAGTTACAAACTTAAAAAAAAATTGTACCTAATTGTATGTTAATTCAACACATTATTAAAAATCCCCTAAGGGGCCTTGATTAATAGACTAGTATTAGTTGCTTTATTATAATCCTGTGAAGTACTATGTATAACATGAAAAATAAAATAGCATTTAAAATTCTACACATTTTTTTTACTAATTTTGAATGCTCCTTTTCTCCATTGTTTCTCAAATTCTCTTAAATCTATGCTTCACTAGTTAATTAGATTTTATAGTTTTACTTTCTATAGTATAGTATATTAGCAGAATAGTCAGTTGGATTTTGGGGTTTAACTTTTTTGGAGTCTGTTTTCTAAATATAACTATTTGAATAGGCAGTCTGGTTTCTCAAGCTTATTGAAATTAAGAATTTCCCTAGAATTATTTTTAATTAGTGATTCATTGTGTTGATTTCATTCCTGGAAAGAAAAAGACTGAAATGTTAACTGAAGATCATTTTGTATCTCGGGGGAAAAATGCAGTGATAGCATGGCATGTTTTATAGCTCTTGAACATGTGCATTTTGATAGTAAAACTGACTAAAATGAGATTATTAGTGAAGTAGTGAGACAGTGTAACCAAAACTGTAACTTTTAAAAGTAAACTCATTGAAAGAATATAAACTGTTTCAATGCAGCAGTGGCTCATTGAAGCCTTTTGAGATTCAACTTACATCTTGTTGAAAATTCAAGAGCCACAATAACAGATCTTCCTTTCTTTCTTTTTTTAAAACCCCTCACCCAGGAATGTTTGTTGATTTTAGAGAGAGATGGGGAGAAAGAGAGAGAGAGAGAGAGAGAGAGAAAGAGAGAAATATCAGTATGATAGGGAAACACGATCAGTTGTCTTTTGTATGCACCTGATTTGTATGCACCTGACCATGATCAAACTTGCAACCTTTTTTGGTGTATGGGAAGATGATGCTCCAAAGAACCTGGCCAGGGTGTAACAAATTTTTTTTAAAATTTGTGTCTTTTTAAAGATTTTTAAAATTTTTATTTTATTTTTAGAGAGAGGGGAAGGGAGGGAGAATGCGGGAGAGAACATCAATATGTGTTTGCCTCTCGCACGCCCCTAACTGGGGACCTGGCCTGCAACCCAAGCATGTGCCCTAACTGGGAATCGAACTGGCAACCCTTTAGTTCCCAGGCTGTTTCTCAATCCACTGAGCCGCACCAGCGACGACCAGAGCATTCTTAATTTCTTTGTAATCCCATTTTGTTTTTGCTCTGACACAATGTTAGCCAGTTTTTCTAATACCTTACCAGTATTTTCATTGAATTCATTGTTTTTAATAGTTGAACCCATCTTCAATTTAAAAATTAGCTTAAGATATTTGAGTAAATATATTATAGGCTCTGAATGGTTTCTCAAACAATAAATGTTTTGACATTGACATCATTAGAGACTGCTTAAAGTGAATGCTTTCAAGGTTCCTATCAACTTTTTCATATCAATATTCTAACGTTTATTTTTTTTTAAATCATTACATTGTCACTCTTCCAATTTTTTCTCAGTGTTTATTCTTCAGGATATGTGTGGTTTTTAAAAAACTTAATCTTATGGCTTTAAAAAAGCACTAATTTATTTTTGTAGAAGTTGGAATGATAATGTTACAGAGTTTCCTCTAGGCTCAGTTGGTTACATCAGGAATAGAAATTCACATTTATTGGTCAGAATGATACTGATATTTTAATGTGTTAGCCCTGTCTCTTTATGTGTGTGTTACTGCCTTGAGTCAACTCTGACTTTTGACGACCCAATAAGTGATATCCACAATGTCCTGTCCTCATCAGCCCTACTCAGCCCCTGTGGACTCATGCCAATGGAGTCAATCCACCATCTTTGGTCTTCCTCTTTTTCTACTGCCTTCTGTTTTTCTCAGCATTATTGTCTTTTCCAAAGAACCCTGCTTTCTCATGACGTGCCTGAAGTGGTTAGAACAACTTCAGATTTGTCATATTTGTTTCCAGTGATATTTCAGGGTTAACTGGACTCACTTGTTCATCTTTCTGGCGGTTCAGGGTATTCCTAGAGCTCTTCTCCAGCACCATATTTGAAGTTATTTTTTTCCTATCAGCTTTCTTCACTTACATAGTAATTGGAAATACAAGGGTGTGAATGACCTTACCCTTGGTCTCTAATGACACGTCTTTGCTCTTAATGATCTTTCCTAATTTCTTCCATTGCTGCCTTTCTGAGTCTCAGCCTTCTCTTCATGTTTTTGGCTGCAGTCTCCATTGGAATTGATGAGTAAAGCAAGGTAAGCAAAATCTTTTTGTAAGAATTTTATCATCATCCTTGTCTATGTTAAAGTTGTGTGTGCTTTCTGTAGTTCTTCATTGTCTTGGTTAAAGTTTTTTATGCCTTCTGTAGTGATGATTTTTGTCTTTCTGATGTTCAAATGCAGTCCTGCTTTGGCACTTTCTTGTTTCAGTTTCATCTGAAGTCATTTCAGATCATTGCTATTTTCCACCAGTAAGATGGTATCACCGCATGTCTTAAGTTATTGCTATTCCACCAATTTTCACTTCTCTTTCCTCTGAGTCCAGCCTACTTTTTCCTATAATGTGTTCTGTGTACAGATTAAACAAGTAGGGAGATAAAATACACCTTTGTCTGACACCTTTGCCTATAGGAAACCATTTTGTCTCCATATTCTGTGACAGTAACTTCCTGCCCACAATACAGGGTACACATCAAGTGCTAAGACACTCCGTTTCTTTGAGAGCAACTCATAACTTTTCATGTTTCATGCAAAGGCGTACTGTAGTCTATAAAACAGACTAACCTTGTGAAATTCTTCGGATATCTGTAATCTTTTCAATATCACTTAAATCGATACCAGTGGAGAATGTCAAAGAAGCATATAAGAGCTTCTAATTTGTTTTGTGCAATGTTACTTTAGAAGCCCATTATTAGTAGATTTCAGGGTTTTTAATAAACATGTCAGATTATGTTAAGCATCTGCTACCACATAAAATTTTAAACCAAAAAAAAAAAAAAAAGTTGAAGCATAGGGCCAGAACTCTTTGAATACTGTGTTCTGATTGTAAGAAGGTTCCTGTTTGAGTTTGGGTATATGATAATATGATAATATGCATCTTTCTAGATGGTATCTGCTAGAGGTAGATTGTTGTTAACTTGATAATAGGAATTAAGATGAAAAAATGTAAAGTGAAAAGAGCACCAGTCTTGAGATCTGGATGTTGTAGTTTTTGGTTTTGCTGATTATTAGCTTTTTGACTATCAACAGATCATATAACTTCTTGGCTGCTGCTTTTATTTTCTTTTTTTCAACAAGGTTGAATTGATAATTTCCAAGTTTCTTTCCAAATAAATGACTTGCAAAGTGTGCAGGAAAACCTGATTCTTGTGCTTTAATTTATGCTTTCATATATTTGTTATGTGTCGTGCCATTTCATGGTAACAACTCTTTCTGCCAAAAGTAGAATGTAGTATGTTTGGCTTCTTGTGCTTGTGTGGGAACCTTTGAAATATTTCCCACCAGTGTTCATTTAGCATTTTTTTCATCACTATATAGAGAAGAGTGGAACAGCATGATAATTTTCTCTGCATTTATTAATTTAAACTGAGAAATAAGGTTGAAAATTTTCAAGACTATTATAAGCAGAAGTCCTAAAGTTTTTACTGTATGTACTGTTATAGACTGTAAAAATCAGTTTTGTTTATATAAAGTGGTTTGTAATCTTGTCAGTACAGCTTCTGGTATTTTGCCCACCAAATACAGTATTTTTTCTTTCAAGTTGGGAAATACTCATTTTGACTCAAAACATTGAGTATTAAACGTTTTAAACTCAATTTTGCTAACAATATGAAAGAGATACTAATTCTATATCCCAGAAATTTTTGTGTGTTTGTACTTTAAATGTGCAGCCTTTTCTGGCTTTTACTTCATAGATGAAATATATAGGGTATTATAAAACAAAGGTATAATGCAATTATATATGACATTTAAGATTGCCATTTAAACTGGTTTTAAGTATGTAAGTATAGTGTAAATGTTTTTATTGTGAACGATATCTTATTTAGTTATTTTTGTTTACAACTGAAACTTGGGGAATTAAAAATTAACATCCTTGCCCGATGAGCTTCTCACAAATACCAGAAAAAGTTTCAGCCTTGTGTTCCATGTTGTTCTGGGCTTTCTCCAAATGAACCTTTATGAGTTGGCTGCTGCCGAATTTTATTTGGATTCTCTTGCCCACAACTCCTTGGGAAAACCAAGTCCTTTTGGATTGCATCATGCATGGCTATGAAGTTCAGCTCCTGGGATGCTTTTACTTATTTTTTTGAATGAGTTGGCTTGGGCAGAATTCTCTGAGTGATAAAGACAGTGTGCTTCCCACTGAACTTTTCCTCCCAACTTGTGTTGCAGCTGATCTTGGATTTTCTGGAAAGATTTCAGTTGAAGAATAGCTTTACAACTGCCACCAACTTCAGTTTTTTTTGACTCTTGTGCTATCCAGCTCCAGCAGAGCCTGGGAGATGCCGGACTCAAACTTTTCTGGTTTCTTGCTTTGGGCTTCACAATATTGACATTGAAACTGAGCATGGCCTTCCTTGGTGAGCTCCCACCTGGGAAGAGATAATGTAAATGTTAATACCTAAATTTGGCGATTTATTTTTGGTAAAAATGGAATTTTCAAAATGCAGATGACTAGCATGAAACAAGTATTTGTAACATGTAGGTTTTTATAGCTGTGGAAGGAGCACTGAGGTTTGGGTGAAACATACTGGTTGTTCACTTTAGGGCCTCTTAGATTTTGCCTCTGAAATAGCCCTTGAGTCTATTCATTTCTTTTTCTAGTTCACCCCATTATCCTCTTTGCCTGTATTAATGTGTCATCATACCTTACCGTCCTTTCCTTCCCTCTAGTTTATTCCCCAAATCAGAATCACCTTTTAAGAAAAGCACATTTGCTCATTTTTGCTTAAAAATCTTTGTGTCTTTCAACTGCCCTTAAGATAAAGTAAAAGTGTTTCAATGCAGCCTACTGCATCTCCTTGTATTTTTCTAGCCCTCCTATATACTTCAGTTCTTTGAAGATAATAAGAGTTCTGTCTCACATGAGAATTTCCACACATGCTATTTCCTTTTAGAATACTATCTCCTTCAGCTGTTTTTGTTTAGTTAATTCCTTCTTATTTTTCAGGCTTCAATTTAGAAATTACTTACTCTAATCTCCCAATCCCCAGTCTAAGTTAGTACATCTGTTATCACATATAACCTTTTATGGTGATTATCTTATAGGATCCAAAATTAAGCTGCTTGTATTCCCCTCTCAAACTTGCTTTTCCAACAGTCTTCTGCATTTTGTTGAATAGAAACTACAGCTTCCTAATTGCTCAGGTCAGTAGTCTGGAGTCTCCTAACTGGCCTTTTTGCTTTCCTACTTTCCAACTTCAGTTTATTCTCAGTGCAGCAATCATTATCAAGCCACTCATTTGCTCAGAATTCTCTGAAAGTCCTTAAAAAGGCCTACAGGCGCTATGCGGTTTGTTACTTCCTCCATTATTATCTCTGACCTTAAGCCTGTAAATTCTACTCTTGCACTGAGCCACACAGACCTCTTGTAGAGTATTTCAGGCACATTTTTGCCTCACAGTCTGTCTTTGCTCTTTCTTCTCACTGGATAGCTCATATTTTCTGTCATTTAGGTAGTTTGAAACTAACATATAAAATGGGTGGTTAAAAATAATTACTAGAGAGTAATAAGATTGAATTGAAATAGTATAAGCAAAAGGATTACAGTGACATCTGTGGCACTGTGGTTCTTCTCAGGGCAGCAACAGATTGTTCAAAAGTTTGGTTTATCATAAATCTTTTTTCCTGCCAAGGACTAAATATCTAATCTTCAAGACTAAATCTAGTGCAGTTTACTTAGGATCTATTGAGGACTGTGTTTTTCTTTTTTTTTAAGCAAAAAGTGGAAATATACTGCCAATAATCTTTTTACTAATTTTTAAATTTTAATTATAGTTTTCATTGAATGTTCTTCTGTATTAGTGTTACAGAACTCCTGGGCTGCTCCAGTTGAAAACAAACCCACGGGCTCTTTAGTTAGGGGCCCGATTGCCCGCCGCCAAAATTATAACTCTCAATACCAGAGTTTGGTGAAAAGAAAAAGAATTGTTTATTTAACAGTTATATAGATTTAGTTATTTGCGGATTTCTGTTGTTAAGTCTTATGCTCTTTAAAACACCCACAAACACATATCCTTGCCTCCCCCACTTCCAAACCAGGCTAGTTTTAGGGAAGTCAGAGAAACCGTTTCCCTACTGTCCCAACACAGTTCAGCTTTACCAGCAGCTGCCAATCATTCAATCCTGATTGGGGAGGTTCTTTCTGTGCTGTGGTGCCCTCCAGCTCTCAATGCAGAACCACCTGGATTCTCAGCCTCCTTGCAAACTGCCTTCTTCCTGAAAACTGCGTGGATCTTCTCTCCTTCTCAGAACTGCATGGTGAGAGCCTCTTAAAGCAGCCTGGAGACCCCTTCTCCAAGCCACATGGAGAAGGCCCCTTCACCAAGCCACGCAGAGGGAGCACACGAGAGAGCGAGAGAGTGAGAGAGCGAGAGCGAGCGCGCGAGCGTGCCAGAGAGAGAGTCAGAGCACCAGAGTCAGAGCGCGAGTGAGAGCCCGAGTCCGAGAGCGAGAGAGTCTCAGAGAGAGAGCACGAGCGAGAGTCTGAGAGAGTCTGAGTCTAAAATGTCTGCAGCTGCTTATATATCCCTGACTGCGTCATCTGGGCGTTGCAAACCGTTCTGACCATTCACAGACCCTTACGTAGGCTCTGTGTGCTTTCCATTCCATACCGTCCCCCGGTTCAAGACTCCTCCCATCTGCCTGAGGCTTTGGATGCATTAAAGCCATTTGCATAAGAAAGGCAGTAGCCACCAGCCTCAGGCATGTGGAAGCATTTGAAAAGCTGCTTACTTCTCCCCATCCCCCAGCAGCAAACTCTGGGGATTTTTGGACTCCCCTGTTTCTGTAACATTAGTTTCAAATGTATAGCAAAGTGGTTAGAAAGTCATATACTTTTCAGAGTGGTCCCCCTGTTGCTTTAAGTCCCCACCTGGCCCTATACTTATTTATCAAGATATTATTGACTATATTCTTTATGCTGTAACCTACATCTCTGTGTATTCCGTAACTACCAATTTGTACTGCTTAATTCCTTCACCTTTTCACCCAGCACCCCCCCCCCCCCGCCCCCAGCTCCCTTCTCTGGCAGTTGTCAGTCTATTCTCTGTATATATGTCTGTTTCTATTTTATTTTGTTCATTATATTCCATATACAAGTAAAATCATATGATATTTTTCTGTCTGACTTAATTCACTTGGCATAATATTCTCTAAGTCTGTACATGCTTTCTCAAAAAATTACTTTTTTTTTTAAATGGTTGAGTATTTTACTACGTGTATGTATCACAGCTTTTTATCTACTCATTTGTCTGTTCATGGGCACTTGAGTTGTTTCTGTGTCTTCTTACTGCCAGTAATCTTAAATCTTATAAATTTTTCAGTGTTCTTCAGAATATACTTCAGTATATTTCAGAGAACTCTGTATTTGTTATATTTTAGAGAAACATTCTGGCTTTTTTTCCCTGTGGTCAGAAACATGTATCATTGTTTCTCCAACTGTGGTTCATGGACCACTTGTTCAGAATCATTGAGTTGTTTAAAAATACCTCCCAGTCCCCTTTAAGAGCAACTGAATCAGAACCTTTGATGCCCAGATAACCTGGGTTCTTTAAATCTGCAGAAGTGTCCTTTATTTTTTTCTGGAAGCAAATGTGACATATTTTGGGTTTAAATAGGATCCATTTGGAGTTGTCAGTACTCAAGCACCCAAATGACATTTTGTTGGAAGTATCCTTTGATTCAAACCATAGAAATAAACACCTATTGTAAAGATTTTTACATACCCCTACCCCCCCTCCCCTTTTTTCTTTTTTAAGAGCCTGGAGCTGGGTTTGTGTGTCAAAGAGCTTGGTTTTAAAGCTCCTTGATATACAACTAGAGAGGGGGGTGGGAGGGAGAAAGTGAGGGACAAAAATAGCAATGTTCAAGAGAGACATCAATATGTTGCCTCTCGCATGCCCCCCCAACTGGGGACCTGGCCTACAACCCAGGCATGTGCCCAGACTGAGACTTGATTGGGCAACCTTTTGGTTCGCAGGGTGGTGCTCAATCCACTGAGCCACAGCAGCGAGGGCTTCAAACCCCTGCTTTCTAAGGAAATGTCTTTTTTATCTTAGTTCTTTGATTGCATCAGAAATTTTGGTTATCTGTTGCAGTAATTATGAACTGTTATACATTAGCAGTTGGTTTTTTAGCCTTAATGTGAATGTATTATTTTTGGTTGAGGAAGGTTGTTTTTTCTTCCTACTAGTTAGAACTTTGCCACTTTAATCTATTTAATGTAATTTTTTAAAATTAATTTTTAAATTTTAGATGAGATTGTCTTAAATATTTGGGACTAGTAATTGTTGCGTACTTTGGTTATACTTCTGAAAAGGCTGTATAAGTCAAAATTATTCAATGTGAAACAGTTTTTCTAATAAAAGTGGATGTTATATCCTAAGATGTGTAGAAATTAACTTGAGTAACTATAATTGACTAATAAGCCATCAGGCATAATTTAATGCATTTTCTTTTTATTTTATTTTTTGACTAACATTTATTGGGGGTGACATTGGTTAATAAGTATGTAGGTTTCAAGTATACATTTCTGTGATACATGGAAAGTATATTGCAGTGTGCCCACCACCTAAAGTCAAATCCTCTTCCATCACCATATATTTGGCCTCCTTTACCCTTTACCACCCACCACCACCCTTCCTTCTGTGTTCACAGATTGGAAGAATGTGTCTGTTATATGTATCTATGATTTTCTGTTTTATATCACACATATGAATAAAGTCATACGGTTCTTATCTTTTTTGAATGACTTGAGTTCTTTATATATTTTGGATATTAATCCCTTGTTGGAACTGTTTGCAAATACCCTTCTCCCATTTGGTTGGTTGCCTTTTTGTTTTGTCAGTGATTTATTTTGCTGTGCAGAAGCTTTTTAGATACAGTCCTATTTATTTATTTTTGCCTTTATTTGCCTTGCCTTTGGGGTCAAGTTCATAACATGTTCTCTATGACCAAGGTCCAAAAATTTAGTGCCTGTGTGTCTTCTTATATGTAATTTATTGTTTCAGATTTTATATTTAGGTCTTTGATTGATTTTTAATTAATTTTTTTACAGGAGGATAAATTGTAATCTGGTTTCCATCTCTGCATGTGGCTTTCCAATTATCCCAGCACCATTTATTGAAGAGGCTTTCTTTTCTCCATTGTATGTTTTTGGCTTCTTTGTCAAAAATTATTTCCTCATATACATGTGTTTTTATTTCTGGGCTCTCACTTCTGTGCCATTGCATTGGTCTGTGTGTGTTTTTTTCTACCAGTACCGTGTTGTTTTGATTAACGTTGCTTTGTAGAATAATTTGAAGTCAGGTAGTATGATATTTCTAGTTTCGTTTTTTTTTTCTAGGGATTGCTGTGGCTATTTAAAAAATGTCATTGAAATTTTAGTGGGGATTGTGTTAAATCTATATATTGCTTTGGGTAATATATACATTTTTAACTGTGTTTATTCTTCCAGTGTGTGAACACAGAATATCTTTCCATTTCATTATGTCTTTCAATGTCTTTTAATAAGGCTTTGTAGTTTTCAGTATATACATCCTTCACATCCTTTGTGAAGTTTATTCCTAGGTATTTTATTCTTTTTGTGGCAATTGTGAAAGGAATTGCTTTTTTCTTTTTCCATTCTTTTTCTGAAATTTTGTTAGTAATAGGAATGTAGTAGAGTTTTTGTACATTAATTTTTTTATTCTACAACTTTATGTATTTGTTTATTGTTTCTAATAGATTTTTAATGGAGTCTTTAGGGTTTTTATATACAGCATCATGTCATCTGCAAAAGAGTGACAGCTTTACTACTTCCTTCCTTTTTTGGCTCTCTTTTTTTTCTCTTGCCTGATTTCCCTCGCTGGGACTTTCAGTACTATGTTGATTAAGAGTGGTAAAAGCAGACAGGAATTCCTGTCTTCTTCCTGCTTTTAGAGGAAAAGCTTTCAGTTTTTTGCCATTGAGGATATTAGCTAAGGGTTTCTCATATATGGCCTCTATTATGTTGAAGTAGTTCTCTTCTATACTTACTTTATTGAGTGTTTTAATCATAAATGAATGTTGTATCTTAAATGCTTTTCTGCATGTACTGATAAAGTCATTATGAAAATATTCTTAGTGTGCTGAATGGATCATTTTGCATATTTTGAACCATCCTTGTGTCCTTGGAATGGACCCCACTTGATTGTGATGTATTAATTTTTTAAATGTATCATTGTATTTGATTTGCTAGTATTTTGTTTAGGTATTTTGCATCTGTGTCATCAGCAGTATTGGTCTGTACTTTTTTTGTGTTATTTTTGCCAGGTTTTGGTATCAGGGTTATATTGGCCTCATAAAATGTGTTAGGAAGTATTGTTCCTTCAGTTTTTGGGAAGAGTTTGAGAAAGATAGGTATCAAATCTTTCGAATGTTTGGTAGAGTTCACTAGTGAAGCCATCTGGCTCCGGATTTTACTTTTTGGGATGTTTTCGATGGTTTCGTCAATTTTATCACTGTGGATTGGTCTATTTAGATTTTCCAGTTTTTCATGTCTTAGTATAGGAAGATTATATATTTCTAGGAATTCACCCATTTCTTCCAGGTTATTGAATTTGGTGGCATATAGTATTTCATTGACTCTAGTATGATCCTTTATATTTCTACGATGTCTTTGGTAACTTCTCCCCTTTTATTTCTGATATTTTTATATTAGTCTTTTCTCCTTTTTCCTTAGTGAATCTAGCCAGGGGTTTGTTAATATTATTAATCTTTTCAAAGAACCAGTTCTTTGTTGTACTTATATTTTGCATAGTCCTTTTGTACTCTAGTTCTTTCAATTCTGTAATTTTTTTTCTTATGCTAGCTTTGAACTGCTTTTGTTCTTGTTCTGGTTCTTCTGGCTTGTAGAGTTTCTGCTGAGAAGTCTGATGATAACCTTTGTAGGTTACTTTCTTTTGCTTGGCTGCCTTGAGAGTTCTTTCTTTAATTTTTGACAGTTTCAGTACAATGTGCATTATAGAAGGCCTTTAGAATTGAGGTTATTAGGTGTCCTGTTCGCTTCTTGGATTCAAGGATCTAGTTCTTTGCATAGGTTTGGTAAGTTCTCATCAACTATTTGTTTGAATGGGCTCTGTTCTGTCTCCCTCTCTTGTGTTATACCTGTTATATTTGAATTGCTCTTTCTGGTGAAGTTAGATAGTTCTCATAGAGTTCTTTTATTTATTTATTTGTTTGTTTGTTTGTTTATTTTTAATGTTCAAGTCTCCTTCCCTCGGCATGATTTCCAGATTTCTATCTTTGTTGTCGCTAATTCTTTCCTCCATCTGGTTCACTATATTTCCTGTGCTCAGTAGTTCATTCTTGATCTCTTTAATTGAGTATCTCATCTCCAGAATTTCTGTTAGTTTCTTTTTTAAAGTTTCATTCTCTTTGTTTTTCAGAACTGCAATCTTGAATTCTGTCATTAAAATCACATATTTCCATGTCTTTAAGTTTGTTTTCTGGAAATTTTTCACTTACTTCTGAACTGCCTTATTACTTGGGTTATTCACGGTAGCTGATGGATTCTTTCTGTTTAATCACTTGTGTGTGAGTAGTACTTCCCTAGTAGATTGATGAAAAGAAGGCTTTCTATTGTTTTCTATCAAGTGGTGCTGAATCACAACTTTTTAGCTCTCTTGCACCTCTCTGGTCTTTCAGATTTTGGGGTGGTGCAAAATGGCCTGTGTTCCCTGGGAAAGTACCCCCCCCACACACACACCCCCGGCATGGTCCAGTTGTTTGGGTCCCAGGAGACCAACCCTGCAGGGGAACACTGCTTTTTGGAGCTCCAGTTCCCAACAGACAGCCAGACACCACCAGAAGTGCAGCCTTGATGTGTAGGTGTGGGGTGAACTAGGGGAATTTGGCTGCTGCCTTCGTTACTTAGCCCTCCCAACAACGGAAACCAGCAGACCTCCAGCAGACCTCCACGTGTTTCTCCTGCCTTTGCTTCCACACAGCTAATCCTGACCCTGGGATTAGTTGCAATGGGTTCCCTTTGCTCAGGGAAAAAGTGCTTCTCTAGTACCAGTTCTTTGGTTTGCAGATAATGAACTCTGCAACTTGACAGGGAGAGTGAAGGTAGGCGAACTCTGGGAAGTCAAGAGAAGATATACTCCTTGACTTTGTTTCTCTGTCTGGAATGCTGATTGCCACACTACCATGGCCAACACCTCTGTGCTTTGTCCCTGCCCAGGTGACTGGGTTCAGCCACAGCTTGCACTGCCTGCTCCTGCAATGCTCACTCTTTTTGCTCCTTCCAGCAGAAGGAAGTGTTATCCACAACCTGCTTCCTCCCCTCTTAGCCCCACAGTGAGCTCCAGTCTGCAGGGCTGTGTGTCTGGCTCCTTTGAGCTCTTCTTTCTTCTCACCTCCACCTTTTGCTCCCACTTGCCCACCTTTAGATGTTTCAATGCATGGATATTTCAGATGTGTTTGTGTTTGTGTGTTGAGCAGGGAATCCTTTGTTGAATTATAGCTATTCAAATTGTTGAAATTTTAAGGTAAGAGACCAAGGGGATATCTCACACCATCATTCCTCTATATTTAATGCATTTTCAATGCCAGAAAATTGCATATTGAGGCTATATAACAATAGTATTATAAAACTGTATTAATGTCATAAAGTATTATCATTAGCTATATAAAGCATATATTTTGAAAGCTCTGTTCTTAAGAGATAAAATTTTGCTTCTGTGTAATTTTTTTCTTTAGTTTTATGTAAGTAAACCAACCTTTGTTGTGTTCACAATTTTTCATTTTGTCCTTGGTCCTTATTGGACTTCATTGTGTCAAAGATTACAGTAATTGATATTAATGAAAGCCAGTACATAAATAATACTGAGTTTGCTCCAGAATTAACAAAATGTGGTATACTCAGAAAGTTCAAGGAATCCCAAGGTGGAACTGTCCTGGGAAAAGAAAACTCTTTGAAATGAGTAGAACTTAATTTTTATATGCGGTAGACGTTTAATTTGATATAATTGGCAGACCCCTAGAAGTCATATGTTGATTAGAAGTGAAAGGTTAGAAAACATCAGAAAATCCTGGAGTGAAAAAATCTGTAGTAGTGCATTGGTACAAATCAACTAAGATGAATTTGTTGCTATAACAGATGGGATGTATAAAGTAAGAAAACATTAGGGGGAGTGTGAGAGACTGATACTGCATACACAAATAGATTGAGCATCTACTGTCTGCGAGGCCCTCAAACGGACTCTCTTAGGGGGAGGTAGATAATAAACTAATAATAAGTGAGTTAGAGAAAAGTGCTGCTGTATAAAAAAATAGTTAAATAAGAGGAAGTATATCGATAATCTTGGGAAGTAATGGGTTCCTGTATAGAAGTAGGTGTTGCTATATAGAAATGAGGAAAGCAGATATGCATATGGGGTGAGGGAAGTATATTCCAGGCAGCAAACAGTAAATGTCAAGGCGTTTTGATAAGACTGTGCTTAATGTGTTTGAGCAAGATAGCACCAGTGTAGCACCAGTGTTTTTAGAGTGAAGTGACAAAAGATAATCTCAGAGAGGTAGCAAGGGCCAGATCATGAAAACCTTGTAGGCATTGAAAATGATTTAGGTTTTTACGTTGAATGAGATGAAAAGCTTTGGAGGATATTGAGTGAATTAATCTGTGTGAATAAGAGAGGCAGGAGATCACTTAGTACAGTATTGCATTAGTTGAAGTGAGAGATTAGGATGATACAGTAGAAGTGAGTGGTGTGATTCTGCACGTATTCAAAAGCATCAGCTGATGAACTGGAAGTTCAGAATGACTCCACGATTTTTAGCCTAAGCATTTGTAAGCTGAAGTTGTCATGTATTGAGATGACCACAGAACAGAAGGTTTGAGGTGTGGTGAGAATTGGCAGTTTTGTGTTTTGGTTGTGTTAGACCTGTAAGAATCCTGTTTATGGCACCGAATGATGTGTAGTAGGTAGATGGGCTATGAGTCTGGAGTTTTAGGGAGAGATTGGGCTGGAATCTTCAGCACATAGAGTGAATTTAAAACCATGAGACTAGATTTCATTCATACTTTGTAGAACATGAGTCAAGACCAAGAATGTGCAGAGTTTCTCTACAGGGCTAAATAGTAAATGTTTTTATCTTCACAGCCATGGGCATTATATAAAGGGATGGATGTGGTCATATTTCACCAGCATAAAGTTTGTCCCCCCCACCCCCAGCAGAAAGGGATGGCTTTGGGTTAATCCTGTAGAACTGTGATGCTTAGAAATGAGGAATTTAAGGAGGGACTAGCAAAGGAGTTTGAAAGGGAGCAACCAGTGGAGTAAAAGAACCTAGAGTGTCTCTCCCAGAAGCTAAGTGAAGAAGTGTGTAGCAGTTTCAGTGGACTTTGGAGTAAGGACCTGATTGGGATGGATTTCAGAGAGTAGGAGGTGAAAAGATAAAAACAGTGACTAACAAATTCTTTATTATAGGAATTTTGCTATAGAAGTAGGATAGAGAACAAAACTATGGCTGGAATAGGATGTGGGTTAAAGGAAAGGGTTCTTTTTTCTTTCTTTTTAGACCGTGGGGTCCTCTGAAGCACATTGGTATGGTGGTGAAACTGACCCAGTAAAGGAAAAAACTTAGAAGGGCAGATGCTGGAGCGATGCTGAGATTTAGTGTACAAATTAAAGGGTTGGCCTTAGATTGGAGCTCACAGTTCATTGATGATAAGAAGGCAGCTTATTACTATTACAGTGTATGTACTGATTATTATTTGTTATTTAATTAATTATTGCTGTAGAGATCACTATAGCACCAAATTTTACATTAAACATAGAAGAGTTTATTTAAAGTATACAGCAGGTTCTCCAATAATGATGTTTCATTCACTGTAGCTTCATTATAAAGTTGATGAGATGCTATAGGAAATTTTGTTTGTATCAATTAGCCTCTTGTAAAATTGGTTTTGTTACTTGTTGTTTTACTAGTGTCAGAACCTGTCTATGATGCTGCCTGAGGACTTCTGTAGTTGTTAAATGGGGCTCCTTAATGCTTTCAAAATGCCTCCTTTGTTGCCATGCATGTTCTGCAAAAAAGTGCTTTGCAGGTCACTGTTAGGAGCAAGAGAAGAGAGACCAATTCCTTTTTTATTGGTTTTATATAGCAGTACTGGGTAAGAGTTCATGTGGAATTTCTTTTTCAAAGGTTTTGTTGAAAACCATTTTTCAAAATATTTTAATTTATATTCTGTAAATATGAAATGATGTTAGAATTAAAAGAACAGTAATGCAATGTGACGATTTGCTGTAGCTCTCCAGAATGGTGTACTCCACACTCGGTTAAGAAAGAAAATATCGACTTCCGGCCAAGATGGAGGCTTAGACGGACACGCTAAGTCTCCCTCTACAACTAGAGAGGAATACAACTACTTCAAAACAAAGGATAACTAGAAATTCCAGAAAATAAAACTACACGGAAGCCCAACATATGAAGTTATAAACCAGCGGTGCCATTCGGGCAGGTAAGAGTTAAAGAGGGCAAAGCTGTTTGCGGAGCGGCGGGTGGCGAAAAAGCCCGGAGGCAGTCAAGCCCCTGGCAGTGCGCGACCCCAGCGCTGGGGAGAGCGGCCACCGCATCGCCTTGAACAGTGAGGCCCAGGGGGGCGGGAGGACGGATCCCGGTCTCCTAGCTGAATAACTGTGTGAATCCATCTTGGACCCCCGCCCCCAAAGAAAGAAAGCACCACAGGGCTGCGAAATAGGTCGCAGACAGGCGCCTGTCGCTGACTTGTGACGCCAAACGGTGCCGGTCGCTGGGTCATTACGAGTACATAGGCACTGCCCCCGACAGCCGGCCCAAGGAAACAAAACGCATCTGTCAAAATGTGGCAGACAACTATAGAAATCCCGGTGACACAGCTCACCAGGCAGCAGATAGAGAACCTGACAGATGAACAGATAAGAAACCTGTCAGAGGCTCAGTTCTGGGCCATTGTTATCAGGTGGCTTACAGAATTCACAAAAGAGCAGGAAAAAGATAAGAAAGAAGCGAAAAACTTTCATAACGAAAGGAACAAAACCGCATACGAGACAGATGGTGAGGAAAAAAAATCCAGAGTTCATTTCAACAAACTGGAATATGGAGAAGGAACAAGCAGTCAACCAATGCAGCGAGAGGAAATGGGAAGCAACAATGAGAGGTTCAGAAACCTCTGGGACAGCTATAAAAGGCCCAACATAAGAATCATTGGTTTGCCAGAGAATGAGGAAGATGAACTAGAACCTGAAAAATTGAGTGAAAATATAATAAAGGAGAACTTCACAGAATTGGGGAAGGGAATAGACTTGCAGGTCCAGGAAGCAAGGAGAGTTCCCAAGAGACTGGACCCAGGGAGAACCACTCCAAGACACATTATAATCAAAATGTCAAAAATTAAAGATAAAGAGAGAATCTTAAAAGCAGCAAGAGAGAAGAAAAGAATTATGTACAAAGGGGTCCCAATTAGACTATCAGCAGACTTCTCAAGGGAAACCCTACAGGCAAGAAGGGACTGGCAAGAAATATTCAAAGTAATGAAAATCCAAAACCTACAACCACGAATACTCTATCCAGCGAAATTGTCATTCAGAATAGAAGGACAGAGAAAGTGTTTCCAGGACAAAATAAAACTGAAAGAGTTCATTAGATCCAAACCACTGTTATATGAGATGTTAAAGGGACTGGTTTAAAAAACAGAAGCTAAGGAGATGAAACAAAGGCAAACTAAATAGGCAACGAGAGTGGAAAAGGAACTGTGGGTACGGGAAGCATACTGGGGGGAGGTCAACAGGGAGGGGGAATGGGGAAAGGGAGGGAGATGATATAGGAATTGGGGATCAAGGTAGGAGGGAATGGAATAGACGGAGAGAGGTTGGGAGGAACTGTATGCACAACTAATGGACATAATCTAAAAGGGGGGGACAACTGGAGGGAGGGGGGCCACCGGGTGGAGGGGAGCAGAGGGAAGGGAAATTGACACAAATGTAATATTTTAATCAATAAAACACATTAAATCTGGAAAAAAAAAAAAAAAAAGAAGAAAGAAAATATCAGTTAAGGAAGCCCCTCACATTATCTTCTGGACAAGCCACCCCAACCCTGTGTCTTTCCCTTTCCCAGAATTTTCCTGATAAATGCATTTTTATACATTTTTTTTTTTGACAAAAATTTAACCAGAGTCAAAAGGTTCACCTTCAAGTGGTGTCTTTAGAAAACAATAGCTTACAACTATTTATATTAGGATCTGTGGATATGTGTTGTTTTAATGGGATTTGACCCTAAGAGGGGAAATGGAGATTATAGAATTTTTAAATTTTTTCATTAAGTGGGGTAGTGGGTGAAATACATGGTTTCTTCTAGACTGTTTAATTAGAATCTTCTTGGAGTGGGAGGGGTTAGGTGAGAGGGGAGGTAGAGAGCCAGGAACTGATTTGTGGTATATATATACACAATATGTTGCAGACATTTGAGATGAATTCTGTTTTCTAATAGTTTTTCTAAATGTTTTTTCACCCAGTTCCTTAAGGACAATGACAGTGATTGAAAATCTGATTCAAATAGTGATCTGATCATTTACAGCATCATTTATGGTCTGATAAATGTCCTAGCATATAGTGGATATTAATATGGTGATTTAATGAACAAGTAATGTTATGATTAGAAGTTTATGAATTTGACTATAATTTAAGAATATACTTCCAGGAGATAAAAAAGGTAACAACAATTAATAAAATTAATAGGCGTTTTATTCTATTCTTTACTTGAAGGGTTAAACTCATTAAATGTTGGCTGTCCTGCAGCAGATGTCAGTTATGTAAATAAATAGTGATACATTAACAGCTAGTGGTACAGTGAAAATAAAATTAACATTAGGGCAAGAACTCATATTTGTGTTTCACTTACTTATTTTGTAGCCTTGTGCTCATTATTTTTTTGTTTTTTGAACTGTAAAATGTCTTAATTCCCTCAAAGATTTGCTTGAGCATTAAATGGAATAATGAACCTGAAATTTGTAACAATTCCTATCATTTATAAGGTAATCAAAAAGTGTTTAGTGGTTTTTTTCTTTTATGCTACTGTTTGGGTAAAAATGTATTTGAATTTAGACACAAAGAAATGTATTATTCTCTTTTTCCACACATTTATTTATTTATTTAAAGTATATTTTATTGATTATAGAAATATATTATTCTTTCAGCATTACTCTGTTGAAGTAATCCAACTTTTTTTCCTGTACTAGAGATGTTTAGTAATACCTGATATCTCTTTCCTTAATTTTGGCTTATAGCTAAGCTTAGTAATTGTGTTCTAGGAAGTAGACTATGCCATTTTGGAGTTAAAGACAAAAGGGGGAAGGTTATATATATGTGGCACTACTTTTTTTTATAGAAAATATTTCTTGACATTTAAATCAATATGCTATATTTTATAGCACTGATCAATTAGTTTTGGGAATTTTATAGTGAGTCTTGACATGAAGTATCAACTTTTTGTTTACATTCAACTTTTTCAAATTTATGGCATTTAATGATAGTTCAAGAGACTCCACTGTGTTTTTAAGGACAGTTACAGTAAAATAATATTTGAAGAGACTTCTTTCTGAAATGGCATCAAATTCAGAAGTGTTTAAAAAAAAAATTGAGGAACAAGAACAGCAATTTATTTTTAACTTACCGAACTCTTGACCTGTAATTATGTTTTCAAAGCGGTACATTTTGCTGTTACTTTATTTTGTTTTACATTTAAAAGTTTTTGAGTGTTGAAAAAGCAGTGTAATCTAGAATGTAACATTTATAGCAAAGTAGCATATGCACTGTACTGCCATTGTCAAAAATTTTACATTAGAATAAAATATAGTCAAATGGTAAATTAGATGTTATTTATTAATCTATCTTTGAAGATAGAGGAGACTTGAAGAGATTGCAATATGTTGTAGCTATGGAAGACCTCTTAATTCTAAGCCTGGCTATCAGAATTACCTGGGAAATTCAAACAGACTTGAAAATCCTCATTATTAAAAGTGGTGGTAAGGGACTAGGAATCTTAACTGTTTATAAAGCACCTCAGTTTCTTTTGACACATAGTTAAGTTTGGGAAACTGAGTTCCAGTAAAGAATGATTTCTGTCTTATTCTCATAGTGTCTTGCACTACCTTTGGCATGCAGTAAAAGTTTAGTAAATTAAATATTTGTTAAATGATGAGTACCTGGTGTGGAGTGGAGGTGGAGTGTTGCTGCTTTTATAAAGTAAAATTACAACGAAGGAAAAGTTTAGAGAGTATAGTTTGAGTAAATTAACGTTTGCCGTATAATGTCAGTCATTTGGCACAAAACAAACAGTTCTCAAAATAAACACTTGGTAATTGTAAGTGGCTGTTGATTTCAGATATTAAGCAGATGCGTTTAGCTGCATTCAGTCTGAAAACACTGCCAGTTTGCCAGTCTTTTTTATTTGTGAATTTACTTTGATTTTTCTTGTGATTATGTTAGTCCTGTTGTTACTCAGAATGACAGACATCCTTGTTGGAAAAATAATTCTTTGGGACACATCCATTTTTTTCTCTTAGCACAAGACATTACTACATTGTCTTTTGGCATTTAGTGTTTCCATGGAGAAGTCTGAGACCAGCCATTTCTTTTTTTTGTAAGTGGCATGTTTCTGCTGCCTGGATTTGAGAATTTTTTATGCAAAAAATTCAACTTCACTAGGTTATGAAGATGTGTCAGTTTCTACTGATACTTTTGTGACTTTTTTTCCTGATACATGGTGATCCCCCTTCAGTTTCCAGATTGAGATCTTCCATATTTATTTCAAGAACGCTTTCTTTTACTATATTCATGAGTGACATCCCTGTGTTCTGTTCTCTTCTTTGGGACCTCCAATGTTACATATGTAGGCTTCATCTTTCATACCTGGCTCCTTCTTTCTAAGTGCTATCATGTCTGTCCTTTTGTCCTATATGCTTTGTGTTATTTCTCAGGTCTTTGTTTCTTATGTGACCTTGCTTTCGGCACTGTTGATTATTACTTCAATTGTGGTTTTTGTGTTTCTTCTGTAGGTTCCTCATCCTGTTTGTCCTAGTTCCCCCCACCTTGTATCCTCTTGTTCTGTTTCATGGAATTTACTCTTTGACATAGAACAAACAGTATTTGTCTAAAAAGCTGCTGGTTTTTTGATAATTCTTCCAAAGTGTTTTCTCTGCCTGTTTGTTACCATATTTTTTGCACTATAAGACACACCTGACCATAAGACGCACCTAGGTGTAGAGGAAGAAAACAAGGAAGCAAAATTCTGAATCAAATGGTGTACTAAAATATTTAATAAAATATAACAGAATAATATTTCAACCATGTAAAGTGAACATCAGTCAACAGCGGTATTAAGGACCATTATCACTGTCATTAACAAATGAGAGACTTTCAGGTTCAGGTACTCTTCTAGTTTTCTGGGAATCCCAAGAACTCATCGTTGCTAGTGTCAGAATTTATGGGGGCCTTTAATAACTGGCATTGAGGGAGTTAAAAGGTATCATTAGTTATAACAGTCACTGAGAGTATCGCCATTCTAGTTACAGGTTCAGGTGGACTATCCCCAGTGCCTGTTACGGCTAGTGATACCCCTTAATCCCTCTCAGTGCCTGTGTTACTACTAGAATAGTGACCCCACCATAACTCCCTTTATATACTACAGACTTCAGCATTTATGGCTGCTCACACAGTTACTGGTGTGCACTGGAAACATTATGGAGGTAGGCGAGACAGCTGTAGCATCTAACGGAGCCAGTAGCCAGCCGAGAATATGTTACTTCATCTCCACCCATCTGCCTCTTCTGATGGCAGAGCTTGAGACACAGTGATTGGTGATTTCAGGAGGTTCTACTGACACAGACCCCACCAGTGTCAAAGACAATTGTCAACTGGCACTGTGCCTCATACCCGTTATTAGCCTCAGCTGATTCGACAGGTCAGCAGTTGTAGCTGGGAGAGTCAGGCGGCTCTCTGCACTCTCCCAGGTCCCAGGTGATGGGCAGAGGCAGATGGCAACTGACCAGACGCCCTGAGATTCAGCAGTAAAGTGGGACAATTAAGCGTCCCCAGGGGTTTCACACCACTTTCTCTTCTAACAGCTGTCGCCATTGCTGACAGGTCAGGTAATGCACATCATGGTCTGTGATGCAATATTTGCTCCATAAGACGCACAGACATTTCCCCCCCACTTTGGGTGGAAGAAAACTGCGTCATATGGAGCAAAAAATATGGTATATGCTCCCACTTCGGTCTCTGCACAGACTGTGGAATGGTTTCTGTGTACTGTTTTTTTTTTGTTGTTGTTTTTGTTTTAATTATTTGTTTATTCTATTTTTAGAGAAAGGGAAAAGGAGAGAGGGAGAGAAACATCATTGTATGGTTGCCTCTCACTCTCACCCCCAACTGGGGACCTGATGTGCACAACCTAGTCATGTACCTTGACTGGGAATTGAACCAGCAACACTTGGCTTGCAGGCTGACGCTCAGTCCACTGAGCTACAGCAACCAGGGCATCTGTGTACTGTTTTTTTAAATGAAGTTATTCTGTTGAGATGTATACAGGAGTTGGCAAAAGTAGGTTCTGAGTATGCAACCGAGTTTATTCTTGTTATTTATTGTATTTATTGTACAACTGTAAACCTACTTTTGTCCATCCCTGTGATTAGACTCTGTGATTTTGTTTCTTATTCTGTACACTATTTTAATTGTGTTTTTAGAAGTTAGTGGTTCATAATCTTAGTGTAGATTAGGGGAAAAAGTGTGGGAGGTGTCTGGAGGAGAGTGATAATATGGAAAAGAAGCATTCATTGTTTTTCCTCTGAACTTCCTCTCTGTTTGATAAATGTTCTCATCTAGGGGTCCAGGGAAAGGTTTAGAGTCACAGGGCTCTCCTGTTTCATGTAGTTTTCTATTTCATTGGGCCCCCCCAAATCAACTTCTTAATGAGCCATTAAACCCTTTTCCCCATCTTTTCTGCCTGCCATAGTTTTCAAAATATATATCCTAACAGACTTTGGAGGAATTGGATATTGGCTTTCAGTATTATTCTGCACTTGAGTATGGATTTAGTTGTCTCATGAAACCATTTGTTAGAACCAGGTTGGTTATGATGACTATTCCCTTGCTGGATTTTATTAAATTTTGTTTGTTTGTTTTAGTTAGTTTTGTTTTGTTTGTTTTTGTTTTATTCTCTTTCATTTTGTTGTTTTAATTGGTTGTTTTTTGCTTCTTTATGTTCCAAATCATTGCTTTGATTGTCAGCTTCATCCACGCTACTGTTGTTTCCCTATAAATTGTTCTTTATTTCAATTAGTGCAGCCTTTGTTTCTGACTAGATCTTTTTTTAAAATTATTTATTTATTTGTTTGTTTGTTTGTTTGTTTATTTATTTTTAGAGAGAGGGGAAAGGAGAAAGAGAGGGAGAGAAACATCACTGTGTGGTTGCCTCTCACTCGCACCCACAACTGGGGACCTGATGTGCAACCTAGTCATGTGCCCTGACTGGGAATCGAACCAGTGACACTTGGCTCGCAGGTCGACGTTTTAGTTTGTTTTGATGTTTCTAATTTTGCTCTCTATACAACCTGTTGTCATGCTGTTATCTCTTGGGGAAAAGTTGCTTTTAATGTAATTTTCATTATCAAATTTTTTGCTCTGGTTTGTTAAAGATGTATTTATCATTCCAATCATTAAATGGCTTCTAAAATAGATTCGGAAATCGTCTCTTAAGATGACTTTTGCATGGTTCTTTTCAGTGTTAAGTATTTCTAATTTCATTGTTATGTGGGCTGGGAATTTCAACATCTATGTAAATGGTAAATAGAGAATATAAATGTTCCTCTGACAGCATATTATGATGTGTGCATGCAATGTGGAGTATAATATTACCATTAAAAATGATAATTAGCATCACATTTGTTGATCAGTGAAGATGTTGCTGGATATGAAGTAGAAAAATTCACAAATAAAATAGTATAATTCTATTTTGGGGTATTATATGTACATGTAGGAAAAAGCCAATGAGGATAGAATTATCTTTCCTAATGTTCTTCTGCAGCTCCTGATTATAATAGTAATACCTGTTCTTTATTTTAGAAACTCAGATAATAGTTAATTCTAATTTCAAAAAATTAATGAAAGCTCTTAATTGGGAATCTTGGTATTAAGGTATTGCTTGGCAATAAATGATCATTATGTAGAGATGTCCCAATTTATCTTTTTCATAATCAGGAAATATCCATCTTTTTCTACATTTAGTGTTAAATGCTTTGTTAGAAGTCTTGAGTTTTATCAGATGCTCTCTTAATATCTATTGATAGCATATATTTAAAAAATTAAATTCAAGCCCTGACTATTGTGGCTCAGTTTGTTGGAGCATTGTTCTGTAATTGAAGGGTTACGGGTTTGATTCCCGGTTGGAATACAGCAATTAGGTTGCAGATTCGGTCCCCCGTCCTCAAGTGTGTAATCCCCAGTCCCTGGGCACATTTGGGAGGCAACCATTTGATGCTTCTCTCCCGCATCAGTGTTTCTCTCCCTTCCTCGCTTTCTAAAAAAGAAATGACATAAATGTCATGAGGTGAGGGGGAAAAATTTTTTTTAATTAAAATTCATGGTTTATATTCGTTCAAGTCTTTCAGTATTCAGCCACTGTGCATTCCTGGACTGAGGTGTGTATATATTTGTGAATTCCCTTAATTCTGTTATTGCTTTGTGGTTTTTGTCATCTTTGTCAGGATTTTGTAGTTAGTTACTTTAATGATTGAGATTATTTACTATATGTATTACTTCTTCCTTGAGAGTGTGAAGCAATTCCTCAGTAAACCTATATAATTAAGTTTGGCTAAAGCTGTGATTAGACAAGGAATGTGAGTAATAGAAAGATTGGGACTGAAGGGAGAGTGAAGTATGTAATACTTCTCCAAAGCATGTTGCCGTAAAATTGGTATGTAAGTAAAACATTATCAGCAAGTATGATCTGTTGGTGCTTCTCCTCTAATCATTCTGAGCCTCTTTTTTTATTTTTGAAATATTGAACCTTGAGTAACATTTGCATCTGCCACTTTATGTGTATAAAATTGGTTTAGGCAATGTGGCAATGTTGACTTTTCCCTCCAGTAGACAACCATATCACAGTTGGATGTGGACACATTGTCCAGTGTCACGTTACCATTAGATTTATCCAAAACTACAGTCCTAACTGTCTCAACACAAAAGCAGGATGGCTAAATAGCAGAAACAGATGGAGTTTGAGTAAATGTTGTTTGAGTGTCTATTAAGAGACACAGGAGCAATATTAAAAATGTCTTATCTGTGAGAGAAAAGATGCTCAATGTTTTCTTTGAGGTAACTCTGCTGTAATATGCTGCCTTTTGTTTCTAATACATAATTTTGGGAGAAGCACATTTTCAGTTTATATTATGCTGTACTGGAAGGTAGAGCAGTTTTTCCTAAGTATTAACACATTTTCAGTGGGTGTTGGAAGTAATGAGTGTCTTACAACTTTTTTCTTGTCATAATAGTTATTTAAACAAGTGAACTTATATTATGACACAGGATTTCTTACCACTGCTGGCCTTTTGACCACTAATGTATAGAGATTACCTATATCATTCATTTTTAAATGATGCTATTGGGAGCTTAGAGGTTCCCAGATTGTGATTGGGCTAGTTGATCCTTAGTCCCACAGGGTGAAACAGGCAATATAAAGTAGATAAACTGAAGCCTTCACACTATGATTTGCGCTGTAAAGAAAATAGTGATGGCTGGGAGGTAGGCAGGGGATAGGAAGTGGTCAGGGAAAGGCTTTGTTTAAATGAATATCAGAGATTCTGATATTATAGAAAGAGTATTTTATTTATTTTTAGAGAAGGGGAAGAGAAGGAGAGAAACATTGATCAGTTATCTCTCTCATGCCCTGCAGCCGGGGAACAGCCAGCAACCCAGGTGTGTGCCCTAACCATGAATTGAACCAGTGACCTTTTACTTTATGGGATGACACTCAACCAAGTAAACTGTGCCGGTGCCGGTCAGGGCATTATGTGGCCTTTTGTGTCTGACTTCTTTCACTCAGCATGATGTTTAGAATATTTACCATAAAGATTCATCCATGTCATAGCATGCATCAGTATTTCCTTTTTTTGGCTGAATAATATTCCATTGTAAGGATATAATATTCTGTTTATTCATGCATCTGCAGGTGGATGTTTAGGCTTTTTCCATCTTTAGCTATTGTGAATAATGCTACCATGAACATTGCCATACACTTACCTGTTGGAGTTCCTGTTTTCAATTCTTCTGAGTATACTTTGCACACACACACGCATGCACACTATCGATCCATATGAAATGGCTTGTTAATTTTTTTTAAAGTATGTTTTATTGATTATGCTGTCAGAGTTGTCCCATTTCTTTTCCCTTTGCTCCCCTCTGCCCAGTACCCTCCTTCCCTCCAGCAATCCCACCCCCCATAATTCATGTCCACGGTTTATGCATATAAGTTCTTCGGCTACACCCTTTCCTATAATTTATTAACTTCCCCTGTCTATTTTGTACCTGCCAGTTATGCTTTTTAATCCCTGCACCATTTCTCCCTCTTCCCCCTCCCAGCTGATAACCCTCCAAATGATCCCCCATACCCGTGATTCTGTTCCTATTCTGGTTGTTTGCTTAGTTTGTCTGTTTGTTTGTTTTAGATTCTGTTGATAGTTGTGAGTGGCAACCATCAAAACACTCTCTGTACCCATGATTGTCTTTGTTCTTGTTTGCTAGTTTGTTTTTAGATTCAACTGTTGATAGATTTGTATTTTTTGCCATTTTATTGTTCATAGTTTTGATCTTTTCTTAAATAAGTCTCTAATATTTTACATAACAATGGTTTGGTGATGCAGAATTCCTTTAATTTTTCTTGTGTAGGAAGGTCTTTATCTGCCCTTCCATTCTAAATGATACCGTTGCTGGGTAGAACAATCCTGGCTGTAGGTTCCTGCTTTTCATGATTTTGAATATTTCTTGCCAATCCCTTCTAGCCTGCAGAGTTTCTTTTGAGAAGTCAGCTGACAGTCTTATAGGTACTCCCTGTAAGTAACTAGCTTCTTTTCTCTTGCTGCTTTTAAGATTCTTTATCTTTACCCTTTGGCATTTTAATTATGATATATCTTGGAATAGGCCTCTTTGCATCCATCCAATTTGGACTCTCTGTGCTTCCTGGACTTGCATGTCTGTTTCCTTCACCACGTTAGAGAAGTTTTCTTCCATTATTTTTTCAAATAGATTTCCAATTTCTTGCTCTTTCTCTTTTCCTTTTGGCCCCCCTATAATGCAAACCTTGGACCTCTTGAAGTTGTCCCAGAGGCTGCTTACACTAGCCTTGTTTTTTCGGATTCTTTTTTATTCTTGTTGTTCTGATGGGTTAATTTTTGCTACCTTATGTTCCAAATCATTGATTTGATTCTCAGTTTCATCCACTCTACTGTTGCTGCCCTGTAAATTGTTCTTCATTTCATTAGTGTATCCTTCGTTTCTGACTGAATTTTTTTATGCTGATGAGGTCCTCACTAACTTCTGTAGCATCCTTATGAACCAGTGTTTTGAACTCTGCATCTGATAGATTGCTTATCCATTTCATTTAGATCTTTTTCTGCAGTTTTGATCTGTTCTTTCATTTGAGCCATGTTTCTTTGTCTTCTCATTTTGGCAGCCTCCCTGTGTTTGTTTCTGTTATTGGGTAGAGCTGCTTTGACTCTGTGTCTTGGTAGTGTGGCCTAATGTAGTAGGTGTACTGTAGTGTCCAGTGGCACTGCCTCCTCTATCACCCAAGCTGGGTACTTGAGGTGCACCCTTCTTGTGGGCTGAGTACACCCTCCTCTTGTAGTTGAGCCTTGGTTGCTGTTGGCAGATCAATGGGAGGAATTTTCCCAGGCCATTCAGCTGCAAGGATTGGCTGTGACCGCTGACCACCTGCCTCTGTCCTTCGTGATGGATCAGCTGTGCAAGGGCAGAGGGGTGCTGTTCAGATGTGGTCTGTAGCTGTCCACTGAGTGTGTTGGCCCTGAGGTTTCGTGGGTGGTGCAAGCCAGGGTCATCTCCCACCTGTGTTTTGCCCAGTGCAACCCTGCCTGAGCTCTGAAGCAATCTGAGATATCTGCTACTTCTACTGGGATTGGAGACACCCAGGTGAGGCCAAGCTGTGAATCTAGGCTGGCTGCTGCTAATGCTGAGCCTGGGGCTCACTGAGGCCAGCTGTTACCTATCTCAGAGGATTTAGGAAGTTGTGCAGAATGAGCCAAGACCATCCATTCATATGGACAAGCAGCTTAGATGGGCAAGTAAGTTGGGTGACTCTTGAGTCTCTGGGGATATGCTAGGCGGGTCAAAAGGTATTAGCCACGTTGAGGGAATCTCAGATATGACATCAGCTTGCTGGCTCAGTGGCTCTGTGAGGGCAGGGTTTAGAAAACGGACAGTGGCCTCAGCTTGCCTGATGCCAAACACTTCAGTTTTTCCCTATATGTCACTGGTGCCTTTCAAGCTGCTACCCCGGTGGTGGAGCTCAGAAGGAGAGAGTCAGAGTAGGTGAGTCCTTGTGTGGGTTCTTTAAGAGGAACTGTTTGGGCACCAGATGTTTCTTCCATCAATTCAATCCCCTCTGGTTTTTGCAGCCAGAAGTTGTAAGGACTTACCTTCCTGGTACTGGAATCCTGGGCTGGGGGACCTGGTGTGGGGCTGAAACTCCTGGGTCTCGAGATATCCCTCTGATATTTTTATCCACTAAACGTGGATGTGGGACCAGCCTGTTCTGTGTCTGTGCCCCTCCTACCAGTCTGGATGGATGTGTTTTTTTAAATTCCGTAGTTGTCAGACTTCCATTCAGCTCGATTTCTGATGGGTCTGAGTGATGGTGGTTCTATATTTTAGTTGTAATTTTGATGTGATTGTGTGAAGAGGTAAGCCCTGTCTACTTATGCTGCCATCTTCAAGGCAAGGCCTTTCTGGGGGGTGTGACTTGTGAATTGACACCTAAAGGATGAGTAAGCAACCATATAAGGAAATAATTCTGTGCCTTAAAGTTGGGAGATAATATTAGACAACGATTTTTCTAGAAAGAATCCTCCTAAGTCTTTGGGCTATTCTTAAAGATACATACTTTTAATATGCTTTTTCAAGATGTACCCATTCAGTATTTTTGTGTATTTCTCAGTTTTCTTGATTGGTTTTTCATTTCATAGTGTTAGGGTCAGAGAAGTTGCTTGATAATAATTTCAGTCTTAAACTTATGAGACTTGTTTTGTGTCATAGCATAAGGTCTATCCTAGAAAGTGTTCCATGTGTACTTTAAAAGAAATGTATACAAGGCCTGTCCGGGTAAAGTCCAATTGTTGTTAATATAACGAGAACTGTTTGCGGGACATCGATGTAACGTGGCAGCCAAGGAGAGTGGACTGGTATGTGCATGCGTGAACAGTGACAGTTTTACTGTACTAGTCATTGGAGGCGGTAGATGCTATTGAGTGAGCATGTGTGAGTGAGCATGTATACTGTGTGGCTGTTGCATTCCAAATGAGCGAGTAGAGCAATGAATCTGCATCACATTTTGTGTTAAGCTTGAATATTCCTCCGTGGAAACTATTCAGGTGATTCAGAAGGCCACAGCTATGGGCAGCTCGTGATTGGCAACTTCATTAGGACAGCATACCTGCTCATGCATTATGTCTTGTGCAGAGATTTTTGATGAAACATCAGATCAGCCAGGTAACTCAGCCCCACTACAGTCCAGATTTGGCACCCTGTGACTTCTGGTTTTTCCCAAAACTAAAATCACCTTTGAAAGGGAACAGATTTCAGACCATCGATGAGATTCAGGAAAATACAACAGGGTGGCTGGTGGTGATTGGGGGAAGTGTGTGAGGTCCCAATGTGCCTACTTTGAAGGGGACTAGGTCGTCATTGTCCTATGTACAATGTTTCTTGTATCTTCTTCCATAAATGCCTTTTTTCATATTACATGGATGGATACTTTCTGGACAGATCTCATATTTTGCTGCTTTGGTTGAAGTGCTCTGAAGATATCAGCTAAATCCATCTGATCTAGTGTGTCATTTAAGGCCACTGTTTTTTTCTTGATTTTTCTGTCTGGAAGATCTATCCATTGATGTCGGTAGGGTATTGCAGTGTCCTACTATAATTGTTTTGCTGTCAGTTTCTCCCTTTCTGTCCATAACATTTGCTTTACATATTTAGTTACGCCTAATGTTTACAAGGGTTGTTATGTCCTCTTGCTGGATTGCTCCCTTAGTCATTTTGTAGTGTCCTTTGTCTCATACTCTAGCCTTGATTTTAAAGTATATTTTGTCCTATATAAATATTGCTATCCCAGGTTTTTCTTTTTCTGTTTTTTTTTTTTTTAGTCCCTTTTAGTCTATTTGCATCTTCATTCTGAGGTGGGTCTCTTTTAGACAGCTTAATATAAGGGTCTTGTTTTCTTAGCCATTCAGCTACCCTGTGTCTTTTGGTTAGACCACTAAACTTATTTATGCTGAAAAGTGATGATTAATAGGTATGTATTTATTGCCATTTTATTCTTCCATTGTGTTCTTCTGTCTTCTTCCTCTTCTTCACTGCCTCCTTTTCTTTTTCTCCCTCCCCTTTCCTTTCCCACCCCTTTCCTGTTCTTTCTTATCTTCTTCCTTTTCTTCTAGCAGACTCTTTAACATTTTTTATAGTACTGGCTTGGTGGTAACAAACTCCTTTAGCTTTTTCTTGTCTGGGAAGCTCTTTATTTCTCCTAATTTTAAATCAGTCGTGCTGGATAAAGTATTTTTTGTTGTACGTTTTTGCTTTTCATCACATTGAATATTTGTGCCAGTTTCTTCTGGCTTGAGTATTTTCTGTCGAGAAATCTGATAACAAACTTACAGGAGCTCCCTTGTAGGTAACTAACTTCCTGTCTTGCTGCTTTAAAGATTCTCTCTTTGTCTTTAACCTTTGCCATTTTAATTATGATGTGTCTTGGTGTGCACCGGTTTGGTTTCATCTTGTTTGGGACTCTGTGCTTCCTGACTTGTGTGTGTTTTTCCTTCAACTGGGTTAGAGAAGTTTACGGTCATTATTTCTTCACATAGATTCTCAATCCCTTGCTCTCTTACCTTTCTGGTACCCTTACGATGAGGATGTTGTTATGCTTCGTGTTGTCCCAAAGGTCCCTTAAGATATCCTCATTTTTTTCTTAAGTATATTTTATTGATTATTCTGTTAGAGTTGTCTCATTTTTTTTTTCCTCTTGGCTCCCCTCTGCCTAGTACCCTCCTTCCCTCCAACAGTCCCATCCTCCTTAGTTCATGTCCAGGGGTCATGCATATAAGTTCTTTGGCTTCACCTTTTCTTAACTCCCCCCTGTCTATATTGTACCAACCAATTATGCTTCTTAATCCCTGTATTATTTTCCCATTTCTCTCCCTTCCCCCTCCTAGCTGATAACCCTCCAAATGATCCCCATACCTATGGTTCTGTTCCTATTCTGGTCTGCTTAGTTGGATTTTGTTTTTATTTTTTAGATTCACCCCAGTTGTTGATAGTTGTGAGTCTGTTGTCATTTTAGTGTTCATACTTTTAATCTTCTTTTTCTTAAGTAAGTCCCTTTGACATTTCATATAATAATAGCTTGGTGATGATGAACTCTTGTCTGGGAAGCACTTCATCTGCCCTTGCATTCTAAATGATAGCTTTGCTGGATAGAATAATCTTGGTTGTGGATCTTTGCTTTTCACCACATTGAATACTTCTTGCCAGTCCCTTCTTGCCTGCAAAGTTTCTTTTGAGAAATCAGTTGATAGTCTTACAGGCACCCCTTTATAGGTAACTCTCTGCTTTTTTCTTGCTGCTTTTAAGATTCTCTTTATCTTTCACCTTTGGCATTTTAATTATGATGTGTCTTGATGAGGTCCTCTTTGGGTCTAGCTTGTTTCGGACTCTATGCTTGCTGGACTTGTATGTCTTATTTCCTTTGCCAAATATGGAGAGTTTTCCTTCATTATTTTTTCACATAAGCTTTCAGTTTCTTTCCCGTCCTCTCCTTCTGGCACCCTTATGATTTGGATGTTGACATGTTTAAAGTTGTCCCAGAGGTTCCTAAGCCTCTCCTCATTTTTTTCAATTCTTGTTTCCTCATTCTGTACTGGTTGACACTTTTTCTTCCTTATGTTCCATCATTGATTTGAACCCTGGTTTCCTTCCCTTCACCTTTGGTTTTGTGTGGATTTTTCTTCGTTTCACTTAGTATAGCCTTCACTTCTTCCCTTATGTGTTTGCTGTACTTAAGCATATCTGTCAAGCCTGTGATCATCTTTATCACCAGTGTTTTGAACTCTGTATGTCTGTTAGGTTGCTATCTCCTCGTCGCTTAGTTCTCACACTGGAACCTTGATCTGTTCCCCCTTTTGGGCCATACTTCTCAGTCTCCTCATCTTGACAGGCTCCTATGTTTGTTTGCCTCTGTGTCTTGGGTAGAGCTGTCGCTCCTGTTCCATTATAAGGGGCAGAGCCTTAGGTGTTTGTCAGTACGGGCGACCGGTTTCACCGCATTGTGGCGCTGTGTGTTGGGGAGGGATCTGAGAGGGAACAATGCCACTTGCTCAGTACTTGCCCCTTTTCCAGGCATTTCTCCCACTTCTGCATGGGACTGGTGCCTCTATGGCTGTTGCCCGGGCTGTTGTTTCCAGCATCGTTGGGTCTGCAGACGTTCTAGGACCGTGTGGGCCCTTTAAAAAAGCGGACCCTACTGAAAGACCAGCAGTTTCTTCCTCTGCCCCAACCCCCACTGGTTTGTACAGTCAGAAGCAATAAGGCTTTATTTTCCCCAGCTTTGGGACTGTGAGTTTTGTGTTCTGGTCTGGTGCTGGGAGCACTCCCCAGGTGTCCGTTCGGACTTTTTAAAATGGGTGACTGCTCTTTTTGCCTCTGCCACTGGGGCCATCACACTGTGTCCTCTCCGTGCTGGCTCCGCCCCTGCTACCTGTCTGGATGAGTATTTCTTCTTTATATCTTTGTTTTGTTGAACTTCCATGTACCTTAATTTTCTGGAACTACTTGTTGTCTCTAGTTTTGAGGTGGTTATATTCCTTCTTAGTTGTGGAGGGAGTCACAGTGTGTCTAAGTAAGTGTCCATGTTGGCCAGAAGCCTGTCTTCATTTTTTAAAATTCTTGTTTCATATTGCTGCTCTGATTGGGGTGGTTTTTTTTTTTTTCCCCTACCTTGTCTTCCATATCGCTGATATGATCCTCTGCGTTATCTGTCCTACTTTTTATTCCTTCCAGTGCATTCTTCATCTTATGTATTTTTGTCTTCATTTTGACCAGTCCTTTTGTTATTGTTTCTATGCCCTTTTTCATGCTGTTGAGCATTCATATAATCATTACTTTCAACTCTGTGTCTGATAAATTGTTTTTCTCCATTTCTTTTAGCTCTTTTTTTGAAAATTTCTCTTGTTCTTTCATTTGGGGCCTGTCTCTCCATTTTGGCTGCCTCTTTGTGTGTGTTTCTATGTGTTAGGTAGATCTGCTACGACTCCCAGTTTTAGTAGGGTGGCCTAATGTAGGTATCCTCTCGGGTCTGGTGGTACAGTCTCCTTGATCCCTTGAACTGGGTGCTCCAGGAAAGTCCCGTGTGCAGATTGTGAGTCCTCCTTTTGTAATTGAGTCTTGATTGCTCTTAGCCTGTTTGTGTGTTGGATTGACCCTAAGGCTAGCTGACTGTGAAGCTCACCTCCCAACACAGTGTGCAAGCCGTGTGCAGTTGCTGATCACTTGAGGTGGAATTTGCCTCAGTGGGGTTTGGTACCTGCCAAGATCTCCCTGTGGATGTGCTGCTTGTGAAGCTTATTGGATCCTGCTCTGATGTCTGAAAACCTGGCCCCTAGTTGTGTTGGTTCTGGGCCTCTTGGGAGGTAGTCTGGTTCAGACCTGTGTCAAATGCTGCTTGTGATTGGCCCTGGGTAACCTTTTCAGAGCTAGAAGTGATTCATAGTTTGTGGCTGCCCCTCTGGTGCACATGGGAAGGGCCAAGGTGTGAACCAAGACCAGCTTTTACTAGCACTGATCCTAGAATGGCACAAGTCCCAATCATCCATAGACCTGCCTCTGCCTGGAAACTGCCTTTTAGGCTCAGTCACTGAAATTGCCTCTGATGGGACTTAAAGTTGCATGAGGTAGATTCACAGTGAGTCACCAGGGAGGGGCGAGTGGTGTTCATGACTTAATTTCTAAGGCTGAGTATCTGGTAGTTAATTCTGGTTGGTGTCATGTTTTGAGTAAGGACACTAATGCCTCAATGTTTTACCCCTAATAGATTGAAAACTATTATTTCCCCATCTCGTTCTATCACTTGTGCACACCTTTTAATTCCCTTGCTTTTTCGAAGTTTCCTTTTTTAAGTGGGAGGGTGGTCTGTAATTGATTTTTCCCCTTGCTGAGTCAGGTGTGTTTCACTATATTTTTTGGCCAATTTCCCAGGGTACTTAACCTATGGCTACGTTTAAACTGGGGATTATATCCTTCTTACCCTTAAGATCCAGCTTCTGAAGTTCTACAGGATGCCAAGTAGGAATTACTCTGCCTTTTAAATATTGAAGATCCTGTCAGGGAAAAGACCATAGCATTCTGTTTTTGGAAGCCTTTAAGGCTTGTTTAAGCAGTCCTAACTGTAATTTCTTAAGGTTGGTTTGAATGTGTATCATTTAAAACCAATTTTATATACACTTAGCTGCAAATACTCTTTTTCTCAAAATATTTTCTTTAAAGTAGTGAGCCTTGCTATGGCTGGGTGGCTCAGTTACTTGGAGCATTGTTTGATTCCCAGTCAGGCTATGTTGTGGGGTTCAACCCTTGTCCGGGGCATGTATGAGAAACAACCGATGAATGTGTCTCTCTCACATTGATTCTCTCTCTCCCTCTTTCCCCCTCACCATCTCTCTTTCTCTCTCACTCCCCCCACCCCTTCCTCTCTCTCTAAAACCAATAAACATATCCTCAGGTGAGGATTTGTTTTTAAAAACCTATAAAAAATAATGAACTATTTTTTTCTTTGTATAATGTACAGAGAGCATAAAGGGTACTGAACAGTTTTTGCTTCCATTACTTTGTTGGATCAAACAACATCCATGAGACTCTCACCTGCATATAATCTTCACTTGTGCACTTCAGTAATCACTGGGTTTACGTATTAAAATTCTGAGTTGAAGTTTTATGCATGGCTCTGTTCTAGTAATCACTTATTGTTTCTCTCAGCCTTAGACTCTACATTATATTCAGTACTACTAATTTTAAAAAACTTGTGTTCTTATCCTGGAACACAAATTCATCATGGGGTAGAATGCAAAAAATCATGTGAGTTTTTAAGATAAAACAGGAGATTTCAAAGAGTTTATGTTGTAGCACTTCATAGGTATGGCTCTGAAAGATCATAACTACCATCATCATTACTCTGTCCTAGGGAAGGGTGTGCATAATCACCTTGCCTGTGTGTTACTTCAGTTTGGAAAGAACTATGTGGAGAAATTAAAAGGCTCAAATAAAATACCCTGAAAGTGCTTTGGAAGATAATATGAATTGTAGCTTTTATTACAGAGAATTAGCTTTGCTTAGCTAATTATAGTCATGTTACTTAGGTGCAAATCTACCTGCCTTTAGTTCTTAAGTACATTCTTCCAGCTGGAGTCCAAGATCTATTGCCTCTTTTCATACCACGCTTTCTGTAAAACTTACTTAGTTTTGGAATCTGTTTAAGTGTTTTACTTTATTCTTACATTTTTACTAAAATATCTATCTTAATTTTGCTTATTTTTAAAGTTTCAGTTTTTAGTTTTGCCAAGTGGCTTAGATAAATCTATTTCATAGAATGTGGTATCTAGTCTATTCAAAAAGCTCTCCTTGTCTCTGAAAATGACTTCCCTCTAAATAGCTGGTTCAATTTTCTCTTGACTATACAGTATTAGGCTAGTGTGCCTTGATGCTGAAGGGTTTTTGATTTGTTTATTATGCTCTGTAAAAACACATATACTACTAAAGCTAAAAACTAGTGAATGTCAATTAGGCTGGTGGAAGATACAGTATACCATTTCTTCAGGGGTAATATCTTAATTAATTGGGTGCTTGTCAATTTTTGAATTTCCATAACTAAAGTAACATGAATTACTGGATTTTAACCTCTTGAGACTTCATTTCTAAACGTACCTTATGTTTGTAGAATACCTATCATGCCTTTTAACAAATATGTAGTGGTACTTTTACTTCATAGATTTAAGTTATTTCATAGAACGTTTTACTTAATACAAGCAAATTTCAAGGCATCTAACCCAGGCTTCTTGATGAATGGCTCGGGTTCATTTCAGTCAATAAGACTGGCCTTTTTTCTTCATTATTGCTGACATATTTTTAAGCTTTTTTGTGGCAATACCAACTCTACTAATATTGTATAAATATGATATTCTGGTAGTCATTATTACTAGTTCTGTTTCTTATTTTTATTCAACTGTAATAAAAATGTATGAGTTATATGTGAAAAATACAAATTTCCACGTAGGTCTAAGATTTCCTTTAAGACTTGGGGTATTGATTGTAACTGAGAATGCTGCGGTCCCCCAACCATCCCTAGGTTTGGTGATTGTCTAAGAGGACTCAAAGGACCCAGTATATAATCAGTGTCATGGCTATGATTTATAACCATGAAGGATGCAAAGCATAATTAAGGAGAAAGGGTATGTGAGGTAAAATCTAGAGAAAACCAGTTGCAAGCTTCTAAGAATCTTCTCCCAGTAGAATTACACAGGACATGCTTCATTCCTCCAACTATGAATTGTGACAACACTTGCAAAATGTTGTGTGCCAGGAAAGCTTGTTAGAAATTCGGTACCAAAGGCTTTTATTGGATTTTACTTACTATGTAGGCACCTCTGCCTAGTCCATACCAAAAGTCTGGATTCTCAGTGGGAAGGCAGGTGTTCAACATAAATCATATTGGTACAGTGAGCAACTCTTAACAATTATATTGTGGGAACGCTCCTGGCATCTAGGTTCCCATGTGCCAGCCAAGGGCATGCTGTGCAAGCAAGCCTTCTGAGGATAGCAGTCTTAAGCCGGCTCTATGTTTACTTTTCTTCCCACTGAGCTTATTCTTGACCAGTTTCTTCTTGATTGTGTTCATTCTTACAATGTTTATTGAATAGTTTATAGGCTACTCTTAAAAATAGTTCAGCGTTTTACACATATACATACTGTACAGGAAGGTAAAATTAAAAATAAGTAGATGAAGAAACCATCAGGCAACTCAGGCTGCAGGCCTGTTGGGAAATTTCCTCTTTTGTACGGCCTAAATTGTGCTCAGTACTTAGATAAATCCTTTAATGAGTTTTTGAATCTGCTTTTAGCTGGCCCCATCCAGGGTTGAAACTTGGCCATTGCCTTTTCTCTTGCCATACTCTTTGTTTCATTCTGAGCACCTAGTACTTAGTATATGCAGGGTAAAGTTAAGAGTCCCCTACTTTTCACTTGTAATGGAAGTGACTTCCAGATCCATTTCAGAATTTCTAGGTCTACATAGATCTACTGGTCATTTTTACTTGGATATCTAAAACTTTATTATAGTCATCTTCTGTCTATCCCTGTTCACCCTTTTTTTATCCTTTTAGAGTTTTTTGTTGTTGTTGTTGATTAAAATATCTGAATGAGTTCTTATTCATTTGTACTCATAACAACTGGTTCTGATTGCTAACTAATTTCTGGTCCATTTGAATTGTTCTCGCCTCTTCCAGTTTGTGCTCATGATAGTGTAGCCTCCATACCATTGCCAGCTCAGTTAAAAAACAAACAGGAAAAAATAAAAGTTGAATTCTGTTACCTTGATGCTGAAAAATAAACATACAGAATGAATTAAAATATAATTAGACTTGTAAACCTTATTTTATCATTAATCAGTGTTTTTGCAAGTCTGGATTTTTATATCTTGCCTTTTTTTTTAAGACTAAAGCTATCATCCATGATGATATCTCTAATGTGTAGATTACTCATAAAACTTATGAGTTACATTTAAGTGTTTTTAGGTAGAGTTGGTCCTGTTATTAGAAAACTTGACATTTTTATCATCTCGAAAGAAAGTACCTTCCATGAGACTTAACTTTTTGAAAACTTGATACTCTTTTTGAAAACTTGATACTCTTTTAGTTGAAAAATTGGTGAAACTATTTAAGAAACTGAAAAATAATTACAAAGACATATTGGATAATTGTGAATTTCAGGTCTCTATCAATTGGATTTTTGTGTCTTTTTTTCTCTATATGTTTCTGTCTTTTTCTAATAAAACTGACTTTTTTAAAAAACCCTACAAGTTGCTAGAAATGATAAAAGATGATGTTTTGCTCATCTCATTATGTATAACATTGTTTCATAGAATATTAACCGTGTAGTGTATGTATTCATTAAACCACACCTTTAGTAGGTTCACAGTTACTTTATATATTAATAAATATGAATATGTATGTGTTCCTGATGCTTATGTAGAATGGTTTAGGGATATATAGATATAAGATATGTGATAGAAGCCAATTTAAATTAAACATGAAATAAAACTGACAATTTACTTTTTATCTTTTTAAGGGACCAGTTACTCTCCACAAGAAAATTCACACAACCACAGTGGTCTTCATAGCTCAAATTCACATTCTTCTAATCCAAGCAATAATCCAAGCAAAACTTCAGATGCAGTAAGTATATAAACACACCCAATTTTTAAAAAATTTATTGCCAAAAAAAAAAAAAAAAAAAAAAAACCTCACACCAAGTCTTGTTAAATCTGATACCTTAAAAAAAATTTTTTTTGACATCTGAGTTAACATTTTCTTAATGTATTTGAACTGCTGAGCTAACCTTAATAGAATTGAGAATAGTGTTAAGACATCATTGTGGTTTTATTTCATCAGCATTCATGTACAAGAGCAAAATTTTGCCACTGAGGTATCTGATATATATAAAGAACTTCAGATTGTGAAACTTTTATAGTTAAAGTGGTTTAACTTGAGCTGCTATTTCCATAATATATAAACTTGTTATATATTGATTGCATAAAGGTCCATGTCCTCAAAGTTCTAATACGTTTCTTCAGTAAAAATTTAATAAGGTTTCAGTTTGCCAAGCATGTGCTAGGTTGTAAATATTTAGAACTGAGAAAATGTGACCCATCTTAAAGGAACTTTCGGGTCTGGGATGGAGAGTGAAAATAAACAATTAAAACAGTGTGTGTTAATGTTGCTTTGTGAGCACTCAAGATGAGGATGGACTCCGAGCTTGAATGAGGAATGTATTAAAGTATATGTAATGCTACCCAACAGATTGAATATAATTTAGGCACAACAGATTGAATATAACTTAGCCAGTTAAGAGGTCTGGAATTTATGTAACAGCACCTACAAAGACATAGACATGTGAAATAGTATAGCATGTTTGAAGAACTACAGGATTTTGATAATATGGTAGAATGGGAATAGTTCAAGTTACAAAGATAAGTGGGGATCAGATCACAAAGAGTTATATATATCTTTCCAAGAAATATGAATTTTATATAAAGGCAGTGGAGACCTACTGAAGGATATAGGTGGTGAAGTAACATCATATTTGCAGTTTAAAACAGCCCAGGCTGGGTAGTTCAGTTGGTTAGAGTATCATCCCAGCATGTCAAGTTGCAGGTTCAATCCCCAGTCAGGGAATATACAAGAATCAACCAATGAATGCATAAATAAGTAGAATAACAAACTGACATTTCTCTTTTTCTTTCTCTAAAATCAGTTTTTAAAAAGCATCAGATAGCTGTGTGGAAAATACAATACAAGAAGGAATGAACAAGAAGGCTATAGATTTTTGGGTGATCATCATACTTTAATTGGCATTGAAAGACTCTTGGTTTATTATTTGTCTCTTGTTGAAGTAGTGTGGTTAGTACATTTCTATAGAAAATTGGTACACTAGTGGTAATTTCATAAAAATAAATGTAGAATAAGTTTAAATATGGTGTTTAATCAGTCTAGTTGGGAAAACAAGTCATACTATTTTTAGCACAGATATATATTTTAAATAGTTATTTATTTTTAGAGAGAGGGGAAGGGAAGGAGAAAGGGAGGGAAACATCAATGTGTGGTTGCCTCTTGTGCACCCCCAACTGGGGACCTGGCCCACAACCCAGACATGTGCCCTGACTGGGAATCGAACCAGTGACGCTTTGGTTCGCAGGCCAGTGCTCAGTCCACTGAGCCACACCAGCCAGGGCTAGCACAGAATTTCATATGCAGGATTTTGGTTAAGTAGGTATTGCAGATATTGAGGACTGAAAAAAAACAAAAAGGGACACTGAGGAAACGTAAATATAGCGATTGCCCCTTAGGGCTGAGGAACAATAGGAAAAATTTGGGGAAGCTGATGATAGTACGTTTCTCTCAGTGGTGTGATGAAGCTAGTTCTGGTTTGGGGCCAGTAGCAGAGATCTGGAAACTGGAACCTTAACTGCTTGGCTTCTCACTTCTCCTGCCTTTCAGTTTTCCTCTAATGCCTACTATTGGCAGAATCTGACAGGAGGTCCCCTGGCTAAATAGAATGTAATTTGCATTATTCCAGCCCTGGCATCACAAAACAATATAGAAGGGTAATATTAAGGCAGAACCAATAGCTTGATAAATCTTTATAGGTATTATCATCAAATTGCTTGTGATGAGTCATTTGCAGTAGGACATACACAGAATTGTGGAATGAATAACTGTGTGTGAGTGTGTGTGTGTGTGTAAAATGGTCTCATTAGTTTACAAGGTAATACCACTAAAGTTCTATTTGTCATCGACAACTCAGATTTGGTATTTGTCTGCTGTTAGGACAGAAGCAGGTCATGTAGACATTTTTTTGGAGGGGGCAAGAAACTGAAGGGGGAAATAATCTGATTATTTTGATTTTTAAGAAATGAATTAACAGAGAGAAATCAGAAAGAATAAGTAATTGGCATCAGATAGGCTTGAAAGACCCAAATAACAAAGGATGTCAGAAATTTTTACTATATGAAACTGAAGACTGTTACCAGAATGGATTTAATGTTATTCATATTAGGGTATCGGGGAATTTCATTATATGAGTGGAAACTAAAGATGGTGACCAGAAGGGATTTAATGTTATGTTTCAAAATCAGGGTTTCCCTTACTGTAGATTTCAGCTATAGGTATATAATTAATGTCCAAATAGTGGTCTTTTACATTATAATATGCCCAGCGGTTATGGCACATATATCTGTTAAAGACTATAAATTTAATCTTTCCTGAGAAGTGGACTTTTGAACATTTCTGAAGATTACCTGAAAACTGATTTCCTTTGTCTTAAACTCTCTTCTAATGGAAGTTTTTGAGTAGTAAAACATAAAATTACCTTTTATCTATTATTTTCATAATGAAAGAGTAAATGAACAGATGAATATTATTTTAACCTAAGTTAAATTACAAAGTTTAAAAAAAATTTTTTTATCCTCTTTGAGGTTTTCAAGTTTTAAATCTGTATTTGAAATCAGTAACAATATTATTTTGATTACTACATAGACATTTGGTTGTTTGGTGATTTATATTAAGTTCACTGTTGGAAGTTAGATTGAAATTACCCAGTTTTTTAGTATCAGATTAAGATATTCACATGTAGTTCCCTGCTAAGTCCTGTGATGAACATTTATTGTGTTGTGTTTAGCACAGAGCCTACCTAGCCTATGGTGAATATTTAGGAAAAGTTTGTTGAATGCCTCCTACTTCCTAATCTAAATCATGATAGGACTTACAGATATCACGTAGACTGTTTTAGATAAATTATGCATATTTGTAGCTTTTTAATAAAGAGGCCTCTGGATTTCTTTATTTAGAAAAAAAATGTTTAATTCCCACTTAAAGACATAATTGAAATTTTCCCTTCTAAGTATTTTTCACTAGTTTTGATTTGTTGAGAAATCAGAATTGTCTTCCAACTCTTGTTATCCAATATCTTCTGCATATTTTGGAGCTTTTAAGTTTGGGGCTCTCAAGATCTATTCTCTGTAACCAATCTTGCTTTAAAGATACTCTAATTAAAAAAATAGAAATTCTTTATTACAGTGAATGCCATCTTTGGTGTTATTTTATGAACTATTCTTTATTAACAATTCATAAAATAATTCCAGGTTTAACGTCCTTTTCCATAGTTTAACTTGGAAAGTAGTAATAGGATGTGTTTCAGAGAGAGTAGAAAGGAAGATTTTTTTTTTTTTTTTAAAGAATTGAAAAGCAACCTTCCTATAAGTACTAAAAGACATTTTGAATTGAAGGAAAGCAGATAAGTGTCTCAGTAACTATTCAGTGCTAGTCTTCTAGAGCAGCCTTTTTAATACTCAGTCTTAAGACCTCCTAACATTAATGAACATTGAGAGCTTTTGTTTATGTGAACTCTATCATCAGCATTTGCCATGTAAAACTTAAAACTGATAAATTTGAACTATAACAATTTACTTAAAATCAATTATAAACTTATTACATGTTAACATGGAATATGTGTTTATGAAAAATATTTCTAAAACAAAAATAGATATCAAACATCTCTTTAATGCCTGACTTAATAGAAAAAGATACTGGAATTTAGTATCTGCTCTGCATTCAAATTTCTGTGATGACAAACCTGTAAAGTGTCTGAAAACACTATGTTCTTATGATAGAATGAGGAGAAACAGTCATCTTAATTTTATTATGAAAATAGTTTTGATTATATGAAATGATCTGGGAGTCCCCTGAAGGGTTCCTGGACAACACTTGCAGAATTGCTGCCTTCGGGCATATGAGGTCTGTCTGGAAAAAGTCCAGCCATTGTTAATATAATGAGAACAGACTGCACAACATCGATGTCACCTGGCAGCCAAGGAAAGCGTACTGAAATGTGCATGTATGAACAGTGATGACTTCACTGTACTAGTCAGTGGGGGTGGGGGTGGTAGTTGCTGTTGAGTCAGTGTGTGTACTGTGTGGTCATTGCATTCAAAAGGACTGAGCAAGTAGAGCAATGAATCTGCATCAGATTTTGTGTTAAGCTTGAACATTCCTCTGCGGAAACTGTTTGGATGACTCAGAAAGCTCTCTGGAACGATGCAATGAGTCTCCAACACAAAAGTGTGACACAAATGCTTCAAAGATGGTCAAAAATCTGTTGAAAGGGATCCATGTTTGGAAGGCCCTGCAACAAGCAGAACACCTGAGAATGTTGAACATGCATGGGCTGCGGTCAACAAAGATCAGCGACTGACAGTGTGAGAAACTCTTTAAGTTGATTTGAGGATTCCAAAACTGTGTCCAAGATTCTGATGCAAGATCTTGGCATGAAACGTGTGTGGCAAAATTTGTTCTGTGGCTTCTGCTACCAGAGCAGAAGGAACATTGCACTGCAGTTGCTAATGACTTGATTCAAACCACTGCCAGTGAACCAGATTTCCTCAAGAAGGTCATAACTGGAGATGAATCAAGGGTGTACAGCTACGGATATGATACGGAAACAAAGGCCCAGTTATCCCAGCAGAAGTCACCTGGTTCTCCATACCTGAAGAAGTCACGGCAAAGTCTCAACAAGATCAAGACCGTCTTAACTGTGTTTTTTGATTGGGAAGGCGTTGTCCATCATGAGTACACCCCTCCAGACTAAACAATTAATAAAGAGTACAACCTCAGTGTTTTCTGTTGGTTAAAGGTGCAATATGATGAAAACAGCCACAGTTATGGGCAGCTGGTGACTGGCAGCTTCATCACAACAACATGCCCACTCAGGCATTATTTCTCATGCAGAGTTTTTTGGTGAAACATCAAATGACCCAGCAGAGTCAGACCCCCCACAGCCCAGATTTGGCACCCTGTGACTTCTAGCTTTTCGCAAAGCTAATAAAATCACCTTTGAAAGGGAAGAGATTTTAGACCATCAGTAAGATTCAGGAAAATATGACAGGGCAGCTGATGGTGATTCCAACAGAAGATTTTGCAGAATGTTTTGGATAGTGGAAGAGATGCTGTGTGAAGTCCCAAGGTGCCTTCCTGAAGGGAACTAAGACATCATTGTCCTATGTACAATGTTTCTTGTATCTTCGTCAATAAACCCATACCTTTTTCATATTACATGGCTATATACTTTCTGGACAGATCTTGTATTTGTCAACTACATCAATTCAAGACTAATTTAGAAAACTTGTAATGTTTGCAGGTCTTTGTTTTGTTCTTAATTTTTTTTTTAATTAAGAAATTTAACACCTGAGAAACTAATATATAATGTGGTGGCAATATTAATAACTGTATCATATCATTGAAATTGGGAGGGGGATGGGCAGGCAGGGAAGAGCAACAGGGAAAATTTGGGAAAAGTAACAACAATAAGATAAAATAATGTTAAAAAAAGAGTAGAACTTAATGTTTTAATTTAAAAAGGTTAAGTGTGTAAGGTGGGCAGAAGAATCCTTTCACAGTGTATATGTATATTGAATCATCCTTGTGTACACTTTAAATTACAGTTTTGTCAATTAAAGTTTAGTCATTTGTACTTCACTAAAGGTGAAGAGAAATACAATGGAACAACAACGAAAATTATACCTGCTGTTGTTGCACATTAGCATTTTGAAAATTACCTGATTATTTAAAGTTTTTTTCCCCCACCTTAATATTTTTTTGAGGGTGGAAGTGGTGCAGAAAGCTAAAGTTACTGGTATGTGATTATAATACTGTACCCTGGAACACGTACTTGTACTAACAACCTAAGATTTGACAGACAAAATCAGTGCAGTGTTGTAGACCCATGCTCTTCAAGGTCTTTGAACTTCTAAGTGTTCTGAAGTTGTGCCAGAATGTAAATTAACTATCATTAAATAAACTTCAGTTGATTTTTTTTTTTTCCTTAAAGCAAGACTTTGGGCAAGGAAAGCACTATGTTGATATATGTTCTGATGCAGGCTCCTTATTCTGTCCAGGACAGGCAACAGTTTGCAAAGCATCACTTTGAAGAGCACTGGTCTAGACCACTCTCATCTACTCTGATGTTCCCTGTCCACTTGCCTCAAATCTCTTTCTGCTTCTTCAGATCAAACCAGTAATCCCATATAACCACTTGCTAAACAAACCAAAATCTTCCAGATATCTCCTTAGGAAGGTTCAATTTGCACAATAATTTAAGTATAGGGAGCAGTGGGTGGTGAAGAACTTTTTGAATTTTGCCTTCTGTAGTTCCTACAGGTTGGTGTGGCCTAATAGTGGAAGCTGTGGGGATTGAGCATTAATTCTCGACTAATCTTAGAGGTTTGGGGCACAGAGCTGATTTCCAATAGCTTCATTATTTTTAAATAAACTTGAGAGTATCAATGTATAGAAGAATTGGCAGTATTTCTTCAACTACCTTGAAAATTATTATGGCTATTCCAGAATTGGTGTTGATTTAGTGTATATAATGGGATTTGCAGAACTGAGTTTTGATCTTTTGGGGGGGACCTATGCACAGCTCATAAGTCCTATCAGCTTGTTTCCAACTTGGTAAAATTAAAGCTGAGTAAGCAGGGCATGAAGGTTCCTTTCCTCAAAAGCTTTTTCAAACTGTGTCACTATACTGTGGTGAACTCAGAAGGATAGGCTACCAAAATATTTTAATTTCAAGGCTCTTTTGGAAAAAATAGTTAAATTCATCTGAAGTATACTTGGGATTCTACCAGATTTTCTGCAGCCCATGCAGGCACTTTCACTTTTTGAGATCAGTTCCATGAAAACTAGGCCTTTCAGATTTTTCTAATTTTATTCTAATTTTATAGTGCCTATAAAATAACTACAAGAGACTATATCTGATAACCTTCAAAAGACAGACCAGTTTTATAGTTACAGGAAAATAACTGATGCTGCGGATTATATTATGCAAAACAAGGTTTAATACATACTTGACCCATCTCATGGATTTTGAAGGCGCAATAAATTCAAAGCCCTAATTAGCTTTGTGTTTACATTTTTTAAATCTTGTGCTTTTTTTTCTTTTTATTTTTAAGTAATAGTAAATACAGGCAGGTTGTTCTCTGTTACACTGTGTGATTACTATTGTGCTTTTTACATGCTTAGAACTAATGTGCTTTCTCTTAGTGTGACTGGATTTCAGCAATTAAAATTATGATGATTGGGAGTTTTGTAAATGCTTTTTCTGATGTCCAGATATTGTGAAATTTAACATTTTTCTTCTTGTTGCCTAATAAACTAGTACTTATTAATCTATTGAATTTGATAATTTATAATGGTTTTCCGTTGTTATCTTTGAAGGTTTTCAAAGATTCATATGTAGATGATTACATCCTAGATCAGGTTATCTTTACCTTATAAATTTTCCCCATATGTATACTTTGAAAACCATTGACATTCTTGATATTTTATATCATGTCATTAAATAGTATTAACATTTTCTAATTTTTAAAAATATTTTTTAGCCTTATGATTCTGCAGATGATTGGTCTGAACATATTAGCTCTTCTGGGAAAAAATACTACTACAATTGTCGAACAGAAGTTTCACAATGGGAAAAACCAAAAGAGTGGCTTGAAAGGTATTTGCTCTTAATCTTATAGAACCCTGTTTCTCGTTCTTGATTCTACAGATTAATATCTTAGAACATTAAACATAAGTAGGTTTCTTACAGTGATATTTGCTCTCCTTTTTAATTGACGTGATTGGTCCGTCATCTGTATTTTCTATAATTCCTCTTTACCTTAAAGAAACTAGTATAGATGAGCAACTGTCCACAAGGGCCTTGTGAGTAGTTGGTATATTTAATTTAAACTTTTATGTTAATCTATATTTATGCATCTTCCTTATAATTTATAATAGAAGTCTTTGTAATTCTTGTAGGATAATATGTATCCTTCATATGTATAGAATTAATGTTGCAGAGTTTTGATTATAGGGTTAAGGGCATATAAATAATTGGTATAGTATTACCATCAGTGAGAAACATTAATGTTCTGTTTGCCGCATCCCATCTGCCACAGCAGTTAAATAATATTATGGCAAACCTTGATCGATTGCCTCTGTACATGCCCCAACCAGGGACAATGCTCCAACCAGTTGAGCAACAAAATGTTATGGTTTGGTTCTTTTATATTTTGCATATACCATTTTGTTGAGCATTTTGCCTAAAGTGTTATTTATATGTATACTTATTGTACCTGATATAATTATTATGGCTTTATTTTTTTATTTTTAGAGAACAGAGACAGAAAGAAGCAAACAAGATGGCTGTTAATAGCTTCCCAAAAGATAGGGATTACAGAAGAGAGGTGATGCAGGCAACAGCCACTAGTGCATTTGCAAGTGGAAGTAAGTATCTTTTTCTTTGAAACAGTAATGATGTTTGATTCATTTCTGTAGTTCATTTATGCTACAAATCTAAATGCATAAACATTTATGTATGTTTACTAAAATAAGTAGCAACATATAGTAATTATTTTTCCTGAAAAGGGAAAATTTGCACAGTGGAATAATACACACATGCATTTGTTATCATCCTTAATGGTTGTAATGCAGTTGAGCTGGTAAAAAACAAACAACTTTATGTTGTAGTTTGACTTCTTTTTAAAACAGGAGCTTCTTGCTGCCCATCCACCCCCATGCTTCACCCCAATTTGTATACTATTAAACTGGTCACTGAAATCTTTTCAAAAACTTTCTCAGTTTCAGTCTAATAATTGAATCAGATCTATACCCAGATAGTGACATCAGAGTACCTATTGGTGTTTTATGTTATCAGTGAAAAACTTTTTAATCCTTATATTTGGAAATTGATTTCAACATGATCATAGATATGTGTAACATTTCCATATTTTGGGTATGCCTTAATATTCGAAACATATTATATTCCCAGTGGCTTCCCTTATCTAGAATAAAATATAAATGCCACAGAGAAGAGTTCATAGGCCCTTTATCAAATTGTGAAACTTCAAGTTTTGGAATTGTAAGGTGTGTTCTAGGAGTTCTTAGACTTAAGCATAGGGGATCTCTTTGGTCTCAGCAGAAGATATTAATATTTTGATGGAAAAAATATTTAAGATGCAACAGTAGCTTAAGATATATCCCTTGGAGCACTTAATTTTTTATGTTAGTGAAATTGTACTTAATTCTTAGAAAACAAAATGATTTTGAAGTGCTAAAGTTAGGAAATTAATAATACTGTATTTTTGAGAGGGAAGACTTGGGATCTAGTTCCATTTCACTTAATATTGTAACTATGTCTTTTGGCAAACAATTAAAAATGAGATAAAGGCTTTCCTCTCTAGGTTAAAAAAATATAGCACCCAGCTTGTGGGCCTCCTGAAGACATTGTTGTGGGGAGGTGTTTGGTGAGTATTGAGGATGAGTGACCAATGGGTGTAAAAAGAAGAACTTCTTTAAAAAATTCTCACTGGGGGATATGTTTATTGATTTGAGAGTGATACAACATTGATATGAGAGAGAAACATTGATCAGTTGCCTCCTGTACATGCCCCAACCAGGGACAATGCTCCAACCAACTGAGCCACCCCCCTGCCACCAGGGCAGAATCAACTTATTGGCTAATGGTTTCCAGAGAGGAAAAAGTTAATAGCCTAGTATGTCTAATTTAGTCATTGCAAAATAACCTATTGGGCTACATTGAGATCTGATAGAAATATTGATGGAAGTAAAAATATTTTTTTCTCTTTTTAATAAACCATTTTTAAGAAAATCAAGTTTTTTGTATTAACCTCATGACCCAGAGACATTTGGGGAATATGCACTTTTTTTTCTATCTGCATGTAAATATGTACATGTCTTTCCCATAAAAAATATGATACGTCTCCATGTCAGTTTATAATTTTGTTACTTTGCATGGTATTCCTAATTTTGGATGTGACCTCATTTGTAAATAATCTTGTCCATGGCTATTGAGGTGGTTTTTAGTCTTCCTGTTGTAACAATACGGTGAATCCTGTCTTTGTTCACTTATCTGATTACTTCCTTAGTTAAATTTTTAGAAGTGCAAATGATGAGTCAGTGGGTCTGTGTTTGTGTTGAAATGTAATCATGTATCACACCATATGAGTTTCAAGTAATGTTTGAGAAAGGACCTTGGATATATTGTTGCTTTTTGTTGTTGTTCCACTGAGCTATATACTTAGTGTGGTGTAGTTACTACAGTCACTAAGCTATTTAAGTGTTTAACTTTGCCTATTCAAAAAATGTGGTCATTTTTTCCCCGTATGACCAGTATGTTGGTGTTCATACAGGGTAAGGCTTAAAGCTTTGTAATTCCACTTGCCAGTAAAAGAAGTGTATGTGTATGTGTTGTGTGGAGAAATAGACTTCAGAGAGGTTTGGGGTTTTTTTTTTGCAATATAGCAAATAATGTTATCCACAACTTGACATTGAAAATTACATAGGTGAAATTTTTAATTTGATATTACGGCTAGTAGATTATTTTTGTCATCTTCAATATGTGCTTCACAGAGTGATTGCTCAGTGGTTAGACAAACCTTAACTGGGGGGTTTCTCAACAGTAACACCAGTGACATTTGGAGTCAGGTAATTCTTTGTTGTGGGATGCTGTCCTGTTTGTGTTATAGGATGTAGAGCACCATACCTGGCCTCTATATACTAGAGGACAGTAGCAAACCTCCCTTTTCTACAGTTGTGACAACCCAAAATGTCTCCAGACATTTGCTAAATGTCCTTGTTGTGAGGTGAGGGGTGGGGTGCAGATAGGGTCACTGCTTTAACTGTTCTGTAGAGTTGTAATAGAAAGCTGTTGCAGTAATGTTGCTTGCTGTGGGTTTTTTCTTCCCAAAGCTTACAAATGTTAGAAGAAATGTCATCTTTAATTCTTATCTGAATTCATGTATTTTGACTGTTGTAATCATACAAAACTAAAAGGGAATTTTCTTGGTTGAGGAAATAAAAGATCAGAATTTGCGGAAATTGGGCATGCTATTATTTCTGTTATGTCTGTCCCTAAAAGTTTTTATTGTAGTAGTAGTCTTTTCAGGAAGAAGCTCTAGAATAAAACTTCTAAGTTTTATGTGCATGCAAGTTGATAGCTTACTGATGAGTTAATATACAACAAATATCTGCTGTGATACCTCAGTCTATTTTTCTGATAAGGTAATATATATGTAATTTATAATTGAATTTCATTAAGTCAGAAGATCTTGTGTTTTGATCCAATTGAAAGTTTTTGGCAGTACTTTTGTTTTAGTGTAACATGTATTTTGTGCACTGATGAGTTGAAAACTGACTTGTAGCTTCAGTATGCTTCCTTTTTTGTGCTGTCTTGGTCTCTAGACTTGGAGGAATGTGAATTGGAAAAAACAATACAGTATTCAACATTGAGGGCATCCTCTGGTAATATTATCATTACATAGAATGTGCTTGAACTTTTAAATGTTTCTCTACTTGGAAACATAAAACATACTGTCTTGTTTTGTACTGATTAGATAGACTTGTAATTTAGGCTAGAGATTTTTTGATAAATAAAGTTTTATTATGATTGTTGAATTTTTCTTTCCTTTGTACTTTTTGGGGAGGCAAAAGTACTTATTTCTGAATTTAAAGTATTTTTTGTGGCTTTAAATTGGAAGGGGATCTGTCTTTAAAATTAATAATAGCAAATAGATATTTTTACTGTGCTGTGGATGTAGGACATTTATTTTCAAATAGCATTATCTATAACTTGATTTTATAACTCATTTTAGTATTTGTTAACATTATTAAAACATTAATTCATTTGCTTACTGAACACACAGTTTGTTATAAATTAAGTCATCCCAAAATGAGGTCATTTAAGCCCTAGCACAAACTACTTTAGAGCCCACTAATTAGTTACTTTAGTATTCAGAAAGATCAGGCTAATAAAGCTAATATTCCTTTGCAGTTGAAATATTGTGAATAATTCAGTTAATTACTAGAACCTGTGATCTATATTTTAAAAGAATGGACCATTTACTTTTTAATTTTTTAAATATTAAACATTATTTTATTTGAGTAAAATGTTATCTATAACTCCATATATTGATTTTTTTTTTAAATGTTTTGTTTGAACAATGGTGTGGTTCTAAAGAATCCCCACAAAGTATTAGCCCATTTGAAATCTGAGTATAGATATTTATAGTTGAGCTAAAATTCTTCCAGTATTTAGATATTTATATGCTAGTAATAAAACTGCAGACACTAACTAGGCCTGCAGTTTTATTGAAAGTACTAGTATGTTGCTAAATTAGCTGATGTTCAAGACAGGATTCTAACGTAATCTTTTTTCTTCCCCCTTCCGTCATTCCAACATCTCTTTTTTTCGAACTGTGAACTAAAGTGGAAGACAAGCATTCCAGTGATGCCAGTAGTTTGCTCCCACAGAATATTTTGTCTCAAACAAGCAGACACAATGACAGAGACTACAGACTGCCAAGAGCAGAGACTCACAGTAGTTCTACGCCAGTACAGCACCCCATCAAACCAGTGGTTCATCCAACTGCTACCCCAAGCACTGTTCCTTCTAGTCAATTTACGCTACAGTCTGATCACCAGCCAAAGAAATCATTTGATGCTAATGGAGCATCTACTTTATCAAAACTGCCTACACTCACATCTTCTGTCCCTGCACAGAAAACAGAAAGAAAAGGTATGCCATTATTACTAGATATACTGCACGTTGAACTATATAGAGTTTCTGAGTTTCTGATTATATTACATTATTTCCATTAGCCTAAATAAATAAGACTCTTAATTATGTTACTGCATACATACAGGTCTAGACTTGACCATATATTTTTCTTTTAATTTTTAATCATGAAGCATCATAACTATTTTTTGCTTTTCACACTTTGAAGTCCAGTACTTAATTTATAACACTTAATAATGGTTTGAATAACTTATCAAAGCCAAATGACTGTCCCTTCATATTTGTGTGAAGTAATTTTTGGTTTTCATGATCATTATCTTGATGGTTTAGTTTAGAAATTGTCTCAATTTTCTATTAAAATTTAATATGAACAGAGACATTTTAAAAACTTGTCATTTTTATATAATATTCAACTATTGGTTTCAGTTTGTGAATTAGAAAACTGAGTCGTGGACCACAAGATAAGGCACTCTTAATGTCTGAAGAATAGAAGTGTTAAACTTTGCAACCCAAACTGGGTTTCTTCAACTTGGTGCTAATAACAATACCATGTTCAAAAAAGTTAGAGAAAAATTGTAACAACTACTACTTGGAAGATGACACACAACAGAATCAGGATTATGGGATAAGTGTATTTACGTAGACCACTGACAGTCCTAAAATATGCTTTATAGTATGTTTTATGAAACTAAGGAAATGAAAAGACATTTAGTACATAAATAAATAAATTCTTCTGAGTAGACCTCATTAGCAGGGTAATTAGCAGATCTGCATCAGTAACTTTTAAATGTCTTACGGGTTTAGGAGATGCTGAATGGACTTAATGAGGTCCAGTCACACATGAACCTCAGGCCACATCTTAGCTGTTCTTTGGCCCTTACCCCAAGTCTGACCTTTTCCCCTTCTAGAGCCCAACTTGGGGGACGACAGTAGGTGTGCAAGTCGTATTTGCACTAATGCAGAATTAACATTGCAAAGGGAATTCTTGAGAGATGAAAACCGAATGCAGTAATTGTTGATATGATAGTACTTTCTAAAGGATGTTATGGTTTTTCGGTTCTTAAAAAGTATCTCATGTTCTTTTTGCTGGGCAGTCATTCTTGTGACTACCTTATAAGTGACTCCCAGATCTTTATTTCTAACTCACATATATTCTTTCCTTCTGTAAGCACTTGATATTTGCTACATCTCAGAATACAGTGTGTGTACCACATTTCCTCCCTTTTCCTACAATTTATTCTTAGGTTCTCAGTAAGTGACAGCACTAGTTCCCACAACTATTCCTTGTTCTTCAACATTCTTGCCTACCTCCTGCTACCCACCCATTGACAAATCTTGGATTCTTCCTCTTATATCTTATTTGTGTATATTATTTCTTTTATTTATGTAATGCCATTATTAAAATTCAGGTCATCTCTCCTGAACTGACCTGATTACTGCTCTGCTTCCTTTTACCCAGTCTGTCTACTTACAGTGGCATCATTATAAAATTTAGTTCGGATATCACTTCCTTGTTTTACATTTTTTAATGATTTTATATTATCCAAAGGATAAAGTTTATACTTCATAGTAAGGTTAAAGCTAGTACTTGACAATCTTGTTGCAGTCTATCTTACTAGCTTGATTTCCAACATTCCACTCTTAGGTTTCCTGTAATTCATCTGTTGCAAGTTTGTACATTTCTTAGGGGATATTATGTTCTTTCATGTTCTGAGTCTTTGCTGAAAAGACATAGTTCTTCCATTCCCATGCTGTTGAACTCAGTACCATTTGTTTAAAAGCCAGCTCTATAATGTCGTTTGATTCTTTCTCAGCATTAGTTAACCTCTCCCAATCTGTTTCTCATACACTTTGTACTTTTGCTTATTATAGCATTTATTACATTATAATTTTAGTTCCTTCAGTTAGACTGTATACTGTTTAGGTTAAATGTAATGTTTTATGGCATTTGTACTTTGTTCACCTTTTACCCTCCAGGTCTCCCAAGCTTCAAGCACCATTCCTGAAAAACTTAACAAAAATAAATTTGTGTACCACATTTGGTGCTAAGTGTTCTATATATACTTTAATTTATTCTTTAAGACAACATGGTGAGGGAGAAGGTATTACCTCTTAGATATGAAGAGCCTGAACAATGCCACAGTCTAAACACATGGGTATATAAAGGTAGCCTCTTCAAAATCCATGTTCTTTTCATAAAACCATAACGAAAGACCCAAAAATCTATATTAACTTAGACTCCAGTAGTTCCTGACAAATCATAGGTGATTTAAGTTTGCTAAAAACAAACTTTACATAAAAATTTTATATATAATTTTACTAAACTTACAGGAAGAAATTAAATTACCTTGAAATTGCCAATTTAGGGAAAATTGTACAGTCTTTCCATGTACTTCTTCTTCCATGTGAACTGAAGATGTATTGTTTTCTTAAATAAGAATTTGGATTTTTTTCAGATTGCTTTCCATTTAGTCTAAATTTGTAAAGTGCCCATTAATTTGAAATATATTATTTTTTCCTCAGTGGAGACATTAGTGTTTTTTTAATTAAGCTTCCTATTGACTCATCAATGTAGTGATTTCCTTGTTGGATTTTTCTTAATCTGTATGAAGAGGTTGATGGTTCAAATAAAATTGATCTCTTGATCTTAATTGCTAATAGAGTGGCTAAGCTATATCTCAGGATGTCAACAATACGTTGCTGTATTAAATAATACAGGAGCAAGATCTTTCTTAACCACTGATCTATCCATTGTGCTTGACAAATAATAGGTAATTGGTAAATACTTGATGTAAATGGATAAATAATTGAAAGAATGGCAGTGAGTGTTGAGGGTTATCGGAGACACCTGCATTGGTCCTGAGTTTAAAAAATGTATTTGGAGAAAAAGAAGAGTATTATATGTGTTGCACATCTAATTAAAGGATACCAGCAATAGATTTAGATCTCTTTAATGCCAGTGTGTCTTTTGAGAAAAAGAACCTACCCTTGCTTGAAGGGACACAAGTGTGAAGAAGCTCTGAAACTCTTTGATTTTGCCTGCAGAAATTCTTGTGTTGGGTAGGGTGAAACAAGCAGGGATTAGATAACTTCTTTTTAGATTTAAATCTTCTGGATAACATTTGAACAGCTATTGGCAAGATTGATTTATTGAACAACCATATAATAACAGATTGATGGTGCTAAGCTGTCTAAAACTGATTTTTTTTTCTGTCAGTTGGCACCTCCTTGTCTGTTCTATAAACTGGCCCTACTCCATCCACCCTCTCTTTCAGATTTGCGAAATGATGAAATAGGCAGAAGACACAGGTCCTTTTTCTTTTCTTTGGCCAAATAAGTACCAGAGTTAGAAGAGTTTAGTGACCTTAATTGACAACTTTCTTATAATTTATTAGCACATAAAAGTTTGAAAAGTAAACACAGTGGCCACAGAAGCAGACCTATGTAGTGACCTCAAGATAGCTCTTAGATTAGCATGTCTAATATTCCCTTAATTACATGCCGGTTCCATAGTTTCCATCTAATGGGATCATTCATTAATATGAGGTGTGTGAGTGAGTGAGTTACTGGATTAAACTTTCCTTTTGGGTTTTGATGGTATTTGTAGACTGTGAAATGCTAATGATAACATGTGTCGGTGATAGCCTTTTATAGCTGGCAGAGAAGGTCATTAACTGCCTGTAGTAGGTCACATTTAGCTGTTTCTTGGTTTTAATTTTTTGGATTACTAAATACTTGTGGAAAATTAGAAAGATTGTTCATAAAGTTACTCAGATATTGTTGAATAAGTGAATATATATGTGGAAGAGTTTGTGTTTTAGTCAATAACTTGAGGGTTAGGGAAGGTCTTTTTAATCAAGACCCAAAAGGCATTTGCCTTAAAAGAAGTTGTTGACAGATTTGACCACATAAGACATTTAAAATTTCTCTATGAAAAAGATACAATAAATAAAAATTGAAAGCTGAATATCAAATTGGGATAAAATATTTGCAATATATATAATAGTGCATTGAGGATACATTAAGAATTAAAGTAGTATGGAAAAGATAATCCAATAGAAAATGAGCAAAGGATATATAAACAGGCAGTTACAGAAAAGGAATTTAAAATCACCAGCCTTGCCTTATAATTACAAAAATTTACTCAAAATGGATCAGACCTGAACTCAGGAGCTAAAACTATAAAACTTTTAGAAGAAAATGGGAAAATCTTCATGACATCGGTAGTGATTTCTTAGATGTGACAGCAAAAGCACAGGCAACAAAAGAAAAAATAGATGAATATTGAACTTCATCAGAATTTAAACTTTTGTCCATCAGAGGACACTCCAGTGAAAAAGAGAGTTCACAGAATTGGAGGAAATATTTGTAAATCACATACCTGATATGGGATTAATATCCAGAATATATAAAATCCTGTAACTCAGTAGCAAAATGAAACAAAAAACTGAGTTCAAAACTGGGCAAAAGATTTGAATATACATTTCTTCAAAAAAAAGATATTCTAATGGTCAGTAAGCACATGAAAAAGTCCTCATCATCATTAGTCATTGGGGAAAGCAAATCAAGACCACAATGAAATACCACTTCACACCCATTAGGATGCCTAGAAGAGAAACAGCAGTGGAAAATAACAAGTATTTTTGAGAATATGGAGAAATTGGAACCCTTATGGATTGCAGTTAGGGGTGCAAAATGACAATAGCTGCTGTGGAATACAGTTTAGCAGTTCATCAAAAAATGAAACAATTTTATTACAGGATCCAGGAATTCCATGCCTAGGTATTTAACTAAAAGAATTGAAAGCCAGGGAACCAAATAGATATTTATACATCATTTTCACAGTAGTAGTATTCACAATAACCAAAAAATGCAAACAGTCCAAGTCCAGATAACCAAATTGTGGTGCATGCAGTATTACCCAGTCTTAAAAAGGAGTGAAAGTCTGATGCATGCTGCAGTGCAACATGGATGAACCTTGAAAACCATATGCTAAGTGAAATAAGCCTGACACAAAAGGACAAATGTTGTTTGATTTTACTTATATGAGGTACCTAGAATGGGCAAATTCAGAGAGACAAAGCAAAATAGTGGTTATTAGAGGCTGGAGAGATGGGGAGCTCTTGTTTAATTAGGTAGAAAGTGTCGGAAATGATGAATGTACTTAGTGCTACTGAATTGTAAACCTAGAAGTGGTTAAAATGGTAAATTGTGTTATATATTTTACTAGTATAAAAAATTTCAAGGGAGCAATTACCAATATATGTTGGAAATTAAGATTTAAAAAAACATTAAAATGAAAATTTTCACCCTGAAAATTAGCGACAATTGAATGTGGGAAATACAATTGGTGTGTAAGTTGGCTATTTCAAAGGTCACTGTAGTATAGCAACATCTGTTAAAAGTTTTAAAATATGCTCATCCTTTATATTAGCAAAACAATTTTCTCAGTTGAATGAAAAAATCAAGTTGCAAAAAATATATCTTTATATTATAAAACATCAATACTATGTACATTTGTAAATGCATAGAAAATATTCTGGACAGATATGTGATTTAAAATATTTGTGTATTATAAAATTAAAAAATAAATAAATAAAAGTCACAGGTTATATGCCGGGTTTTGTCACCTAGCTATCTGATTTTTTCCAGTAGTATATACTTTGTTTTGTTTTCTAACTTCCCCATGTTGTACTCTTCTGTGTTAACATTATTAGAAAATAGAACAACTGGGCTGCCTTGTTGCACTACTCGTTTGAGCTTTGTTCACATGTGCCTTTCAGATTATTACAGCAATTGTCAGAACATTGTAGGAAATTAATAATGAGAAATATAATTAGTTCCTTTTATTATTTCCATGCAGTATCTTTTTAGGTATAATTGTAGATCACAAAGGAGTTATTGGCATAACAGAAAAATGTAGGTCAGAAATGAATTTTGACTTTGGTTTATGCTCTCATGGGTATTTTGAAAGAACGCCTGTAATTTAAAAAGGTGAATGATATAATATTACTTTAAACCTTAAAAAGTTAGGTTATAGTAACATTATTTTTCTATGAAGTCTAGTCTTTGATAGGTTACTTCCCCTATTGGTAAAAATGAAATATAAGTGAACTGTTATTAGTTACAAGCATAAAGGGAGAGAATGGTTTTATCAAAGCAAATATACACAATTTAAATTAAAAGCAAAAGGTAACATACTTACAGCTAATACTGAAGAATTGTTTAGAGGTCTACAAGTCATCGAAATAATCAGGTATCAAAGTGACTTAGTTCATTTAAATTTAAAATAGCTTAGAAAGAGATCACTATCCCTAAAAAGATCATAGGCACACACACAAACACACACAAAATAAAAATGCTAGAGCTGAAACTACATACCATTCTATTGCCAAAGACTGAAAAAATATTTAAGGTAACTTAGGTTCCTTGAATGCTTGGGAAAGTCTGCATTTAAGTAGTGGAACTAAAGGTTAATATTCTTAAAAAGAAAAGTCTATTGACTCTTACATAAATTTATTTTTTATCTTTAGGTAACTATTTCTAGATATGCAGATTTTTTCTTTGTTTAGTTTGATACAGATTTTTATGAACAGGTTATTAAATTTAGCCTCATCCTAAAAGATTCCAGATTAAAAGGTTTCAGACAAATAGAAATGTTAATTAAAATTAAATGTGTAAAAGAATATACTCAGTGACTGTTAACTTGTTCTGAAAAGTAGTTTTTTGCCTTTGTATATAAAAAAGTGATTATATATTTTACACTTTATAAGATTATTTAAAATAAGTCTAAATTAGTTAAATTCGTCTCTTAAGACTCTAGTGTTAACTCAGCTTCATGAAAATAGCATAAAGTGACCTGTTGTCTGCTTGTCAGATTTTTATGGCGAACTTAGGCTTTTCTCCCCATTACTCATGTTTTAAACCCAGAGAGAGCACATATATGTGCACCTAGGCCAGTCTTTATTGCAGATTCAAAGCATCCAGTTAAGTACATGTTGATGTTATCTATCTTGGTTCCAAGCCCCATTTTGTACCAGGACTACAGAGATAAATACTACAAAATTCCTCTTCTGAAGGAGTCCATGTTCTAATAGAAGGGAAAGATAATAAACTATGTAGTTAGGGCACCCTGAGCAAAGACGAGGGGCACACAACCAGTAACCTTTCTTTTATATTTTAATGAGAAAACTAAGACTACTTTTCTGGATAGCTTTGTCAATCTATATTAATTATAAACCCAGTAAGTTATTCTCAATTTTACTTACAGATTGAGGCAAATAATACGTAAAATATTTAATATGTAACATGCTTTGGAAAGGCATTTGTATGGGGTTGAAGGGTGCTATGTTTTAAAACAGTGTGAAAATAGCATGTTGAAGACCTGCCTGGAAAATTGGTGTAGCTTTCCTGTCTCTGATTCTAGTCCTTCCTACACTCAGTTCTCCAAGTTTGTGCTGTGTTTTTTTGTTGTTGTTGTTTTTGTTTTGTTTCCTTTCATTTTTAAAGTTAAAAGAACCCTGGAAGTTCTCTATAATCTTCATTTTTTTCATAACCAGCAAGAGATGCCAGAATCACCCATTGAATTTTTACAAGTTCAACATATACTTGGGTTTCACCAGGTTCATAGGATCTTGGGTGAAGCACTGGTATCTTTTTCTTTTCTATTCACCCCTCCACCTCCTCCCCTTCCCTTACCCCTCCCCTCCCCCTCTCCCTCCTCCCCTCCCTTCTCTTCTCTTCATCTCATTTGACAGGTGACCCTGGTAAGAACTCCGTTGGGATTCAAAATAGAACATTTTAATAGAGAAATTCTTGCCTTTAAGAGATGTCACTTGCTCGAGGGTCCCATATGTATTAAATAGTGCCATCTAGTTTCCAAACTCTTCGTCAATAATCTTTTCTCATAAAACTGTAAAAGATATCTCTCCTCAGGGTAAATAAACATTAAAGTTAGAAGTTAAGAATGTTTAGCTTTTGTTACTTTTTTTTTTTAAGGTGTGATATGCATTAGCTTTTCATTTTCTTGGATTCAAGGCCACACTGAAGAATTTTCAAGCCTTTGTTAAAATTTCAAATCTCTGGGTAGATTTAGCAGCACCAAAACGAATTTGAAAACAACTCACACCGTCTTCTCCAACTCCTGACATTAAAAGCAGAAGAAAACCACAATAAAAGTAACAAACGAGTAAGGATCTTTTCAGAGGCATGTGATTACTAATTCATGCAGAAAGTAAAAATCTATAACTTGCTTTGTTCTAAACATTAATCAAGATACCCCTATGCTGTGTAATTCCTAAACCAAATCTTAAAAGATATGATTTGGAGACAACTGCTACTATGGCCTATAATTGTCCCATAAACTGTACTGACAGTTGGTTTTCAAAAGGGAAATTTTGTTTTATTCAAGTTTCTTTATACTTGTCTACTGACATTGGAAAAAGTAGGTTTACAGTTTTTCCTATGGAAAATAATAGAATAATTAATAAATAATAACACAAGAATAAATTGTTTTACATTCCCACAAGTGTAAATCTACTTTTACCAGCCCCTGTATGAATCTGAAACAGCAAAGTTAAAATCATAGGCAGTCTGCTAGACATAAAATGTTTGCCTTACAAAAATTAAAATGTCTTAGGCCTCCTGACTCGATCATAGTTGATCATTACATCCTGAGATCTGTATTTTAGAGATCTATTTCCCCTGGTTTTTTTGACCATTATAGTAGCATTATAAATGGTTGATAGAGCAGTCCATTTTCAATAAGCTTGTTAGTAATACCCAGCTTTTCTGGGGCCATGAGGATTAGTGAATGTTTAGTTTCTAGAATTGAAAATGAAGATTTACAGTTACTAGGTAGCAGTGTAATATTCAAATGCTGTATGCCTGAAATGTAAGCACATTTCATCATAATAGCAGTCTTACATCAGTTATATAATATACATAAGAACTTTATTTTCCCATACATACAGTGTTCTTGAAGACTTAAGATGCTTTAGCAAATTTTGTTTTCCTAGTTAAACAATGATTTTATTGCTTGAGTTCATAGACTTTTTATGCAACCAGGGCAGAGGCTGTGGATCACTCATTTTCCAACTAGGGGGAGGACTCATTTGGTCATGTAATACCAAGCCCACTAGTGATTATGCCTCTTGGTCAGAATCAGACAGTAATTTAGCATCCTTATCCTTTCTCTTCCTCTCAAGATGCTTTTGAATAGCAACAGCTTTCTTAATTAAATGACAGAGATCCTCAGGAAGATTGGGAGTAAGTTCTTCTGACTTAAGAATTCTCGGGATTGTATTGCCTGTCAAAAACATACTTGTGTGACACCGTGTGAGTCAGTCAGAATTGCACCTATTTGTGAGGGAGTCATTCCCTGCTTGGCCAGTTTGTAGATGTGCTCCTTCACGTTAGACTTCAACTTCAGCTGGATGGGGATGTCTTGGTGTTAGGTTGAGGCCACTGGGACAGGCCCCTCCCCAGGAGCCTGCATGTGATCAGTGATGGCAGCAGACAGGCAGTGAAAAAGAGTTCAAATTGTCATATTTAGTCTTTAGACCAGATTGTAAGAGAATATATATGAACATCTTGAATAGTCCAGTCTTAATGTTGTTACCCATGATAAGGTCTCTGTTTCTAATGCTCTTTTTCCTTCATGATAGCCACTGTATTAGTAAAATTCCATGGTATGAAAATACCAGTTTGTATTTATTTTCCTGCTAGTAAACATCTGCTTGTTTCTAGTTTTGTGCTAAAATAAACATAATACTGTGATTAAACATTGTTAAATGTTTCTCCTGATTTATGTACATCAGAGTGTATCTAAGGGGAATTACTGGGTCATGAAGTGTGTGCAGCTCCAGTTTTCCTAGATAATGCCTACCTATTCCTTTCTAATTTGGTTATTTCAACTTAGTCTCCACCAGAAATGTGAAGTGTTCCTGTTACTTCTTGTCAGCATTCGATATTGTCAGGCTTTTAAATTTTTGTCAGTCTGGTGAATGTAAAAGGATACCTTGTTGCTTTTAATTTGCATTTTCCTGATTATCAATGAAGTTCAGCATCTTTTGCAATTCTTTAAGCCATTCAGGCTTCTTCTGTGAAATAAATGTCTTTTGTTTATTTTTCTATTTTGTAGTTTGTCCTTTATGATTTATAGGAGTTCCTTAAAATATTTTGGATACCAGTATGTTTAATGTAATTGTTTAGCTTTTTCTAAATTGCGGCATCCTGATGTCAAAGCTATCTTTTGATATTTTCCTCTACTAGTTCTAAAAACTTAAATATATATATACAAAAATTTAAATTTACCTTAATTTGGTTTTGTTGTAAATGTAATTTTTTATATCTGGTAAGGCACGTCTCTAGTTGTTCTTTGTTTTATCCTTAGCCCATTCTGGGGTTGCTCACTATGATGCCTATACTGATTTGTGTTAAGGCTATTGTTATATTAGGTAGGTTGTTATTGTGGTCATAAATATTTTCACCTTGTCATTTTATCAGGAATATAACATAACTAGTAGAGAACTGTATTGTCCCTTTATCCTAATGGAAGCTTACTTGAATTTGTAGTTAATACACAAATGTGTTTGAAACAGTGTTACTAATAAACAATATGATGATGTACTTTTAGAATCAGGCATGAATATATGTTTGAATCACTGCTTTACCAGGTTTTGTGACTTCAAGCAAGCTATGTAATCTTACAGTTTTCTCACCAATGAAATTGGGACATAAAAATGCCTACCTCATTATTCTAATCAGTCATATTTACTGAGCCTCTTCTGTGTGCTATGTTGTAAAGATTAAATGACATTACTTGAGTGCCTCGCACAATGGAAGTTACTTGTTTGATATTGGTTCTAGTTTTCTTTATTCAAATATTTTTTTTCAGCCTTGTTATGTCCTGTTCATTTAGAATCTACATCAGGAGAGAAATCTGTATCACATTCTTGCACAACTCCTTCCACATCTTCCTCTGGACTGAATCCCACATCTGCACCTCCAACATCTGCTTCAGCAATCCCTGTTTCTCCTGTTCCACAGTCACCAATACCTCCATTACTTCAGGATCCAAATCTTCTTAGACAGTTGCTTCCTGCTTTGCAAGCTACACTGCAACTTAATAATTCTAATGTGGACATATCCAAAATAAATGAAGGTAAATTTCTGTACTAATAATTTTTAAAATCCCACTTACATTGTGTAAAATTATGTAATTTGTAAAATCTCCATTTTAGGAATGGCCTTTATTTCATTTTGATACTCACATTTGTACTTCATTTTTGGGAATTTATAGCTCCCATAGTTTAACGTCTTTGGTATTGTAATTCTGTTAAGAATTGGATTTTCTGTGTATTTTTCAAGACTTAGCATCTACCTGGTTGCTGTTATTTCTGCTTACTGTTTATGGTGAATTTTATTTTATTTTATTTTTTTTTTTAAGTAAAAACAAAGAGCATTTGCTAAAATTGATTTAAACACTTGATTTCCCAGCTCATGTTTTTGAAAACATCTTGTATATGGATAAATAATTATTTGGATTGTAAATATACTAATTATTTAAAAAGTGGGAATTTAGGTAATTCCTTCTTTACAGTACTTGAAAAAATTTTGAGAAGGGAAGTAATGGATAACATTTTGATCTTTTTCCTAGTTAATTGCATTATTAATTCCAACTTTGGTTTTTAGTATGCTTAAGTTTTTAGGCAGCAGTCTCAAAGAAGTCTGATTAAAAGTATATGTAGTTTTAATTTGTAAACCATTCAGATTCAGACATTAAGCCTTAAGAGCATTGCAAAATTTTTTACTTCTGTACAATTTTACATAATACATTTAACAGTAGCAGTGTTAAGTGGTTAAGTTCTTCCTTTATCTTAAAAATAGAGCTATTTCAGTCTAGTTGATCATTAATCTTCTGTTTTTATTGTCCTCTGATTATAGAGAGGGAGAGAGAGTGTAACATTAGTACAGGAGAGGGACAAAGAGAGACAGACATCAGTTGGTTGCCTCTCTCACACACCGAGACTGGGGCTCACATGTGCCTGGACCAGGGACTGAACCTGCAAGTTGGCATGTGCCTTGACTGGGAATCAAACCCACAGCCCTTTGGTTACAGGCTGATGCTCTAACCAAATGAGCCACACTGGCCAAGGCCATTCTCTTGTTTGATAGGTAAACTTTTCACTAAGCAAAGTGGGGCTTTTAAACAGCTTGAAGAAATGATAGCATAAGCAAATGTCAATTAATAAAAGCTCTTATGGTTCAAAAAACATGACTTTTGTAAGTATCCAGCTTTTTAATAATATCCTTTTAATGTCCATAAAAGATTGTTAGTGTGGGTGTTGACGTAGGGTTTGAGTGGTCAGCTTGTCTGAAAAAAATAATCTCATTAAATAGCTACCATTTATCTGGTTAATTCTAAGTAGTGTACTTGGGTACTTTACCTCTATGTGGGTAGGTTTGTGGTATAATCAGAAGTTTCAGTGAATACTCGTTTTATTGTTTTTAAGTCTCATAGAGGAGCTTTCTTGAACTGAATACCCAAATTTCAGTGTAAAGGAAACTACTCTTCCTTTATTGTAAACCCATTAAATTTCTTGTTCTCTGCCTCAGATCATTTCACATCTCAAAACTCATTATACTACCCCTATCTTCTAGACTTTATTTTGAGAGTTCTAGTTTGAAACATTCCAGTTTGGGGAGGGGGGGGATTTGTTTTTGAATTTTCAAGTTGTAATTAGTGCTATATGTGCCTCTGTGTTTTATTTTAATTTAAGATAAAATATGTTTTCAGTTCTTACAGCAGCTGTGACGCAAGCTTCATTGCAGTCTATAATTCATAAGTTTCTTACTGCTGGACCATCAGCTTTCAACATAACCTCTCTGATTTCTCAAGCTGCTCAGCTCTCTACACAAGGTATTCATATCCTTAGATACCTCTAGCATTGTATCTTGATGTCAGGGATTATTAGCAAATTTTTTTAGTCTTTGAGCTTATTGGCTACAATAAAGGTTTGATTTTACGCTTGATTTTTTTTTTTTTTTTGACCCATCACTACATACAGTAGTATTCTCATTTACTTTTTCTTTTTAGATGAATAAAGCTTTGACATCTTACAATATTGCCATCAAATCTGTAATACAGTAAATATTTCGTGCTGAATTTCAGTTGTTGATGAGATACTTTACTCCAAAGCTGAAAGTAAATTATAATATGCCCTCAATCTTTGTGAAACATTGAGTATATTTTAAAGAGTTGACCTGTGGTTCAGGTTGATGTTAGATGATTTTTGACTAGAGGATACAGATACAGAAATGCTCAAGTTCTGCCTAGCTATCCCTCTTCTCCATGAAGGTATTTGATGGAAAGAGATAACATACAAGAACAAGAGAGAAATGTAAGGGTCACTTTGACTGCTCCCTCAGCCCCAACCAGAAAGCTGGTAAATTGAGCAGGAATAACTGGTGTAAAATTGAATTATATAGTGAAAAGACTTTTAACAACCCTCTAGTCAGCCTCATGAGGCAGGAGACTAAGGGGAAAATGGGGCCTGAATGTAAAAGAAGAAATAAGGATGGTGAGGATGCTTTCCGTGTGAGAATAGGTTCAGGCTTCCCTTCTTGCTCTAGCCTTATAGAGAGGCCACACAGAGTGTGTGCTTATCTGTAACAGCTTTTTCACTCAACATGGCCCCAGTGAGTATCCCACAATCTCACTTTTTCAAATAAGTGTTTTCTTGGGGGAAGGGGATGTGCATGTGGAGCAATGCAAAAATCTCCACATAGATTACTGGGGTTTTTGTTTTATTTGTAATTAACTGCCTTCATTTTTTGCAGCCCAGCCATCTAATCAATCTCCAATGTCTTTAACGTCTGATGCATCATCCCCAAGATCCTATGTGTCTCCGAGAATAAGCACACCTCAGACTAACACAGTCCCTATCAAACCTTTGATTAGTACTCCTCCTGTTTCATCACAACCAAAGGTATGTTGCCTTTGAGGAAAATTTAGAAAATAAACCACTTACTTTTGATAAATTTAATAATGTTTTAGAATCTGTATTATAGAAAAAGCCCTGTGAGAATGAAGTGGTGAAGTGAAGGACAGGTAAGTGTGAATAGATGTAGGTTAGAATCTCAATTAATTGTAGGATGGAGGAGGGAATTGCATCTGTGCTACTTCTATGCACTGATTCTTCTTTTTATTGCCATGAAGAAGTCTCGCATTGTGTCGCTTCATCCCATCCTGGATTTGAATCATTTCTTTGTCCAGTATATCCATGATATATAAGCTACGTGCCCATTTAATCACATAGTAGCCATCTCAGTTATCGGAGAAAGAGCACATTGACGTAACCTTTATTATAGTATATTGTAATTTTCTATTTTATTAGTTGTTAATTCTTACCATGCCTAATTTACGCATTAAACTTTATTATAGATATGCATGTATAGGAAAAAAAACACTATATACAGTAACTAACTCCTTGCTTAACAGTGTCCATTGGTTCTGTGACTTGAAGCAAAACAACATACAATGGGACCACTTTTACTTTAGGCTAATTGATATAAACGAGTTAAATTTCTACCAATTTTATAATGAAACAGTGTTGAACAAAATGACATGGAGAGCAAGGTAAAGAAGGGTGTACTAATTGAATCCTAATGTTTGTAGAATTTTCAAACTTGAAAAGATAGGGAAAACTTATTTTCTATGTCTTTTTCCCCACACATTTTTTATTTTAGACATGAGTCAGTTTCTTTGGTATGAGTTTTATATATATTATATTTAACTTTCATATCATGAGAATCAACTATTTGCCTGAATTAATAGATAAGAAAATTAAGCCATTAGTTAAATCTAGTTTTTGTGGTGGAGTCAGAATTTGAGACCCAGGTCTTTCTGAATACAGAACCCATATTTTACTAAATTGCTGGTCTGTTCTTATTGGACTATGAACAGGACCCTACAGTACTCCAGTCAAATTTTGTACTACATCATTTCATCATTTACATCTTGCCTATAAATTCATAAGCAAATGCCAGTCACACACATGCTTTGTAACATGTCACCAGTAAACATTGGGAAATCTGGAAGTCAGTATATATAAGTTGTAATGTTTTTTACTCTTAATGGTAGGTATAGGAGAAAATTATTTTTAGTTGTTGTAAAAACAACGGGCTGTTTCAAAATTTTGTGCCAAAGAATTCTTTATTTGAAGCCTAAAAATAGCTTGATATTGATGGTAGACCAACTTTTCTGTCTTCTGTTGGCTCATCCTGCTTCAGCCATTTATCTGTGCTCAGTTTAGGGTCAGTCTAGTTTGATTTTTAAAATTCCGAGTTATAATTCTTAGTTTACTGTTGTTTATATTTCAGTGGGAGAAGAATTAAAACACTAGTTTCAGCAAAAGAGATCTTATTCTTAATACTTAAAACTGATCCCAGGGTGGTATCTTAAGAGTACATACAGCAAGTGATGACTAAAAGTGAGTAAGTAGTATTACTTTTACAGTCAGTTATTAAAATTAGCATTTCAAATCCTTTTAAGCAGATGGCTATCAGTTTTTTACATTCAAAACCTTTTTCACGTTTTTAAAAATAAGTGGACATCCGATCTTATGTAGATCTTATAAAAATATTCTTTATAAAAGAACAAGTTATTTTATATTCAGGAGTAACAGGGCCATCGAGATTTGTTTTGGAGAATATTGATCATTCAAAAAAAAAATGCTAGTGGATGTGACTTAATCACAGATGGTTCCATCTGTCTTTGTGCTTTAGTTTGGGGCTTATGTTTAGACCTGCCTCTTTTCTCTGTGGCATCTGAATATGAATAGTATATGTGTCACCATTGGCAACCAAGGACCACTTGGTCTGTCTATTTAGGGTAACATCTCTTTGATGACCACTCAAGTTGAATTTTGTATGGGCCATAGCTTGTTCTCTGATGGATCAGTCTATACTTTGATATAGTAATATTTATTTTATTAATGTAGAACTAATAGTGCAGTCATAAGATGTTGGAAGTGAGGGGAAGTCAGTTATGGGAGGTTACCAGAAAAAGCACAATAAAAGGGTAAGGCTGTAATGATGCAGATTTAAGTTCTCGTCTTTTGCATTGATAAGAGTTTCTGTAGATATGGTCATCCTCTTTTCTTGGTACACTGAGGGAGATAGCCCTACAAGTGGAGATTTCTCTTGTAAATGTAAATGTCTTTTACAAGCATAACTTCTGCTTGATTTTCAGAGCTTCTCCCCTGTCTTTTGTTTCTTAAAATTAACTAGTCTGAAATAAGCCTCATGCCAGATAGGCATATTTTAGAGTGACAGATTTCTTTTCCCCCGCAGTTCCTAGGCTACAAAACCTGTACAGCATGTTACTGTACTAAATACGCAGTTGTAACAATGATAAATATTTATATAATGCATTATGCAATGATTTTAAGATGGCCAAGACGTCACCCACGGGCTAAGATGTCATGAGGCGTTAGGAATTTTTCAGCTCTGTTATAATCTTATGGGACCTCTGTAGTGTATGCACTTTCTTTAACCAAAAGGTTATGCAACACATGACTTTAAAGCAGAAGAGGTAGGGTAGTATAGTGTCTTGGGAAAAAAACTGGGTTCAAAATCAGGAGAACTCCTTTCTTATGTTGGTGTTCTAAGAAAGTACTTTTATGTCCTATGCCATTTTATAAAGAAATTAGTTCCAAGTCTCAAACCTGGACTCTCTTCTAACTACATGATCTTTGGGAAGTCATTCTTTTTTGAATCTCTAGATTTTATGGTGTTTAAGATCTTTAACTAGATTGGGGGTTGGGGGTATGTGAATTTGGGCACCTAAGTGATAGTACACAATTAAGTAGTTAGTCCTCCTTGTATCTGCAGTTTCAATTACCCATAGTCAGTTGCTATTCAAAATATTAAATGAAAAATGCCAGGAATAAAAAAATTCATAAGTTAAATTGCATACTATTCTGAGTGCCATGAAGAAGCCTCGCACTATGTCGCTTCATCCCACCCTGAACTTGAATCATTTCTTTGTCCAGTATATTCATGCTATATAAGCTACGTGCCCATTTAATCACTTAGTAGCCACCTCAGTTATCAGAGATGGAAAGAGCATGTTGACATAACTTTTATTACAGTATATTGTTATAGTTCTATTTTATTATTAGTTGTTAATCTCTTCCCATGCTTAATTAATAAATTAAACTATTATAGATATGCATGTATAGGAAAAAACAATAGCTATAGTAACTTAACTCCTTGATTAACACCATCAGTTGGTTCTTTGACTTGAGGCAAAACAGCATATAATGAAACTACTTTTACTGTAGGCTAATTGATCTAAACAAGAGTTAAATTTCTTCCGGTTTTATAACAAAACGTTGTTGAACAAAATGATGTTGAACAAAATGATGTTGAGAACCTGCTATGTATAGGATTTGGTACTATTTGCAGTTTCAGGCCTCCATTGGGATTGGGGGTACTATTGTCTATATCACTAAATTAATCTCATTATGAAACAATTTAGGACAGCTCTTTGTTATCTTAAAAATCACTGAAGAATAAAAATAATTGGGAAGTCTTATTGATAGAACTTTTGCTTTTATCTAGTTTCCATACCATTTGCCAATGTGTTAGGAGCCTGTCTCACCAGATTTTGACATTTCAGGTTACTACTCCAGTAGTTAAGCAAGGACCAGTTTCACAATCAGCCACACAGCAGCAGCCTGTAACTGCTGACAAACCACAAGGTCATGAACCTGTCTCTCCTCGAAGTCTTCAGCGCTCAAAGTAAGTTTATGTTATGTGTTGAGACAAATGATTTTTTCCTTAATATGCATTGTTGATTATTACAGATATGTATGAATAATATAGAACTTGATCTTAAAAGAATCCTTGGATAGCCTTAGTTTTATGTATTTAAAAATTTACAAAGGCAAATCTGCAACAAGTAGATTGTTGTCTAGTAGTGAAGCCTGGGTTGTTTTGAGTTAAGTGGCTCTTTCTTTAGAATTTTACTTAGTAAAATGTGATGGGAGTAACAATAATGTAATACTTGTACAAAGAGGGCACATGGTTTATAATACTTTATTTGTAGGCGATGAGACATCATTTTGAACCTCCTCATAGCAGTTTTTGATTTGAGTGTATTGATGAAACCAAAAGTCTCACATCTAAAACTTGGGCCAGTATTGCCAACCAGTACGTGTCAGGCTTTCCTATTAGCTTCTGCTCTGCCCCTGTAAGGATTGTTTGTCATATAGAGCTGTGTTGTGTTGTCACTTTTCTTTGTTAATAAACAAATACAACTTGAAATAATTTTCATTTTATTGATTTTCCTATTTTTATTTCTTGCTATGAGGTGGCAAAATAATTCAACTGTTGTTTTTATTGTTGTTTTCTAAACAAGCATTTCAGAACTTACACATCCAAATGAGAGTTGTTCCCTTCAAAATAATCACCTTGGAAAGCTGTCTACTTACTCCAGCAATGTTGCCATTGCTCAGAACATTTTTGGGAAATTCTTCTTTTAAATTGTCTTTAGAGGCTGCAGTATTATTTTAAGTATCCTCAGTGATGAAAACTCTTCATCCTTTGGGAGATTTAGTTTTTGGAAATAACTGAAATTCATTCAGAGCCAAGTCTGGTGAAGCAGGTAGGAAATCAACTTGGGTGATTAAATTTTTGGTTCTCACCACCATATCCCCAAACCCTAGCCTAAACCATGTAGTTTTAAAAGAAGATAACCAATCTCCAAGTGTTACTTTTTTTGGTCTTATTTTGCCACTAAATTCATTCATTGCTATCCAATAAAATGCCTGTATTTTGCTTCTCATTATTTCACCTCTGATATAACACTTTGTTCTGATGTTAAATGAGCAATATATATTTTCCCCTCCTTATCTACAAGTATGTAAGATACAACATTCTGATGTGCCTTAGATCCACAACTGTTAAAATGTGACCTTTTCTTAGTGACATTCTTATTAGAGTTTATAGTATACAAAGTCATCAGGTTTTGCTGTAAATTTGGAGAGTACTGTTATTTTTAAATTTGATTCTGACATTAGTGTTAAAGGGCTCTCCCACCTTCAGTGTGTTGAGGAATACAATATATAAATAGATATTCTTTGAATTTTAAATTCTATTTACTTAATGTTAAAATAACAAGTTTTTCTTTGGTATTTGGCTATCTTTAGTAGAACGTATTGACAATGTCTAGGATACCTAGAAACTACTTATATAGATATAATACACATTCAATGGTGTTTTCTCTTCCAGTAGCCAGAGAAGTCCATCACCTGGTCCAAATCACAGTTCTGGTAATAATGCATCAAATGCAACAGTTGTACCACAGAATTCATCTACCCGAACTACATGTTCGTTAACACCTACGCTAGCAGCACACTTCAATGAAAATCTCATAAAACATGTTCAAGGATGGCCTGCAGATCATGCAGAGAAGCAGGTATGTTACATGATTTACAGCAGATGTTTTACCTTTGAATAACTAAGAATATATAACTTCAGTTCTGCTTTCAGAAAATCTAATCTGGACCCCTAAATTCAAACTATATTTAAAACAACTGATTTCTAATTAGGTTACCTAGTTATTTTGTAAAATACTTAATACATACCTTCTAGGTTATTTATGAGGTCACCTTTGTGGTTTCACGTGAAACATTTTAATATAATTATCATCATAACTACCACTTTTAACTACTCAGCATTCAGCTCTGTGCTAAGTGCTTTATTTTCTCCAACTTAAAACTGCTACCCAGTGCTGATAATGAGTTTTTCTATTTTATCAGTGAGGCTCTTAAGACCAAATAGATTATACCAAGTTCATCCCATTAATACAGCGATGTGATTCAAAGCCAGCCATTCTCATAGTTTTAGAATCTGTTAGTGCTGTTGATCTTATGAGTTCCACTAGACTAAGCTACTAGAAGTTAAACATTTTTGTTTTGGGATTAGGTACCTTAGGACATTGCAGTTATTGCCATTGGCTTCTCCCTTTTATCAGATAACTATCTGAAATATTCCATAAGTTCACAGAGCTGTGCTATGTTTCTCATGATACAGTGAGGCCCTTTTTATCAGTGTCATACCTGAACTTGCTTTGGCTGACCCAGCATCTTTTATTAATGACAAATCATAAGTTGTTCTATCCTAGTGTTGTATTATTCTGAGATTAGTAATACTATTTTCTCAAGAAGCCTGAGGTGTAAATCCTAAAATAAGTAGTACTTTTCACTACATGAGACTTTTTTTTTTTTTAAGAAAATTATTTTTCCCCTTCGATTTACCCACATTCTTAAAGGAAAATGGTTATTCTGTACTCTTGGTATAAAGTTCTACTCAGATTTTTAATGTTTTAATTTTTATATGTGAATGTCTTATATTTTATGTGATTTTCTTTAATTATAGGCATCAAGACTGCGAGAAGAAGCCCATAACATGGGGAGCATTCACATGTCAGAAATTTGTACTGAATTAAAAAACTTACGATCTTTAGTCCGGGTATGTGAAATTCAAGCAACTTTGAGAGAGCAAAGGTAAGTTTTTCACTGAAATAATTTTTGTTTCTTAGCATTTTGTATCTTAAATCAGACTGAAGAACAAAATTCTAAATATCAGAAATGAAATTTAATGTTTCTTTGATATATTGTACCATGTTATGTAATACTGTAACTTGGTTTTTATAATTTAATACTATTTCTGGTGAATGATAATGGCGTCTAGATTTTTATTTTTCTTAATCCATGATAAATGCTTCATTAGACCTTATTTATTGCATTATAACTCTATAAAGTAGAGTAATATATTATTTAAAAACTGAAAGAAGGCAGCAACCAATTATAAAAGGTCACTCTTGAATTGAGGGGCCTTTTGAATTGAGGAGACTTAACCATTGCCGAAGATACTCATTTCAGTTGAAATTTCACATCAGTATTTACATTATGCTTATATTGCGAATAGATCCTTGGAAATTACAGTAAGAATTCAGTTGTTCAGCTAGTTCAATGATGTATATCTGCTTTCTTTACTATTTTCACCTAAATTCTGATTGTCTCATTTTTCTTAATCTAGTATCCTACTCGAGTAGTGTATCTACATCCAGTAAATATTATAGATATATTGTAAACACCTCAGAGAAGGAAAACTCTGATTCCAAAAAAAAAACCTCCGCCGCCTTGCGGCATACCTCTTCAGGGGAAAGGCTAAGGGAGTAAACCCCGACAGAAAATCCGGAGCCGGAGTCCCTAAAGCGGTTTGACGTTGTAGTCAACACCGGCAACTCCTGCGGCGCACCTGAAGCCAAGCTGTATTGACTCCGTCTTTCCCTTGGACCCTTCAGCTGCGAAGAGAGGGGGTGTCTGCTGCATGGGCAACAGCAGACCCTCCATATCACCCTGCCCAGGCTCTGTAGCTTCAGCTTCACTGGAGAGGACACTCCAGCGTCATCGCAAGATGTTGATTCAACACGGGAGGAGACAGATACCGTGTCACTCCCGAGTTGGACTGCACAGCCATTCTCGGCGGTGCAGATAGACTCTTAAGAAGCTACACCATCGTCTCTCGAGACGGACGGCTGCCGACATTGTAAACACCTATTACAAAATTGAGGACAGACTTTAAATGGCTTCACATCCTGTCTTTATAAGGTTGTGTTGATCTTGTCATGAAACCACAAATAGTAAAATACCAAGTTGGGATTGATAGTAAACTTGGGAAAAATATTGAGTTTTTAATCTAACGTTTCAATTACTAAAATATCTGGAGATATTTTTTTGACTATCAACTGGGATTCTGTTTTTTTCCTCTAGGATTTCTCTGAATGGAGTTCTAGCATACATAAAGCTTAACTTCATTTTGGCTTCTTAGATGATTTAGCTTTTAGGAAATTATACATTATTGCAATTTGTTAAAACAATATACACAGTCAAATATGAAGCCAGTATATGATTTTGCCTAATTTCCTGGTGTAGACAATAAATGTAATAGTTGACAAGAAAGAAGGATCAGAGTAGGAGAGATTTTATATAGTTTATGGAAATCTAGTTAGCTGTGGAGTTTGTATTTTGTTTGTTTGTTTTCAGTATACATTTCTGTGGAACTTTGACTTGGCTTCCTTTTTATGAATCTACATTTATACTGAGAACTGTTAACTGTTCTTCAAAACAGCCTCTTGCACCCAGTTGATCCCAGACTTACTAGAATTGCTGTATTGTAGTCTAGAAATATGGAATATAGGTTTATCTCATGTTTGATATCTACTGCCTTTGTATGTGTGTCAGATGATTCAGTGAACATTACACTTTAAATCATCTATATACATTCAAATAATTATTGAGAAATTGTTAGAAAAACATTCAAACAGTATATGAATGTATCATATATTAAGTGATTATTTTATCTTAACTGTAATTAATTTTTAATTATTTTGTCTTAGTTACTCATTTAAGATATTTTTATTAAAAGAGGTTTTTCTGTATATTTATATGAGTATACAGTCCTAATGCTTTCTTATTTTTTTTTCCAGGATACTATTTTTGAGACAACAAATTAAGGAACTTGAAAAGCTAAAAAATCAGAATTCCTTCATGGTGTGAAAATGTGAATAATTGCACATGGTTTTGAGTACAGGAACTGTAAATCTATTGCCCGATCTTAACATTTTTGAGCTGCATTTAAGTAGACTTTGGACCGTTAAGCTGGGCAAAAGAAATGACAAGGGGACGGGGGTCTGTGCGAATTAATTCAGGGGAAAGAGACAAGATTGATTTGTAAAACCCTTGAAATGTAGATTTAATGTAGATGTATTCTTCACATTGTAAATATGTTTTGTAGAGTGAAGCCATGGGAAGCCATGTGTAACAGAGCTTAGACATCCAAAACTAATCAATGCTGAGGTGGCTAAATACCTAGCCTTTTACATGTAAACCTGTCTGCAAAATTAGCTTTTATAAGGAAAAAAAAAAATGTGGGAGGGGGGTTTAATTTATCATTCGGAAATTTTGCATTTTCAAAAATTCAGTGCAAGCGCCAGGCGATCTGTGTCTAAGGAGGTACATTTTGAACCATATGGGCAGTGTACAAAATACCATGAAACAACTGTTTCCACACTTGCACCTGATCAAGAGCAGTGCTTCTCCATTTGTTTTGCAGAGAAATGTTTTTCATTTCCCATGTGTTCCATTTTCCTCTGAAATACTTGATCTGATTTTATCCATTTTTTAAAGCTCCTCTTTTTTTCTCCTTTCTTAAGGCACTGTTGCTATGGCACTTTCCTATAACCTTTTCATTCCTGTGTACAGTAGCTTAAAATTGCAGTGATTGAGCATAACCCACTTGTTTGTATAAATTATTGAAATCCATTTGCACCGTGTAAGAATGGACCTAAAAGTACTGCTGGGCGTGTGTGCTAAGAGTACATTGATTGCTCAAATGTAAGGAAATGGCCCAATGAACATGGTTGTGGGAGGGTAAAGAGGAAACAAAGCTAGTCAGATGTGAATTGTATCTGTTGTAATAAACATGTTAAAACAAATAAATTGTTATTTTTCTTTTCCTTTGGTCAAATGCATATTAGAATTTGAACTACCTGGGGATTTTTATCAGAACTATTCTTGTTGAATATTTATACTTAACTGAAATAAGTTCTTAAGGGGAGGCTTTCTTTAAAGCATATTAACAGGAAATGTGTGTATTTAATGAAATACGAAATTCAACAAGAATGATTAAGTCACTTCCCAAGTGGTTGTCATTTGTTAAAACCTGGTTTACCTGTCTTGCTATTATGACATTTCATTTTGAAGGATGTTTGTGTTGTAGCTAACTGTTCAAGTCTGGTGCTGACTGCTGTTCTTAGCCATCACAAAACGCTAAATTTGTGTAATTGGAGCTTTCTACTGTTAGATGGAAATGGTGGAGAAGCTCAGCTTTGTATATTGTTTTCCTAAAGTATATTAAAATAAAAAAAGAAACTATTGCTACTATAAAATTACCTTGGCTTTTTTTTTCTTTGCTAAAATATTGGTCACCTGGCCTTAGCATGACACTGCCAGTATTATATCAAATCACAAGGGTTACTTGATGCAGAAAAATCTTAATTTCAAAATCTTACCCAATTTAGAGCCTTTTTTCTGTCGTGGCAGATGTATTCATGTGCTTTCAGAGAACTGCCAGCACCAAGGGCTTACTTTGTGATGTTAGACATTAATGTTATTACATTCTGGGATACTAAAATTTTAAAATTGCTCTTGTGCTTTAAACATATTTAAAGTATGGGATATAATGATCAGACTTTTCAATAAATTTTAGAAAGTAAACTGTAAGTGATAGTGTGGATATTTTCTAAAATACAGAAATATTCCGGTATAATTTCAGTATTAAAAATACTGATTTTTTATTGTAATTTAAGCATACTTTTAAAATGTTAGAAGAAACAAATGTTATAAGTTACATCGTCATGAAATGTTTAACCTGAGATTGTTAACATATGCTGGACTTATTAGTTCGTGTAAATGAAACTCTGAAGAGCTATGTTAAGCTAAGAACCCTTAACTCATGCAGGCATTTTCCCAGGAAGAAGTAAGCAATTTGTGATGTGGTGGGCAAAGGTTCCCTGATGAGCTGGTAATTTGGTTTGTGATTGAAGATAAATTTGAATTAGACTTGCTGATAATTTATTATAGATTTATGTCACCTTTTTGCTTTAAAAAGTTTACATCCCTAAATGAAAAATTATATATATATATACACACACACACACACACATATATATATACACACACACATATATATATGTGTATATATATATATATATGACACATAATTTGAAATTCCCTGGTAAATTTTTAAACAGAAAATTTAAAATTTTTGTAACTATTTTTACAGTACTTGAATCACTTATTCTATAGTAAATTATTTTAAATATTGCACTTTAATACAGACATGGTGTCCAGCTACTAACCTTGAGGTGACCGGGGACTATTTATTAAAATAGGCATAATATCAGAATATTCTTTATTTACTTGGCCTATTGCCATGGCTTTGAATATATATCTCATTTTGGTGGGCACCTTGGTTCAAATAATTTGAAAATATAAGTATGAATAGCCCCTAGGAAACCACAGGGTTTTGCTTGTTTTGATTTAAAAGGGACATACTCAAACTATTGTAATAAAATGCATTTTGTGAAGGTGGGCCTGTTAGAAAGTCTTTACCCTGAAGAACCAGCTTTCCTACTATATTTTCTTTCGGGTGTAACTAGTTTAACTGACTTTTTAATTTTAAAACTTGGACTATATCTCCAGATTTTTAGACTGAAAATTCCATTCTTCAGTCCTTTTGAAAGATACCATGCTTTTAATAGCCCAAATGAATGGTTTTATCTTCTAATTTTATATATATATCTGTTTCTCACACTTGTAAAATCTTGGAAAGGAGGTGCTTAAAACTTTGCAAAGAATGAATTGTTACCCCAATTCAAAAATAATCTGTTGTTTTTAAATAGCCTTAGCTTTAAGGGATTATTTCCCAGGGGAGGGGGCAGGGCATAAAGTAAGGTCACTGCAAATCAGAATTATTGTAGTTCAGATTTGGACTTAAATCAGGACTTAACACTACTGTATTTAGATGTGGGGTTTGAATATATGGATTTCTTTTCAATACCTGTAAATATGGCTATATTCTTGTATTTGTACTGAAGTGTACAAAATAACACTAAAAAGTAATAAATATGTTTTGACTATATTGTGCAATTATTTCAGAACAGTCTGTTTTGAAAGTCTTAGAATGCATAATTTGCACTTAAAACCAAATACCAGATTACTGTTAGAATTTTAATAGCAGTTGTCATGTGTCAGTCGCAATATACCCGGTAATTTCTTAATTGCAGTATTTTAATAAAATTTTTGGCTTAAAAGTTGGGATTTTTAGACCCTGTTCTAATTTACTGTTACCCTTCTCTCCCTACCCCCCTGCTTTCTGAACTTGGGGGGTGCCCTAAATAGCAGTCAGTTTGGGTGTTATCCAGGCCCTTGGCTTTCAGAATGCCACTTTAAGGTTGATTTCATTGAACTTATCTTTAGTCTTGATCTCCTTTGAGCTCTCAACAAGTCAGTTTGGATGTTTGATTTCACATTGTAAATTCTTTAAAAAAGAACTCTTGATTTGTGCTTTAGACTTTATTCTCAGTAATTGGCACCACGATTCCTTCAGTTTCTCAACACCCAAATGGAGGAGTCATCCTTTATTTTTTTCTTTTAACACCCTCATCCTGTATTTAAGCCATCAAGATCCACAGGCTCTGCCTTCAAAATGTATTTGGAGCTGTAGCTTTTCACCGCCTTCCTGTTTACCTCCCTAGTCCAATCCACGATCATTGAACCAGACTGCTCCTGCAGTCTTTCTCTTACCTTACCTTTCTCTTTGTTTCTACTGCTAACTTGCACCACCACCACACATACAGTCTGTTCTCTACAACCATGAGAGGGAAATGAAACCACACATTCTTTTCAGTCCAGTAATTTCATGCTCAAAACAAAATTCAAAGATCCTACTGTGGTTTATGTGTTTTGGCCCCTAAAGATCACCACAATCTCATCTGCTAGTTTCTCCCTTGCTTGTTGCATTCATTCCCACCTCAGGTTTTTTGCATTTTCTCTGTCTGGCTTGCTACCCATTCAGGCTCTTCTCAAAAGTCACCTGATCTCCCATCTAAAAGGACATCACTATTCCTTCACTCTAGTTTTCTTCAAAAGAACAGTGTGGTACTTAGTACTCCATAAATACTTGTTGATTGAATTATGAATACTAAAGCACTATGGACAATTTAAGAAAATGTGCAGATTACTGAAAATTTTTAAATTTTTTCTTCAGATTTTCATTTTGCTCATCTCAGGAAATAGCAACTAGTTTTTTATCCTTTTAAGAAATTGTTGCGATTTACTATTTACCAAAACCTAACTGCATATCTGTTCTGTTAGCATTATGAGATATGGTCTCTCAGCAGGATAATCAGCTAAATCAGTAATAATTAGAGCTTCCTCTGAACACTTAGGAGTAAATAAGCCAATGAGAAGCAAGATGCCACTTCTGATGTGATAAACTTGGGGGGATGGACCAGCAGGAACAGGCCCTGCTTCTGAAGGGCACAACAGAGTGAGTCATGGGGGTTGGGAACTATGCCCTGGTTTCACAAGGTAGGACTCTTTGATGGCCCTGTATCTTTGGTACAGAGGATGCCTTGATACCCAACCAGGCCCTTCTGATTAATTTTTAGGACAGAGGTATAGGCAGGAAGCTCTCTTGAATCATGTTCTAAGATGTGTCACTAGAATATGTGTACTGCACATATCCACCATATGGAAAATGGCTCGGACTGAGAATTCTGTTTAAAGATTAAAGATTGACAGGCAGCACTTGATGTCAGTGTTCTTCATAAACACTTTTAAAACATAATTTTAAGGTGACTGTTAATTGCCCAATTTGATCAGCCTATATCGGTATGTTAGGATCACAGTAAATTGTATTACACCATCGAGGTAGCTTTGGGGTTACCATCTTAGATGAGAGGCAGAATGCAAGGGGTTTTTGTTTCTTGTGTACTTATATCCTCATTTCCTAGAAAAATTAGCACATAATAGGTGCTAAAATATTTTTGCATGAAATAAATACACTTTAAATATTTGCTTTGTAAGATTGGTCAATTTTGTGTTTATTATTTAAGATTAATATTTTCCAAAATATGTTTTTTAATTTAATTTTTTAATCCTCACCAGAGGACATGTTTTTCATTGCTTTTAGAGAAAGGAGAGAGGGAGAGGGTAACCTTGATGAAAGAGAGAAACATTGGTTGCCTCATGCACCAGGACTGGGCATTGCATGTGCCCACACCTGGGATTGAACCTGCAACCCAGGCGTTTGCCCCCATCAGGAATCAAACCTGGAACCCTTCGGTTACGGGACGATGCTCCAGTCAACTGAGCCACACCAGCCCGGGCAACATCTTCCAAAATATTTTAATTTTAAAAATTATTAAGGAGGTGAGCTTGAGCAGTTATTCTTATATTTCAAGTCAACAGGCTCTTGCTTAAATTTGACTTTTTTCATTTTAATTATTGACATTTTACTGTATGAGCTAAAACTGTTCAAGTGATAAAGTACCAATTTTAATTAGAGCTTCACTAATTACAGCTCTAATTTTTAAAATGCCAGTGCAGTCTCAGGCTATATCTCTCTATACAAGAGTTCCAAAGATGCCGTGTAAAATACTGATAATGGATTGCAGGATAAAATAGCTGATGAAATACTCCCCGTGTTTAACGAAAGTATTCAAAGTGCCGAAGTATTTCTCCACAAACATTGAAACAAAGAAGCACAAGCCCGTTGAAAGATGATGGCTGGACAAAGGAAGGCAGATAATTTTGGTATAGTTTAGCACATCTAATCACCCCTGAATTAGGGTCCAGTCAGAAAATGGAAGTCACCCTAGGCATTTCAAAAGGAGGGAATTTGAAACTGGTGGAGGGTAAAACTAAGGCGGGCCTGATGGAAGGAAAGATGAAGAGCTGGGAATATAGGCAGGTGGAGCAGCTCTTCTCCAGGGAGGTGGATCCAAGGAAAAGTTGCCATTGACCAAGATGCTTTCTAGAGCAAAGAGGGAGAAACCCAGGCCTTCCTCCTTCTAGCTCTGCTTACATTGGCAGAACTTACCCAGAAGCAAAAGAGTAAGAGCTTGTGGCATTCTCTGCAATGCTGAGAAAGGGAGAAAAATGAACCTGAGAGCAAACAAGCAAATAACCAGCACAACGTGTCCTCACTAGCAGAACAAGGCAAAAGAGGAAGTATGTCCATTTGAGCAATGTTTCCTAACAAAAGACAATGGAGCAGTATCTGAAGTTCTAAGAAGTGTCTAAGAAAATATGTTGCTACTTAAATATACTTAGTAAGTTCTCAAAATAACTCAGAAAATCTAACCAAGAGATAAAGAATGGTAGTAAAAGCACTGTTGGTGTTGCGAGCAATTTACACGTGCAACTACAGAACAATGGGAAATGCATGAGTGTAGTAAAATGTGGCTGTGTTTAGTAAAATGGGAGGTGGTGAGAAGATGGGAAGAAATACAAGTGAATTTCTGTATTTTTAACTAGGAGGTCCAATGTTCACTGATCAATAGAAAGGTACTATAGGCAAATCAGGTTCTTGCTCTAGTGAAGCTTACATTTACATGAAGGCAAAACCAAAACCAACATTTGAACAAGTAAATGCACAAAATATTTAGAATTCAATACAAAATTCACAATAAATACAGAAATGATCGCTGTGGAAAAAAGAAGGAAGTCTTACCTTTATAACAGTGTGGATGGGCCTGGAGAGTATTATGCTAAGTGAAATAAGCCAGTCAGAGAAAGACATATTATATAATCTCACTCATGGAGTCTAATGGACAAAATGAACTAACAAGCAAAAGAGTGACAGACTCATAGCTCGCAGGCTGGCAGCCATCAGGGGAGTGGGGCTGATGGGGATTGAAGGGATTGAGCAAATATGAAAAAACTCATGGACACTAACAACAGTGTGACAATTGCCAGGGGGAGGAAGGAGAATAGGAAGGGGGTTAAATGGTGATAGAAGGAGACTTGACCTGGGGTGGCGAACACACAATACAAAATAGATGTATAAAGGAATAAACAGTGAAAAAGCCCATTTGACATACCTGATCTTCAGTTGAACTCTTTCCTTGAACACAACGTATTATATTTTCTATGGTTACTTTTCCCACATGGTTTATGTTTATGTAACCAAATGTGCATACAGTACATGCAACACCCTTTTTTCACACAACTGATAGCATACTATGTATACTATTGTACAGCTTGATATTTTTACTTAGCAATATGTTTTGGAAATCATTTCATGTAAAAAGCTTTTTAATATTTTTTAACCTGCTACGTAGAATTTTATTGCATTGATGCACCATAGAAAGTCTGTTTTACCCAAATGTTATAAACATAATGTATTCTTAAGCGTTTTAATTGTTGCCAATATTAAAGGAGAAAAAATGGTAAAAATAAAAGAAGAAGAAAGAAAGTAATAGAGATCTACAAGGGTATGAGGGTGAGGGATTTTAGATCATGTGGTTACAAAAAGCTTGCCTGAGGATATGACCTTAGCTGAGGCATGGGAAATGAGAACAAGTCACTCATATGAAGTTCAACATTATATCGTGCTTAATGACAAGACACTAGAAGCAGTACTATAAAATTCAGACTATCATCTTTGTTATTTTCAATACTGTTTGAGAAATGCTAGCCAATGCAATTAGACAAAGAAATGAGCTGTAAATATGAAAGAGGAGGAGGGTACATTATAATTATTTTCACTCATCTATATTTGGAAAATAAAAATATTAAAGTATTCAGTAAGAGGGCTAATTAAAAGTTTAGTATGCAAACATCAATAGCTTTACTACATAGAAAATAAAATAGAAGTGAAGGTTTAATTTATTACAGCAATTAAATCAAGACATAGATTAGTCTGTTCAATAAGTGGTGTTGGGAAATCTGAATATTCACATACAAAATAATGAGATTGGACCCCCATTTTATACTACTCACAAAAATTAACTTGAAATGGATTAAAAACTCAAATGTAAGACCTGAAACTTTTAAAAGTAGGAAAAAGCACAGGGGAAATCTCCTTGACATAGGTCTTGGCAATGAAAATTTTGGATATGAAGCCAAAACCATAAGCAACAAAAGCAAAAATCAATAAGTGGAACTACATCAAACTAAAAAGCTGCACTGAAAGAGAAATAAAAGGCAATCTGTGGAGTGAGAGAAAATATTTGTAAGTCATATCTGACTAGAAGTTAATATCCAAAATACATGAGCAATTCAACAACTCAGAAAAAATAATCTGATTAAAAAGTGGGCAGAGGACCTGAATAGACATTTTTCCAAAGCAAACATAAATGACCAACAAGTACTTGAAGAGGTGCTCAATGTCACTGATCATCAAAGAAATGCAAATTCAAACCACAGTAAGATATCACCTCACACGTATTAGAATGGATATTAAAAAAAAGAAAAGAGGTAAGTGTTGGTGAGGATGTAGTAAAAACGGAAGCCTTGTGTACTACTGGTGGTGGGAATGTAAATTAGTACAGCCATTACGGAAAACTAGAGATTCCTCAAAAAAAAATAAAACTATATAATTCAATGATCTCACTTTGGGTGTATGTCTGAGGAAATTAAATCACTATCTATCTTAAAGAGGTATCTGCACCCCCATGTTCATCACAGCATTATTTGCAATAGCCAAAATATGGGCAGAACTTAACTGTCTGTCAATATATCAGTGGATTAAAAAAAAAAAAAAAAAAAAGGTATATATACAATAGAATATTATTCACCATAAAAAGGGAAATCCTGACAACAAGGATTAACCTGGAAGGCATGCTAAGTGCAATAAATTAGTGAAAGACAATTAGTGTATGATTTCACTTATATGTGCAATCTGAAAAAGCTGAACTTGCCCTGACTAGTGTGGCTCGGTTGGGCATCATTCTGCAAAACGAAAGGTCACCAGTTCAATTCCTGGTCAGGGTACATGCCTGGGTTGCAGGTTTGGTCCCTTTTTGGGACTCATGAGAGGCAACCCATTGATCTTTCTCTCCCTCCTTTTCTCCCTCCCTTTCCCTTTTCTGAAAGTAAATAAAGAAAATTTAAAAAATTAAGAAAGCTATGGACAAATCCTCAGGCCCCCATCTCCTATGTGGAGTGACTAAAAGGAAAAACAGTAGGCAGACAAGCTCTGGCAGACCTTTTTCAACTAGGACCAGCCTCATGAGGAAGTGAATAGGCTCTGCCCTACACAATATGACTTCCAAACACTCTTCTTCACTCAGTTACCTTAGAGAAAATTCACTGCAGGCCTGGAGAGAAAGGATGTAGATCCATGAGACCAGAGGCTTGATTACATAATGCCCTCCCCAGATTTTGTGTGGCTTGTAGGTGTTTCCAATTTCATGAAGGAATTGCAAAAATTTAAAACATTTACTTTATCGAAATATATGCCCTCAAGAATTTTTTTAGGTGACTGGAGTGATTAACTTAGGAAACAATGGCTCTCCTTTTCCTAAGCAAGAAGGCGGCATATGACTTGACTAGTCACGTTGAACAATTTTTGGATCAGCATCTAGTCTTTTCCGTCACTTGAGTTTCTCTCTATAAAGGGATATATAATGAAAAAGAATTACTACAGGGAAAATTGGATCTTCTCAGTGATTTCAACATGGTAGACTTTGTTACGGATGGATACAAAAACCTTTATTATGATGCTATTCCTCATGCTTGGAGAGAAAAAAGAACCACAGTTGTTGCACAACTGAAACAGCTTCAGGCAGAAACAGAACCAATTATGAACATGTTTGAATCTGGAAACTACAAAGTAAATGCAGTCAACCTGGGACAGTCAGCTGCTGTTTGACTACCTGGCGGACAAGCATGGTTTTAGGTAAGCATATTTAGATATACTCTACAGGTGTGCAAAATTCCAATACGAATGTGGGAATTACTCTGGAGCGGCAGAACATCTTTACTTTTTTAGAGTGACCCCAGGAACAGGCAGAAATGCTTTGAGTTCACTGTGGGGGGAAACTGGTCTCTGAAACTTAATGCAGAATTGGGGTGCAGCTGTGGAAGACCTGACACAGTTAAAAGAGACCACACATAATTTTGTGTGTGCCCCACTCCCATCTCTTCAGCAGTGAACAGGCTCATTCACCTCTCTCAGTTTTCTTCAACTGCCCCAAAGGGCACGATGACATTAATAATCTTCTCCTTTACTGGCAACAGTATCTTAATGCAATTCGGATGATGTGTCCACATACTCTTCGTTATTTGACTACAGCAGTCATAACTAACAAAGATGTTCAAAAGTGCCAGCAGGTGCTAAAAGATTTAGTCGAAGTTACTCAATAAGAGTCTTACAGACCCAAATACAGAGTCTGTTGAATGCTTATATGTTAACTTTGACTTTGGTGGGGCTCAGAAAAAGCTGAGGTAATGTGAACCTGTGCTTGTAAATGACTTCTTCCTGGTGGTTTGTCCTGAGGATTTCATGGAAAATGTTCATCTCTTCATACTTAAGACTTTTTGTCACATCGCCTAGTGTATCAGCATTAACATGTTGGCAGATGAACTGAACATGACTCTAGAAGGAGCTGAAAGGCAGATTGTAAATTTGATTAGGAATCCAAGACTGGATGCCAAGAATGGTTCTAAATTAGGCCATGTGGTTGTGGGTAACTGCAGTCTCGCCCTATCAGCAAGGGGTTGAAAAGACCCAAAGCCTTTCATTTAGAAGCCAGATGTTGGCGATGAATATTGAGAAGAAACTTAATCAGAATAGTAGGTCAGATGCTCCTAACTGGGCAACTCAAGACTGGCTTCTACTGAAGAACTGTAAAGAAAAAATGAAAACACTGTAAAGGAAACACGAAATAATAAAACCATTATATAAAGGGAGACAGACATGCATTTTAGAAACAACATATTAAGTATAATTTTTGGAGAATTTGAGTAAAATTGGCTCTGTTTCTTTAAAAGAAAAAAAGAAAAGAAAAGAAGGTGTGAAGATGGCAGCCAAATAGGTGGAAGCTGAGTCCTCTTGATCTTGCCCCCGACTCGGATACTTGACTGACCTTCAGAAAAATAAACTGAACATTCAACAAAATATTAGTTTATATGAAGTTTGGAAGCGAAGGAGTACAGAAGATGCTTCACAATGGGCAGTAAGGAGATTTTATAGGGTGAAGGGGGAATACCCCATACATGGCGCATGCAGCTGTGGATAGCCTAGTCAGAAATTGCAGCTTTGTGGCTTACTCTCCTCCCAGGGCAGAGAACCCCCAGATAAAAACACTCAGCAAAATGGGAATAGAAGGGGCATACCTCAATTAAATAAAAGCCATATATGAGAAACTTACAGCCAACATACTCAATGGGCATAAACTAAAAACTTTCACCCTAAGATCAGGAAAAAGACAAGGGTGTTGGCTTTCGCCACTCTTATTCAACATATTACTGGAAGTTTTAGCCACAGCAATCAGACAAGAAAAAGTAATGAAAGTCATCCAAATTGGAAAGGAGAAAGTAAAACTGTCATTATTTGCAGATACATGATAGTGTACATAGAAAACTCTATAGTCTCCACCAAAAAACTGCTCTACCTAGTAAGTGAATTTGTCAAAACAGCAGGATACAAAGTCAGTATTCAGAAATCAATGGCATTTTTTTTTTTGTACACCAACAATGAAATATCAGAAAGAGAAACTAAGAAAACATCCCATTTACTATAACAACAAGAAAAATGAAGTACCTAGGAATAAATTTAACCAAGGAGGTGAAAGACCTGTACTCGGAAAACTGCAGAACAATAAAGAAAGAAATTAAGTAAGATACATAAATGGAAGCAGATAGTGTGTTCGTGAATTGGAAGAGTTAACATCATTAAAATGTCTAGACTACCTAAAGCAATCTATATATTCAAAACAATTCCTATTGAAATATCAATGGCATATTTCAAAGATCTAGGATAAATATTTCAAAAATTTATATGGAACCAAAAAAGACCCCAAATAGCCTCAGCAATCTTGAAAAAGAAGAACAAAGTAGGAGAGATCACAATACCCAATATCAAACTATACTATAAGGCCACTGTAATCAAAACAGCTTGGTATTGGCATAAAAACAGACACATAGATCAGAGGAACAGAATAGAGAGCCCAGAAATAAACCCAAATCTCTGTGGTCAATTAATATTTGACAAAAGGGGCATGATCATACAATGGAGTAAGGATAGTTTCTTCAGTAAGTGGTGTTGGGAGAACTGGACTGGTACATGCAAAAAAATGAAACTAGACTACCATCTTACACCATACACCAGAATAAACTCAAGATGGATAAAAAACTTAAGTATAAGTTGCGACCACATAAAAATCCTGGAGGAAAACATAGGAAAATTTCAGTTATCCCACAGCAATATTTTGCCCATGTATCTTCTAGGGCAAGGGAAATAAAAGAAAGAATAAACAAATGGGACTACATCAAACTAAAAAGCATCTGCACGGCTAAAGAAACCATCATCAAAATGAAAAGGGAACCTACCATATAGGAGAGCATATTTACCAATGATGCATCTGACAAGGGTTTGATCTCCAAAATATATAAGAACTCATATGATTCAACACCAGGAAGACAATCCTATTAAAAAATGGGCAAAGGATTTGAATAAACACTTCTCCAGAGAGGACATACAGTGAGCCCATAGACATAAAAAGATGCTCAGCATCACTAGCCATCAGAGAGATGCATATTATAACCACAATGAGATACCACCTCACACCTGTCAGAATGGCTATCATTAATAAATGAACAAACAAGTGCTGGGGAGGATGTGGAGAAAAGAGAACCCCAGTGCACTGCTGGTGGGAATGCAGACCTTTGCAGCCACTGTGGAAAATAGTATGGTATTTCCTCAAAAATTTAAAAGTGGAACTGCCTTTTGACCCAGCAATTTCACTGCTGGGAATATACCCTAAGAATGCCAAATCACCAATTCAAAAGAACCTGTGCACCCCTGTGTTCACAGCAGCATTATTTTCAATAGCCAAGTGCTGGAAACAGCCTAGTGTCCATAAGTAAATGAGCGGATTAAAAAACTACGGCATGTTTACACAATGGAATACTACGCAGCAGAAAGGAAGTGTCTAGCGTTTAGAGGAGGGAATGGAGCTGCTCATGTGTAACAACCAGACAAGCGACAAACTGCTCAAAAAATGAGCCAGCTCAGCCCCCAGGGCTGACTCAAGGTCTTTGCTGCAGGCCAGTGCTGATGTCTTGGCAGCCTCTCTTTATGAGGACCCCTTACCTATCTCCTCTCTCTTCCAAATGATCACTCATGTTGATCATGGTATGAAGTCTTCTGTTTAACACTGTACAATGTACTATATTTTGTGTGGTTGGAGCCACTGAGCTAATTAAGCAGGGGAAAATCACTTGTCTCCAAGAAGGTCAAATTTTACCCTTATACCCTTGAGGTGGATGACTGGAATCCAGTTCTGTTTCAGTCAGCTTTGCCATAAGCAATTCATAGCCCCTAGAAGGGAAGGGCATGCAAGGTCCACATTTCTGAGTTTGGTATCTGAATTTGGACTGTTGTCTAAACTCTCTTCTTACACATCTCAGTGATGCTTATGACTTTATTTTGAAAACTATTGAATGTACAGAAAGTTGAAAGATCTGTGCAATGAACAGATCTAGATTCAGTAATTGACAGTGTCACATTCCTGTCACTCTGCCTCTCTTTTTCCCAAACCATTTGAAAGCCAGTTGCGGACATTGTGGCACTTACCCCTACACACTTTAGTGTGACTCTCCTAAGAATATGATTATTATCCTACAAAACCACAACTCATCATGAAAACAAGTATAATTTGATGGAACTTGGGGGTTAAGGAAAATTAGAGAATTATTTATATGGAGGGCAAAGCAGGGCTGATTTGGCTTTCCATTGTATAAGGGAGATTCTAGAATCATTCCTTATAAACATACTTGAAAGTTTGACAATGAGCATATTCTCTTGCAGCCAGAAAAAACAAAACAAAACAAAAAAAGTGTTAGAAACTGCATCAGGACCAGTAGATTCAGCAGTGTGTGACCTCTGTCTGGGCTCCTCTTGGGTCTGGGACATCCCTCTGCTGACACCAAGTGTCAGTTTTGGGCTACATTCAGCCTTAATCATTCCAATTGGCTAGAAGCTCCCCCAAAAAACTTAGGGATGAAACTAAAGAAGAATGGTTACATTTTCAAAATAACTGTTAGACCTGTGAGCAGCCACCAAAGAGATATGAAGGGGGAAAATGACGGAGAACTTACTTTCATGAAGACACTTCCTTTGCGGGGCTATATAAGTGCACTGGCTCAGGATTTCTGACCTACTGGACACAAACCAGGTTGTGTCCCTTTGGAGCTGACTTGCCATGGATCAGCCACTTGTTCCGGAGAGGCTCAGTTTCGTTTTATCACATGTAGGACTGCTGGGAGGGACAAATATGACAATGTGGAAAGCCTTTGGCATGGTGCAAGTGTGTGCTCCATGTTGGTTCTAGTTATGATTATTCATTTGTCTACACAGTCAGGACTTTTAGACTTAGTCACATCAGGCAGCTACCAGCTGAGCCCCTGGTGCCTAAAGAATGGTAATGAGTCTCAGAAATGCCAAACCGACTTGTATTGGCAAATACAGCCACATTTGTTGGGCTAAAAGGGCAGATCCTGAAGTCCAATAATTTATCAAGTACCTACTATTCCTTAGCTGATTGCACAACATTGTCTGTATAACCAATGCAACATCCTGTAGGGTAGATAACTCATTCACCTGCACAAGTAGTGATTGGGTGGTTGGGAGTTAAACCAAGGTCTTTGAATCAGACCAAGCTGCTCACCACACTGTGCTTTGTCTGAAGAGACTGCCTCCAGGGGCTTCTCCCTGACCTTTCTTCCGTTTTGGCTGAAACCAATGAGGCCAGACTAATTTCAGTTTTGCAGTAATCTCTGAGATTCAAACATACCTGAAATTCCCAGGAGGGGTGCTTCACCAGCGACTCTGGGAGTCACGTGAACACCAGCTGTGGGGATTCATTTCCTGAGTGACAAGTTGTGATGTCTGTTGGTAAAGAGACATGCTTTTTTGTCCAATTATGTAACACATATTAATTGAGCATCTTCTCATGTGCCAGAAAAACAGCCTAGGTACTTGGAATATATCAGTGAACAAAAAATCCCCTGCCCTGCCTGAGGCACATGCAAGATTGCACAGGGAAAGAGATATAATGTCATAGATAAGTGTAGTATATGGTGAGTGAGAAGGTGATAAGTGATACAAAAAAAAAAAAAAAAAAGAGCAGCTCTGGCCAGGTGGCTCAGTCAGTTGGAGCATCATCCCATACACCAAGAGGTGTGCATTCAGTTCCTGGGCAGGGCATATACCTAGGTTGTGAGTTCAATCACCAGTCAGGGTGTGTATGGGAGGCAACTGATGTTTCCCTCTCATATTGGTGTTTCCCTTTCTCTCTTTCTCTCCTTTCCCCCTTCCTCTCTCTCTAAAATCAATAAAAAACATATCCTCAGTGAGGATTAACAATAAAAACCTACCTGAAGTTAATAAAATTTTTAAAAAGATTTTATTTACTTTCAGAGAGAGAGGAAGGGAGGGAGACAGAGAGAGAGAGAAACGTCGTTGTGTGAGAGAAACATCAATCAGTTGCCTTTTGCTCGCCCCCAACCAGGGACTTGGCCTGCATCCCAGGCATGTGCCCTGACTGGGAATCGAACCAGTGACTTTTTGTTTTGCAGGCTGGTGCTCCGTCCACCAAGCCACATTAGCCAGGGCTGAAGTTAATTAACTTAAGGGGAAAAAAGGAGAGCAGAATAAGAAAATCCAGATATGTCAGTGGTGGAAGAACTGACTACCATTTTAAATAGATGATCAGGGTTGACATTGTCAGGTGGTGACACGGAATCCAAGGCCTGGAGGAGATGAGTGAGTTGGCCATATCTGGGGGACATCAAGAAGAAGAGGAGTTTGAGCAAAAGCCCCAGGCCAGAGCATGCCTAGTGTCTGGTGGGTGGAGAGGTCAGCGGGTACTGACAGGAGATGAGTGTAGATAGGCAACACCATCTAGGTCACGTGAGCATTGCAGGTAGCCTGAGGACCTTGGCTTTTACTCTGAGTGTGATGGAGCCATTGGAGGGCTTTAGTCAGAGCAGTGATATGATCTGACGTACATTTTAAAGGGCTGTATGTTGAGAATGGACTGAATGGGGGATGGTGGTGAGGAGGAGAAGCAGGAATACCCTTTAAAAGACTATGGCAATAATCCAGGTGTGCTGATGCTGGGAGCTTGGACCAGGCTGTGGCAGCTGCAGTTGTGACAAAAGTAGGATTTCGAGAAGATTGTGAGGGCAGCCTGATGACTTGGATGCATGGTGTAAGAGAAAGAGAGAAGACAAGAATGATCTTAAGGTTTCTGGAAGAATGAAGTTGCCCATGAGTGAGATGGGGAGATTGCCCCAGTTCTTTATAGCACACAGCACAGCTTTGGGACATTGAAGGCTATGAACGACAGACACACTGTCACTTTTGGCACCTTGCAGCACTGGGGGCAATGGGAGGCAGCATCCATGCAGGGGTCCAGTGATCCAGTAGAAGGACCCTGTTTCCACCACTTAGCCCAGTAGCCACCAAGTGATTTAAAAGAGCAGGATGTCCCTTCTGCTCCTTCCCTATAGCCCCTTACAAGCTTTGCCTGTGGTTCTGGATACTCCACATAAAACCTGAGGTTGTGGCCCCAAAACTGTCTCTGCAGCTGGAAAGCTGCCTACTCACCTGTTCTGTGAGTAGAAGAGACAGTTTCTGGGATGGATATGGTGCAAGAGCTCTTCACACAAGTGTTAAGGTCTGGCATCCATTCTTGGCAGAGAGGGTACCCATCCAGCTAGTGATGCCTTCTCACGCCATCTGGTGCACCAAGAAATAAAACATGGAATTAGTGTTGCCCACAACACACATGACTTACTTCTTACTCCTGCCCCCCATCATTCAAAGTTTGCCACAACAGCTGCTCCCCACAGTTCTGTAAAACCAGAGACATCAAGGCACATGGAGGAAGAATGGTAGGCCACACACCATGAGCTCAGAATGGCTAAGGAAAAGGAAGGCAGGGTGACAAATGAGCTCAAAGCTGCCAGTGTTCTGTCCTGATCAGACCCCTACCAGACAGTATGGCACCCAGCACCAGGCTCTGCAAGAAGGAAGCAGTGCCAGAGCTAGAGGAGAGGTCATGGGACAGCTGCAGTGGTGACTAAACTTTAGAAGGCGACTAGCATGATTAACCATGTATTCCAACGGTCTTCAGATAAATGAAGAGGGTGGTGCCTGTTTGTTCTTGGCCTCAAATAAGAGCGATCCAAAGGGAAATGTAATTTTAAAATTCTGTAAAATTTGTAAGTTTGACAAAGGAATACTTTCCAGGTAGATAATGAAGGTCACTAAGCCCCAGAGTGGGTGCCAAGGGAGGTAGGATGTCCTTGAGACAATCTCAAGGGCCAGGCCTGGTTTGAATGTGGCCTGTTGAATAGAGGGGCCTGCATCTAGTCTGGGAGGGGGTGTGTCTATGATCTAAGTTAACAAAGAAGTGGGATCAAGGGACAGAAAAGAATATGGAGCCCAAAAGGTAGCTGAACAATCAATGTTCAGTGCACAAGGTCGCAACATGAGTTTCAACACTGACCCCTTCTGTCATTCAAAGAAGTGAAAATATTACTTTTATGATGATACTGTAACTAGAAACTATAGGTTCCTTGGCCAATAGTTTTCACTGGTGTCACTTGAGAATTGCTGTTGAGGCCCTTTCTTCCAGAGGTGCAGCCCATGACAGGCTTGTAGGCACCTGATGCAGTACTAGTTCTGGCCTCAACAACAGTTGTGAGTAGTGAAGTCCTCACTCCGGCAAACCTTCCATTAATGTCAGACAAGGTCTGCTTAAGCAAAGCTACAGGATCAGGTCTTGGGAGGGTTTATTTATCTGGGAAACTGAATCAGGGTTGGACCTAAAACCAAAAAACTGAAGTATGTAGACTGTACCTGGGGAAAAAATATCATCACAGGACTCAGAGCCTTAATGTGGCATTTCCTTTTGATGAGTTTATGTAGAATGATAGTGTTTAAAGTTCTTAAACTTTGCAAAGCCTACTATATTTTATGGCTTTCATTCAGCCTTCCAGAAAACCGAATCAAAGCAAGCCTGCACCTTTTTTGTTGGAGGGTTGCCCTCTACTCTGAACTCCCCTGTAGCTCCACGAGGATGCCTAGAGAAACACTGGCTTCTTGGAGTTCAGGTCAGGAATCTGCAATAAATTTGCAAAGCATCAGTCATTCTTTGAGATCTTCTCTTTTGCTGAAGCAGGATTTAAAAAGTCAGAAACCCTCAAAATAAAGAATTGGATGATGTATGCTGGAAATCTAGACTCCAAATTAAAAGATTTTATTCGTAATTTCTCTATAAACATTGCTTTAGCTGCATTTTATAAATCACAAGTTGTATTTTTATTATCATTTAGTTTTAAATCTTTTCAAATTTTCCTCATAATATTTTCTTTGACCCATGCATGGATTTATTCAGAAGAGTATTATTTAATTTTCAAATATTTGGAGTATTACTAGTTACCCAATTGTTACTGATTTCCAACTTCATTCCATTTTAGTCAGAGAACATACTTTGGGTGCTTTCAATGTTTTTAAATTTATTGAGATGTTCTATAGCCCAGCGTATCCTTATGGATGTACTCTATATAATTTGAAGAGTGTATATTCTATCCTTGTCAGGTTTAGTGTTCTTAAAAGGTAGTTGATAGTATTTAGATCTGTGTCTTTCCTGATCTTTGCCTATTTGTTCTATCAACTGCTCAGTATTTCTCAACTTTTTTTCATATTTTAAAACATTTTTTAAATTGTCTCCCACCAGGGGCAAAAAGAAAATGCTCTTTTAGATATATTTTTTCTAATTGCACCTCCACCTCACCCCATAAAATGTGCTTAAAGATTTTTTTTGTCCTTTAGGGATGAATTTTCACCCCCTTAGGATGATGCCTCCCATGTTGAGAATGCATGCTTTCACTATTTGGCCATGGTTCTACCTCAGGACCTTTACACTCACTATACCTTTTCCCCAGGACACTCTGTTCCTGTATAGCTGTCTAATTTACTCTTTCACCTCCTCCAGGTCTTACTAAAATAGTCACTTTGTCAGATAGACATCTCTTGGTCAGTATTTAAAAGAGCAGCTTCGTGACTCAGGATTACATATCGTCCTTCCTGTCTCTGTTCTTCTCCATAGGACTTGTTACCATCTGGCACCTCCATATGTCACTCAGCTGGATTTTGTTACTTGTGTCTCTTCATGAGAATGTAAGTTCCGGGAGCTATTTGAGTTCATTAATGAATCTCAGCATCTAGCCCGGTTCCTGGCAAACAGTACAAGCCCTATTAATATTTGTTGAATGCATGCATGCAGTGCTTACTTGTGCTCAATTGCATTAACCTGTGTGGCTTTATTTGCCAGCATGTCCTCTTTTCTCCCTTTTATCAACCAATTCCAGTTCTTGCTTTAAATCCCAAGTCAAGTATCAACTTTTCCCTGACCCCTTTCCTGGTTTTATGCCCTCAGGCATATCATAAACTCCTTATACCCCACATTCCCTACAGGTGTTATAGAATTAGAATTAATTATCAAAGACCCAACTTCTTTCCTCCCTGGCCTAATCTGCCTCACAACTATTCAGGAACTTCCATAGACACTCACTATTAATATAACATTTTAGCTCCTAGAGATACTTAGTGATTCCTGAAATTGTGTACATTTATACACCATAAGAAAACTGAGGGTCCTCTGACTTGAATGTGTGACCACAAAGAAGGGAGGGAAAACCATTTAGTTTTCAGGCTGATTAACACTGCTCAAGTATGCTTTCGGTAGATTCAATTGGCTTGTGCTACTAAAAGTAAATAATATATGTATTTTGCTAGTTGTCATTGCATTACATCATGTTATTTTAACCCAAGGGCCTTGAGAAGTGCATAATAAATTGGAATGCTCAAATCAAATAAAAAAGTATGCTTAAACTGAGTTGGTTGTGTCACTAATGCTAAAAGTTCAAGTTGACATTCCAACCTGAGCTCATAATGTTATTAGTGAGGGGCCTGTAGTGGGAGGAGAAACAGAGAACGTATCAGACTTCAACACACATTGTGACTTTTGCTTCTTGAAAATAAAATGAACCTGTGATAACCTATTTTTTTTGCATTATTCATTTTCTCGTGCGTTCAAAGGTCCACTCTGGGTAGGACGGTAAATGTCCATATACTTTGCCAAAAGACCATTTGCTTGGTGGGCCTCTTCTGGTAGAACAGAAGTGTCTTAGGGGCAATTGCCACCCACGTGTCCCCTTCCTGCCATCTCATTTATCTAGTGCTAATGTCTTAAGAATGGGGATGGACTATCCTGTAGCAGGAATGGTGGCCCTTTGGCCTAATCGCCTTGCATTCCAGATGCTGGTAACCTGTGGCATTACAGTATCTCTGTGTTGTTTGTCAGCAACTAGGGAACTAGAGTGTGGAACACCTCAATTTCTAGAGTAAGTGATATTAAAATGTTGCCTATGGAACAAACCAAGTCCCCACAATAAAACTGTATTTGGGGAGCTAGACTTCCCAAAGACGGTTACGGTAGGCTTTGGGCATAATTATAAGCAGCAAAAGTCTGCATTCAGCGTCTTTCCCGTTGTTCTTCTTTCATGCGCACTCTCTTGTTCATGGCCCCTCCTGAGATATCAGTCCTTTAGAACACTAGTAACTAATCTTTGCAGCCTACTGAATGGTTTCTCATGTGATATTTGTTAATTCTCATGACATTCTTAGGAGGTGAGAATTATCATCATTTACATTTGGTAGGTGAGAAGACAAAGGGAGCTGTGGAGACGGCATTGAAGCAGGGAGAATATTTTGGCATCACTTCTCTGATCACACAACCTGGGCAACACACAGCCCTTGGCCAACAATTTCAAATTTCAAGGTTTTCCTTCACCTGGTAACCAAAATAATCAGGATGGTCGAATGTAGTGAGGGCTTTCCCTGTGCAGGCATTGTGCTGTGTGCTTGACATATAATATTGCATCTTTTCCTCCAAATAACATTATTAAATAGTTATTTTAGTCCCGTTTTAACAATGAGAAAACAAAGACTTAGAAAGACTTAAAGATTTCAAGACAGATGTACTACAAACAGCTCCATTAAATCCGTTGTTGAATAATTAAAAAATAAAAGACTTCAAAAGTCACAGACCTAGTCATGGCATTGTCAGGTGCAAGTGGAACTTTAAATCCAAAGTGTGCCCTTCCCCACCCTGGGTTCACTGCCTCCTCGGGCCCCCCAGGAGAAATGCTCTATGTGGATGTTGGGCCAGGAGGTTTATAAGCAGGAAAGCATCATCATTGGACCATTAACTCAGAAGTCAGTAATTTGGTTTGGCTCCCCAAACTGATGTAATAGTTGAAGAGTCATAACTCTTACCAAAGCTGGGTGAGAAGCTAGTTGGTTGAGTGTATAAAATCTAAGCCAGGCAGATATCAAGGGAGAGACCAGTTGACTGCTCTGGATAGCACTCAGTCAGTTTGCTGAAAATCGCTTTGCCAACTTATTAAAGACTTTTGCAGAAATTTATTTGTCTTCTTCCCTTATTGCTAGTGCTTTCCACACCCAAGTCTGTACATCAGTCTAGCCTTTGTCCTTTTTCTGATGAGCCACTGCTGCTCTTCCAGGCCCACCTCTTTCCAAGTGGTTCTGGGAGACTAACTGTCCAATGTTCATGTCAGCCAACAGGCCAACAATGTTTTCCCTTTCCTCTCTTCTCAGAATCTAGTCTCAGGGCCCCAGGCTTGTGTGAACAAGGTTGTGATCATAAGACCAGAAAGCCCAACTCTCTCAGTGCATGTAGCTTGGGAGATTTGCACTAATCCGAACCTACTCCCCACGCTCCATGCCTACCTCTCAGCACTAGTGACAGTTGCAGGACCCAGCTGAGGGGTGAGAATCTCAGGATAAATGAGTGAGGGTTTTAATTTCTTCTGCAAAAGCTCTATTTCAAGAGTCAATGTTTCACAATACATCAAGCACAGGAAAGACATTGTAAGGTAGTCTATTTGCCCTCAATAGAAACATTTAAGATTATAGATGATTTGTTGTTGTTGCTGTTTTAAAGATTTTATTTATTTATTTTTATAGAGAGGGGAAAAGAGGGCAAAAGAGAGGGAGAGAAACATCGATGTGTGAGAGAAACATTGATTGGTTACCTCTTGCATGTCCCCAACTGGGGACATGATCCACAACCTAGGCATGTGCCCTGACCGAGAATTGAACTGGTGACATTCAAAGGCCATCACTCAATCCATTGAGCCACACCAGCCAGGGCAGATTATAGGTGATTTGTTGTTGTTGTTGTTGTTGTTGTTCCTTTACTTTAATGAAGAGAGTCAAATTCTCTCTAGCTCTATGGGAGTATTTAGCAAGAAAGACTTCATAGGCAGCACTCCTGGAAGGGATGATGGAGCATGAGCCCGACACACCACACAAGTAATACTGTTTGGGAAGTTCATTATTGTTGATGATGAAGGAATGTGAATGGAGGAGGATGGCCTCTTTCTGTCTGTTTGCAGACACCACTTTATATTATCTGTCTGCCAGCAGTCTCCAAGGACTTGCTGTTAAATTGCATTAACCTGAGACAGAAAGGGTTGAAGAAAGTAAGCATAGATTTTATTTATTTTATATATTTTTCTCTTTTAATTTTCAATTACAGTTAATGTAGAATGTTGTATTAGTTTTAGGTGTGCAACCTAGCAATTAGACATGTATATAACTACAAAATGGTCACCCAAACAAATCTATGACCCGTTTGACACCATACATATTACTATGTTACTATGCTGTACTTTACACCCCACAACTATTCTCTATCAATTTGTACTTCTTTTCTTTTTATACTGTACTAGCATAGAATAGACCACCTCAGTAGCTTCTGTATCATCATAATTACGTTAGCAATTCTCATATCCCTCACCTCTGCAATTTGTACTTCTTAAACCCTTCACCTTTTTCACCCAGTCCCCCAACCTCCTTTCCATCTGGCAACCATCAAAGTGTTCTCTGTATCTATGAGTCAGTTCTGTTCTGCTTGTTCATTTTGTTTGTTTGTTTGTTTGTTTTTCAGATTCCACATTTAAGTGAAATCATGTGGGAGTTGTCTTTCCCAATCTAACTCATTTTGCTCAGCACAATGCCTTCTAGGTCCATCCATGTTGTTGCAGATGGCAAGATTTCATTCTCTTTTATGGCTGAATCATAAGCCATTGTATACATGTATATGAACCACTTCCTTATACATTCATCTATTGATGGGCACTTTGATTAATTCCATATGTTGGCTATTGTAAATAATGCTTCAATGAACACATGGATCATAGATATGTACTTATTGCCATGTTATTATTCAGTTTTGATCTTCTTTTCTTACTTCTTAACATTTCTTCTGATACTGGTTTGCCTTTAGCTTTTTCTTGCCTCAAAAACTCTTCATCCTTTTAATTTATTTTATTTATTTTTAAATTCTCAATAATAGCTTTTCTGAGTAGAGTAATTTTGGTTGTAAGTCCTTCCTTTTGATCGCTTTGAATATTTTGAGCCAATCTCTTCTGGCCTGCAAAGTTTCTGTTGAGGAATCAACTGACAGTGTTATGAGAGCTTCTGTGTAGGTAACTGTTTTTCTCCTGCTGCTTTTAAGATTCTCTCGTTGTCTTTAACCGCTGGCACTGTAATTATGATGTGTCTTGGTGTGGACCTCTCTGAAGTCATCTTGTTTGGAACTCCCTGCACTTCCTGGACTTTATGTCTATTTCTTTCACTGAGTTAGAGAAGTTTACAGTCATTTTTTAAAATAGGTTTTCAATTTCTTGCTCTCTCTCTTCTTCCAGCACCCTCATGATATGAATGTTGGTATGCTTGAAGCTGCTTATACTATCCTCATTTGTTTGGACTTCTTTCTTTTTGTTTTTCTTATTGGGTGTTTTCTGCCTCCTTATCTTCCAAATGACTGGTTTGATTCCATGCTTCATCTACTCTACTGTTGATTTCCTATAATGAATTCTTCACTTCAGTTAGTATATTCTTTTTTTTTTTTTTCTGACTGGTTCTTTTTATATTTTCTATCTCCATTTTTGTTTCCTATCTCTTCATTTAAGTTCTCACAAAGATCTTGAGCATCCTCCTTATAACCTGTGTTTTGAACTCTGCTTATCTCTATTTTGTTCAGTTCTTTTTCTGGAGTTCTGTTCTGTTCTTTCATGGGGGACATGTTTCTTTGCTTCCTCATTTTGGCTGCCTCCCTGTGTTTATTTCTATGTATTACGCAGAGCTGTTACACCTCCTGGTTTTAGTAGAGTGGTCTTATATAGTAAGTGTCCTGTAGGGCCCAGTGGCACAGCCTCCCAGTTACCTGAGCTGGGCACTCCAGGTGTGTCCACTGAGTGGATTCTGTTCACCTTCCTATTGTAGTTGAGCCTTGATTACTGTCAACGGGAGGGATTTACCCCCCAGCCCTTTCAAGATGCTGCTCCAGTGCTGGAGCCCTGAGTGAGTGAGTGAATCCAAGTAAGTCTGTGCTTGAGTCATTTTAGAGGAATGTCTGGAGCTCCAGTAGCTCCCCCATCTCACTCAGCCACAATCCCTGCTGGTTTTCACAGCCACAAGTTTTGGAGACTTCTCTTCTCGGTACCGGGGTTGTGGTGTGGGCCTAGGGCCCCTTACTCCTCAGGAAGTGACCTCTGTAGCTGATATATACCTCCCAATTTTTATCTACCATGCATGCATGTGGGACCAGCTCACTCTGAATCTCTGCTCTGTCTGGAACAGCAACCCCGTTGCTGGAACTGCAGGTTTACAAACTCTCAGCATGTCTTTTGGGGTCTGGCAAGGTGCCTCCTGTAGAGCTCTAGGCCAAGGTTCTCAAAGTGTGCCCAACTGGCAGTGTCAGTGCCACCAAGCAACTTACTAGAAATGCATATTCCTAGGCCCCGCCTCAGACCTAGTGAATCAGAAACTATGGGGGTGGAGCCTATTAATGTGTTTTAACAGGCCCTGGCTGGATAGCTTAGTTGGTTAGAGCATTGTCCTGCTATATACCAAGGCTGTGGATTTGATTCCCAGTCAGAGCACATACAAGAGTCAATCAAAGAATGTACTAATAACTGGAATGACAAAACTGATGTTTCTATCTCTCCCTCTCTAAAAAACAAAAAACAAGAAAACCTTATTAAAAAAAAATCTCAGCCCAGGCTGAGTGGCCCAGTTAGTTGGAACATCCTCCCAAACACCAAAAGGCTGTGGGTTCCATCCCTGGTCAGGGCACACACCTAGGTTGTGGGTCTGGTTCCTGGGCGAAGTGTGGATGGGAGGTAGCTGGTCAATATTTCTCTCTCACATTGATATTTCTCTCCCTCTCTTTCTCTAAAATCAGTAAACATATCCTCCAGTGAGAATAAAATTTTTTAAAAATCTGCTTTAATGAGTCTGTGATGCTCAAGTTTGAGAACCACTGAACTAGGTCTTGGAGCCTCTGCGGAAATAAAGAATAAGGGCCCCACTTTCTCAGTCTGTTACACACCCTCCCAGATATGAGCATTATTAGAAAAAGTTTTAGAATACTAGAACCAGGAGGGACTTAAGAAGCTGATTTTCAGGTTGGCTCATTTTATAGCTAAAGATTCAGAAAGCCCAAGGTGCTAGTGATCTCTGGTCCAAACCCAGTCAAGAGTTGGTGTCAAGGTGTCATTCAGTCCAGTACTTGTCTCCTGCACCCCACTACATCTCTTGTGTTCAGATCACAAAGCACCATGCAATTACCACTCAGAGAAAGAGGTACAGTGTGGAGGAACAAGGTCATGATTTAATGCAAAGAGTGGCTGAGGTAACTTTTAGTACACGAAGAAACTGTTGGGTTAATTTGATCAGTCTAGACTGGACACAAAGAAAGGAGGGGATCTTTATATAATTCACTTGTTTTGAGGTTTCCTGTTTGCTTTTTAAAGTTGGTCAAAACAGTCTGTAGATTTGTAGAAACAATGCACACATTTACAACTTAGAGATGAGGGGCAATGCCGCGCGGTGGTTCTTTCAGTTAACGCACTTCCAATGAAAACCGTTAAAAACCAAGGAATGAATCAGGGTCACCCAGAATATAAACACCTCCCTGGAAGGGGTCCTGGCCTGCTGGCGGGTGACGCAGGCACTGGCAGGCAAGGGTGTTTTACGCAGCGCAATGGTCACTGTTCTCCGCAGCATACCTGGACCAGCTCCCACCACCTTCTCTAGGCCTCACGCTCAAAGAGGAGCTTATTTATTATTGTCCAAAGACCTAAGAAGATTCTGGGACCAGGAATCACAGTCCTGTTACTGTGGTCACTGCATGGCATGGAGACATGGTCATTAAAATACCGAGTCTAAATTTTCCCTATAATGATCTCGCGTCCTATATGAACAGCCAACAGCAGCTAGGTGCTGCTTCCCTCTCATCACCAGAGGGCGACAGAGACGTGCCACAGGCCCCGCTCCCTCCGGAAGGCGGTACGTAGGTACATCTTAAAAGTGGAGCAAGTTCGAGGCGGCAAAGACAAATGTACTTTATTCTCTGGAAAATTTAAGTAATAACAGATATGAAAGTTTCAGTGCTGGACTAAGAAAAGTGGGTATACCCTGGTGGAGATTTTTAAAAACCTAATTATTCTCTAGAGAACAAACGCATTATTTTATGCATGTGTAAGAATTCAAAGGTATGATAAAGTAGGGTCTGATGATTTGGTCTTGTATGGATCTGAAAGTTGAAAAGATCTCAGTTATCAGTGCACCGTCTGTCCTTTGCAGTCCTAGCTATAACTCCCAGGCCAAGAACTAGTCCTGCTGTAACCCAGGGTCTGGGTCATTGGACAGTGACTGGTCCATACCAAGCTGTTTTTGTGAGTTAGAAAAATGCACTCCCTTCAAGCAATCAAGGCCAGCTTCAGGGTGCACAGCCTGTCCTCATAGTGGGAGCTGAACTTCAGCCTTCACTCTTCCCCTTGGCTGGATAGCCTTGGTCTTGAAGAGATCAGGACAGTCTAAATTGACTCTTAGATCTTCACTCCTTAGCTGTGTCCAGTGCCCAACATTTTTCCTACTTCTGGAAAATGGCACAGCATTGTCATCTATAGTAAATAATAACTAGAAGCTGTAGCTGTAATTATAACATCTTAGCATTGAAAATGATTTTAAAGAGTCACTTGCTCCAAAATTAGTTAATGTATCCATCATGGGACTTCCTCTGGTGCTTGGGTACCAGAGGCCTCTCCAGATAGCATTAATGCTACAGAGTTCTTCCTTATCTTAAGCTTGCTTGGCAGCTTTTAGCTGGCACCCACTGGTCCTTGTTGTGCCCTCTGCAATTATACAAGCAAGTCTCCTTTTTTTTTTTTTTTTTTAAATCACTGAAAACCCTTCCTTCACATCTGTTGTTAAAGGTGTCATTAAGTGCCTCTAGTAACTTAATTACTATATTTCATCAAAGACCTTTTCAGATGCTGCACTGTACTGAGCTCACCATTCTAGAATGGTCGGATCACTGTAGTTTGCAGTAGAACAGTCATCATTTTCTGCTGGACCTTTTAATGTATCTTGGTACCAAGCTGCTGTGCCAAATACTTGTTATTAGTCATATCCGTTTCTAAAGGACAGAGTTCCTGAAAGATAGATGGGGTCATATGGCTGCTTTGTAAAGGTTTTCTTAAAGTAGTTCTTGAAAAGTAGTAATTCTATTTTATTTGGCTTAATGGGGAAGGTAATGTCACTTGTTCTTTTGAACTATTTTATTTTTGAGGCTCTTGCAGGGATCTCCAGCTTCTGGGCTGTGGACCAGTACTGGCCTGGCCCTGTTAGGAGCCAGGCTGCACAGAGAAAGTGAGCTTGAATGTAATGGACTCGAATCATCCCCAAACCATCCTTCTATCCCCAGCTCATGCAAAAACTGTCTTGCAGGAAACCAGTCCCTGGTACCAAAAAGATTGGGGACCGCTGTAATCTGAATACCATTTTTGGGATCATTCTACTAGTCAAATCTTACAGATGACAGAACAGGTCTATAGCGGTTTTTTACAAACTTTGAAAAATATTTACTTATTTTGAGAGAATGAGAGAGAGAGAAACACCAGTTTCTTTTTCCACTTATTTATGCATTCACTAGTTGATTCTTGTACGTGCTCTGACTGGGGATCCAACACAAAACCTTGGAGTGGCATATGGGAACAACTGAGCTCCCTGGCCAGGGCTGGTTTATAGAGGCTTAACGAAGTTTGGCTAAAGGTACACACTGTTACCCCAAGCTAATGTTGGGCCCCCTGGTGGGGAGGTAAGAAGGAAATCACCTTGCTGTCTCTTCTTTGTTTGGTGCTGCTGGGGGAACTGGGCAAGCAGCAGTATGCCCCAGCCACTTCTGTATTTTCCAAGTTTTCTACAACGATGCATCCCATTTCTAATCAGAAATATACAGGGTGGGGCAAAAATAGGTTTACAGTTGTGAGTATGCAAAACAGAGTTTATTCTTTTATTTATTAATTATTGTATTATATGTCATACAAACAAATGTAAACCTACTTTTGCCCTGCCCTAATCTATGGCTACTCTGCTGCTACAATAGCAGAATGGATTAGTTATAGCAGAAAATATATTGACAATGAGTCTTAAATATTTACTAGCTTTATAAAATAGTAGTTTAAGAAAGTTTGACAACCTTTGATTATATAGAATCTGATAAAATCTACCAAAAAGCTACTAGAATTAATAAATGAGTTTAGCAAAGTTGGAGGATACAGAATATGTACAAAATATATACAGCATATATATTAGATTTTAAAAACATGCATCAGTCACAGCCCCTAAATACCTTTGGCTTTGTGTCTGCACCTGCAGGGTGCCAGTCAGGAAAGTTGCTATTCCATCACCCCTGACCTCTTAAAATGAAAATTCAGGAATCCCATTTTGGTCAGAAGTTAAACAACAATAAAGCCCTATGGTGGTGGTGGTGGAGGGGGTGGCACAGCAAAAAAGGTGAAGGGGGTTGATTGAGAGGTACAGATTTCTAGTTATAAAGTAAATAAGTCACTGGTGTGTAATGTACAACAGGGAATATAGTCAGTAATATTGTAATAACTTTGCACAGTGACAGGTGATTGCTAGACTTATGGAGATCACTTTGCAAGGCATATAGGTGTCCAGTCGCTGTGTTGTGTACTGTACACCTGAAACTAATATGATGCATGTGAACTATACTTTAGTCAAAACAAAGCAAAACCAAGGAACAAGTATAAAGGACCCATGGACATGGACAACAGGGTGGGGACTGACGAGGGGGTAGGCGGGGCAGGGAAGAGCAACGGGGGTGGGGGGGAATAATTGGGACAACTGTAATTGAACAGCATAAAATAAAATATGATAAAGTAAAATATAAAATTAAAAAGAAAAACCATAAAGCCCTTTGCTGTCCTATGCACCACGTTCACTCACTCACTCCTCTGCTCTCATGTGGATTATTTTTAAGACTCCACTTCAGTTCCAAGTTAAGAGGAAGAAGGGAAAAGGGTTATTGGGAGTAAGACTGAGAAGCACAGCAGGAACAGGGACCCAGCCATACAAAGCCAGGGACAGCGTCGTCTCCAGCACCTACAGATGCTAGCCGGAGGGAATCTGTTCAGACCAGAAGTGCTTGCTGCCGTTTCACTTTCTGACGCGGCACTGACACTCAACTAGTCACAGTGAGGGAGGCAGTGGGGCGGGGCAGAGAACAGCTGGGACCCGCGGGCAGGTGCACCGCCAGCAAGAGAACCCCCAACCCCAGGACCGCGGAAGGTGAGGGGAGGGCTCGGAGAGCTGGGAGCGCCCGGGTTGGTGCGCGGAGGAGCTCAGCGCGGGTGAGGGTGCATCTGGGTCGGCGCTGCTGATGCATAACAGAGTGGAGCTCCTTGGCGCCTCGGCACCATTACCTTCAATTATAATAATTGGTACCTCTCTACAGCGTTTGCTTTTCCGCTGAGAGGTCCCGCTCTATCTCATTCTTTCTCTGCCTCGCTGCGTCTCGCTTCCTCGCTATCCATCCGCCTCTCCAGACTCGCTCGCCTCTCCATCGATCTGTCCTTTTCGCACGTTCTCCCTCCGAGAGGACACCCTTTCTAGATAATATTCCATTGATTGCCTCAAAATGGCGCTGGTGCTGCCAGTTTTTCTTTTTTCAGTGGAAACTTAGAAGCATTCCCACTAGCATTTATTTTATAGTTAAACGGGAAAAAAGGAATGTCAGCCTTTCCACAGCCCTTTCCTCTATTTCTAAAACCTTCGTTAAAACTAAGCAGTCACCGAAAAGAAGGATGGCAGGATTGTAAGCATTTTGAGGGCAGGAGCCTCTTCAGTAATCTTTACTGATCACCCACGAAAAGGGAGTATGGCTCATGAATACAATGAGTCCATCCATAATCATTCAGGATTTTATTGGGAAATGCTTCCCTCTGACAGTGGATTAGCAACATCAGACTTCTTTGAAAAAAATGCTATTGAATCGGAGCTGGGTAACTTAAGGGAGTCCTGTTAACAGGGTAGAAGATACCTTTCATGTTTCCCAGAAGACTAGAGGCATGAATTATGGCTTCTTGTGAACAGCTAAATTTCTTGCTTAATGGTAAGTTAGCTGACCAATTTGTCTCGGCTGATTCTTGGACTATCACTAGTCATGGGAGAGCTAACCTTTAATGACAAGATTTATGCTATGTTTAGAGAGATACATCACCCTGCCAAGGCTCAATTGGCAGTGATCATTTGTGCTTCAAGTCTTCTGCTTCCAGGGAGATGAAAATCCTGAACCCACCTGGGGGGTCCTGAAGCTACCACAAATGTGGTTTAAAAATACATTAGAATAAACTTGTTGTTTCTATGAAATATTATTTAACATTTCTATAGGCTTTCCCAGAAGGTAGATGACCTCACCATTTCTCTTTATAGCAATCTGTAAGGCCCCCAGGCCATCTACCACTCTTACTTTCTTTTATGGGAGAGGAAGCTGAGGTACAGAGGGAGGGATGATTGATTTGCCCATGATACCACACTGAATAATGGAGCATGGATATAAATTCAAGTGTTCAGTCTCCTTCTGTAGTGTCACTTCCTCATTGGTAAAGTTATATTGTTTCCATTCAAAATTCTTTCATTGACATTAATTCATCAAAAACTATAATTCATCCAGGACTATGCCGCGAAGGTATTAATGGGAATAAAAAAAATGATAGAGATGTTTTCTGGTCTTTAAGGGTTTATAATCTCCTCGAGGAGCCAGAAAGAAAAGATAAATACCAAGTTGGGTGGGGTGCAAGAAACAATCATCCCACCTTTTGAATTCTGATTTGCCTAATAATCAAATCAACATGAGCCAGATTAATGGGGGGAGGTGTCCTAAATATAGTATGAATGTACATGAAGGGGTACCATAAGAATATAAGATCTGAGGATGAATTGGTCAGTTGAGGTTTATATGCCATTCTGGGCAAAGAAGAGGGAGCCAGGGGTCTAGGATTTCAAAGGGAAAGCAGGTAATTTACAGGTAGATGAGAAAAAGCAAACACAGAGAGGTAAACAAATTCTTGCTGGACCACCCAGAAACAATGGGACACAGAGGGAAGTTCTAACAAACAGGCTTTGTTAGATTTCTCCCTGTTGGCTACATTTAGTTTATATTACCATGATAAGGTGATGTTTCCTTCCGTTAAGCAGGTTTTTCTATCTGAATTCCTTTAGGTAGATAAAGAGGGAGGGTCAAAGTTTACTTTATGAATATGTTGTTTTTTAATAACCCCCTTAAAATCAATATCCCAAAAGGCATATTTTGATGTAGCAAAACTTTGGTTCCTCTTACCATGTAAACAATACTGCTTCTTTAGAGAACTGTTTTTATATTTCTGTGATTTTATGAGGAACAGCTAACAGGTATGATGAGGTGGAGCAGACAGGGTGGAACTCTAAGAAAGCAAGTAACTACTTTGGTGTTGTAAAATTGATAAATTTTGCTCCTGATTCCATAGGAACTGGCAAGTAATGGAGGGACATGCAAGCACCATGGCTTCCTATATCCACACTACATGTTTGGAAAAAGCCAGATGATTATTCACCCCAAATGTCCATCTTTCACAGAAAACTGATATGAAGCTCTTTTAGTCTTTATTGTAAACTAAAAGCAAAGGATATTTAAGATTGTTGTATATTAAAAATAATCTAAGAGTTCAAAATGGTCCTGTGATCTTGGGTTCTGGAAAAGTTCTGAGTTTTTAACGTGTATAAGATGGGCCATCTCAATCTGGTTATGTTATTCACTCCTGATGACAGCAAACACCCAAATAATTCGCTCACTTATACTAAGTTAATAATTTAAAGGAATCATGTTAATTTAACTCATTAATACTTACATTTTTTCTTAATTTACTGATTTTAGAGAGAGAGGAAAGGGGAGAAAGAGAAAGACAGAAACATCAGTTTGTTGTTCTACTTAACCATGCATTCATTGGTTGATTCTTGTATGTGCCCTGACCAGGGATCAAACCTGCAACCTTGGCATATTGGGGTGATGCTCTAATCAACTGAACTACTCAGCCTGGGCCACTAATCCTTTTTTAAATAAGTGAGTTAAATAAATTTGTGCGAGTGTGTCATATATGTCACATATATGTATATACACACAAATATGACATGCTTTATGGTGCTGGCCTGCCTATACCTCCTTCCACCTGATCTTCCTGGCCCACAACCTTGATGACAGGCAGCAGCCACGTTTAAGATCAGCCAGAACCAGCCTTGGTGGAAGGGACCATAGACTGAATATTTGGAGATGGGCTGTCCATAAGCTGAAGAGAACCCATGTAGGCTGATGTCAGATTCACCTAGGAATTGGGAAACTGAAAGGCTGAAGTAGTTTGCAATAGTGGCAGAAGGCAAAACAATCTCTTGAGCATTGCCTCTATGTATAACTGGATAAAAGCAAGCAGAGGTTATGAGAGCAAAAACTAAAATGAGGGGAAAAGTCCAGCTCACTGGTGAAGAGGTGACAAGCAAAGACAATCCTGAGAAAAAGACCCAAGACTAGTTTCCGCTTCCAGGAAGGCTGGCTTCCTGGGAAGATAAATAAAGCTTATAAATTACCAATTAGTTGTATCTTTACAATAAGCCTATTGTATTGGCACAAGAAACCCCTCCTAAGTTAATTAATCTTAAGTGGGTCTCTCTTCCTTTTAATTAAACAAGTCTGACTGAAGAATGTACTATAAATGTGCACATTTTAAATGATGTCTCTGAAATCATAGGCTAAAGATTTGTGGCACTAAACTATGAATGGGACAGTGGAGCGTTATTTATGTTTAAACAGTTTCACAGCTTCTTAGGTACCAAGGAAGATTATTAAATATGGGAAAACATTCATTATAAGTTCTTCCCTTAATATCAAGTATAAGAATAAGAATTATGTTAATTGATTATCTCACTCAGTACAACCCTGCAGTTCTGTCCATAGCCTCTGCTCATAAAATAAATTTCAGTGAAGTGCATTAAATATTAGAAGATATGCTCATTTGGTTGGCATTTAATTTTGTGGGTTGAACCCATACATCAAATTTAATGTATATCTGGATACTTTATAAATGGTAAGACAAATACTGTATACGTAATATTTCCTTTTTTAATCCTCATCCGAGGATAGGCTTATAGATTTGAGAGAGAGAGAGAGAGAGAGAGAAACATTGATGTGAGGAACATTGATTGGTTGCCTCCTGTAGGCACCCCGACCCGGGCTCGAACCCGCAACCTTTTGGTGTACCTGCCGATGCTCCAACCAGCTGAGCCACCCGGCCAGGGCTATAGCCAATTATTTCATTGCAAATTATTGTGAAATAACGATGGCAGTGACAAAAACATGATGATAAATAGAAGTCCTTTCAAAGTTCCACTGCAAAAGACCTCTTCTGTCAGAGATTTCAGTTTGTAAGATCCAGTATCAGAAGAGAACGCCCGCGATGGCGCTGTAAGGTATTTGGGTGTTGGCAAATCGCGCGCCCCCGCCCGCCCCGGAGACAAAGCTAGCGCTGCCCAGTCTGATGGAGAGTGGGGGATGGTAGTCTAGCTGGCGGGAGGAGGGGGCAGGAGTGAAGTTTTATAAATGGCACCAAAGCGGGAACCAAAGCCTAAATTTAAGGAGAGTGAGCGAATGTTATGCTTTCATGGGCTTCTTTGTGAAGCAAAGTGTGTAAAAGCTGCCATAAAGGACAAACAAGTGAAATACTTTATACATTACAGTGGCTGGAATAAAAATTGGGATGAGTGGGTTCCAGAAAGCAGAGTACTCAAATACTTGGACACCAATCTGCAGAAATAGCTAGAACTTCAAAAAGCCAATCAGGAGCAAGATGTAGAGGGAAGGTGAGAGGGCTGCCCAGGAAAGAAGAAAAATATTTAAGTGGAACCAAAAAAGAACAAACTGAAAACACCTGGAAATAGAGATGGTAGCAGTACCAGTGAGATACCTCAGCAGCCTGGCAAGAAAAGAGCCCAAGTAGATCCTACTGTTGAAAATGAGAAAACATTCATGAACAGAGTTGAAGTTAAAGTCAAGATTCCTGAACAACTAAAACCATGGCTTGTTGATGACTGGGCTTAATTACGAGGCAGAAACACCGCTTTTATCTTCCTGCCAAGAATGTGGATTCCATTCTGGAGGATTATGCAAATTACAAGAAATCTCGAGGAAACAGAGATAGTGAGAACTCTGCTGTTAGTGAAGTTGTGGCAGGGATAAAGGAATACTTCCAGGTAATGTTGGGCACTCAGCTACTCCACAAATATGAGAGACTGCAGTATGCTGAAATCCTCTCAGGTCACCCTGATGCACCTGTGTCCAAGGTATATTGAGTGCTACATCTACTCCAATGATTTCTATGGATTAGAACGATGTTGGCCTGTACACTTCTGAATAAGAAGAGCCTTGCTTACTGAATAATCGTCATGATTTCCTAAAACACCTGACAAAGAATCCTGCAACTTTGTTCCGTGCCAGTGATTAATAAGTGGCTCCTCCTGAGTACCACGGAAAGCTGTGGTACTTACATTTATGTTTGGATGTCTGTAAACACATTTCTGTTCTTAGTCCTTTTTTTGTATAAATGATGTACTCTGTAAATGGTATTGTATGACAGAATTGGTATTTGTTTTCTGTTTGATTTTAAACAGAAAAAATAAAAAGGGTTATAGCTTCTTTTTTCTTTTTTTCATTTCAAAGTTGCTACCGGTGCATCGGAGGACAACTGAGAGACATACTATAGAGTGTTCTATTGCCTAGTTGACAAAGCTGCTTTTAAATGCTGGTGGTTCTATTCCTTTACACCATGCACTTTTATAATGTGTTAATGCTATGCAACAAAATACTCTTAATTCCTAGTGCCAAAGGTTCAATTCAGTGTATATAACTCAACATACTCATCCATTTGTGCTCCTTTTTAAAAACTGGCACTTAATGAGTCCATCCTTTGTAAGTCATTCATGTTGTTCCTTAGTCATTTTATCTTTACTCAGATTGTTGAAGAGTAGTGACTTGTTTTATGGCTTGTGTATTTGTGCCTAATGCATGTTTTAACATGATAGACACAATGTCTTGGGTAGCTATAGTTTTCTAGAAAAATCAATCTTTTAGGAATTGTTTTTCAGGTGTTCAATTAAGTTTTTCTTTAAATATATATATAAAAACAGAGAATGGCTTTATGAGAAGTCATTATGGGGCTACCAAAGGAAAAGAGTAGACAGAGGCAGAACACTAAAACACAGGTGGATTTTCAGTGGTGGAAAAGGGTGCAAGGTTTTGGCCAGTTTCAAGCAAGAGTTTAAATGTTTGGTTGTCTAATGAAAATATTAAAGCTTCTGAATTTCTATGGTTTGTTTGTATATGAACATTTTAAAAAATCCTAAAAAACACAAGGGAAGTATTGTCACATAAGGAAATAGAACTTAAAAATACTATTTATTGAATTACTGACCAGCAGTCGGGGTCAAGTATGTTTCTTTAGGTAAGAATTTGTTTAAGGCAATTTCCCTGCTTTACAGGCTTGATTTGCCATTTTAATTAAAAGAACAAAAGGAATTTAAATAGTTATTTGACACCAGACTGGCAAAACTAGCAGGCTATTGAATAATTTCTCAAACTTCTACTGGCTTAATTGGAGGTTACATTAACATAACTGGATAGAACAAAGACTAAAGAATATATATGATACTATTTGATTATAAATAATAGCCATTGTTAAGTTCATAAGGTAATGCTCTTTAACCAGGAACGTTTCTTACTATATTCTAAACTTAGTTGCTTTAAAACTTCTTAAGAAAACTGCAACCCAACAGATAATCTATGGTTTATTTGTAAGACCCTCATAGCATTTTTGCTAGTATGTGGGAGGAAGAGCATTTTGGAATGTGAGCTTCAGTCTCCTGCTTTCTGTTTAGGACCTATCACACTACCTTCAGACTCTATAGTCGTCGTCGGCAGCCGTCCGTCGAGAGACGATGGTGTAGCTTCTTAAGAGTCTATCTGCACCGCCGAGAATGGCTGTGCAGTCCGACTCGGGAGTGACCCGGTATCTGTCTCCTCCCGTGTTGAATCGACATCTTGCGATGACGCTGGAGTGTCCTCTCCAGTGAAGCTGAAGCTACAGAGCCTGGGCAGGGTGATATGGAGGGTCTGCTGTTGCCCATGCCCCCCTCTCTTCGCAGCTGAAGGGTCCAAGGGAAAGACGGAGTCGATACAGCTTGGCTTCAGGTGCGCCGCAGGAGTTGCCGGTGTTGACTACAACGTCAAACCGCCTTAGGGACTCCGGCTCCGGATTTTCTGTTGGGGTTTACTCCCTTAGCCTTTCCCCTGAAGAGGTATGCCGCAAGGCAGCGGAGGTTTTTTGGAGTCAGAGTTTTCCTTCTCTGAATCTACATGTAGGAAAGTAATAATTGAATTATGTACAAAATACAAGTAAAAGTCTGTAGAGAAGCAATTTTCTTTGAGTCTTAAATTGAATTAAAATTGTTGCCTATTCTCTCAACTATTCATATGGACTTTTAATTGACATATTATCCCTAAACCAGTTTTGATTTTCCACACCCTCCTTCATTAAATTGAAAAGCCCATATCTGCTCCAAAATGTTAGATAAAGAGCAGACTTATTTCTCGTGAAACTAATTTCTAGCCATTTAAAAAGTCTTCCCATTGAACTAATAATAAAAACAAAACAGTTGAAATCATTGTCTGAAGAATGAATCACATGTTCTTATTCTTAATTGTGTTTGGAACAAATAAAGTGTACATTCTGGAAGGATAAATGTTAATTTAATTAAATAAAATACAATGATCATAGTTCAGACCCTTTGAGTTGAAAGTAAAAGAACCTTAAGTGAAAAGGAGAACTTTTAAGGTGGTTGAGTTAACCTTAATATGGAACCCAAGGACAGGATGTGAAGAGAAGTGACTGGAAATCCACTTGGACTTACATCTTTTCCAGTCTGCATATCTTGGTCATTTTTTCTTCTTCTTTGCAGACAGGTGAACTCTGAATTTCTGTCTTTCATGGAGTGACCTCTAGAGATTGGCCAGTATCTTTGTCCAAAGACTGGGAAGAGAAACTTAATTGACCCAACTGGGGTCATGTGACTAGATATAGGAGGGGCAGTCCCCTAGGACTTCGACCAATGCCCACTCCAGAGAAAGGGACCAAGAAGGCACTCAAGAACTTTACTACAATACAGCTTTCATCAACACATCTCCCTAGACCCTTTCCATTATACAAGCATTTATCTGCATCACGGGTAATTATAGTTATTTTCTGGTGCATCTCTGCCCATTCCTTGCTTCACATTTTATGCTCTAGAAACAAAGAATTGCTTGTAGTTCCACCTACCCATCCTCTACTTAACACCTCTATTCCCTAAGGAAATCAATGAATTTCATGCCTAAATTCCTGCTTGTAATGCTCCCCTTTCAAGCCTCTTTATTATTTCGGAGTCATGCCCAGTATTTCTCGACTTCTTTACCTTCCTGAGCTAGTTTTCTTCTTTCTTTATACATCATAACAAAGGGTGCAGGTAAATCTCTACCATTGTCAAGCTCCATTGCTTGTGATTTCCTATTTAGGTTTTTACATCTTTATGACCCCAGATACGGTGAGCCTGGCCTACAGTGGGAGCTACAAAATAGCTGACTAAATATACTCTCCAAGTTTCATTTTGGTTAATGATTTGACTTTGGAGTTAAGAGTAAGTCATTATGTTACAGAACCCCTGGGCTGCTCCAGTTGAAAACAAACCCGCGGGCTCTTTAGTTAGGGGCCCGATTGCCCGCCGCCAAAATTATAACTCTCAATACCAGAGTTTAGTGAAAAGAAAAAGAATAGTTTATTTAACAGTTATATAGATTTAGTTATTTGCGGATTTCTGTTGTTAAGTCTTATGTTCTTTAAAACACCCATAAACACATATCCTTGCCTCCCCCCCACCAAACCAGGCTAGTTTTAGAAAAGTCAGAGAAACCCTTTCCCTACTTTCCAAACACAGTTCAGCTTTACCAGTAGCTGCCAATCATTCAATCCTGATTGGGGAGACCTCGTCTGTGTTATGGGGTCCACCAGCTTTTAATCCAGAACCTCATGGATTCTCAGCCTCCTTGTAAACTGGATAGTTAGTCCTTTTGTAATCCGCACAGTCAGCCTCAGCCTTAGTCCAATTCGCACAGTCAGTCCTAACCTTAGTGAAATCCGCACAGTCAGTTCGCCTAAAATGTCTGCCGCTTATTTTTAAATCCCTGACTACATCCTCTGATGTAGTGGGTGCGGTAACCAGTTCTGACCATTCACAGAACCTTACGCAGGTTCTGTGTGCTTTCTCCATACCATCCCCTGGTTCAAGACTCCTCCCATCTACCTGAGGCTTTGGATGCATTAAAGCCATTTTGCATAAAAAAGACACTAGCCACCAGCCTCAGGCATGTGGAGGCATTCTGAAAAGCTGCTTCCTTCTCCCCATCCCCCAGCTGCAAACTCTGGGGTTTTTTGGAACACCCCTGTTTCTGTAACAATTACATGAAAAGCATTGTCTGCATGAACTGCTTACAACTGTTAACTTTTTAAAGAATTAGATGTCACGAATTTCTGATCCAACTCTTCTTCAAGGAATGAGTCAGCCCACTACTTGAGATAGCCTGCAATTTACCTCATGCTCTCGCCAGTTTAACTTCCCCTTACAACTTCTGCTGGGCTTACCCTCCTCTCCTTTTGAAGGCAATGTTGACTAGTGAAGTGATGGTCAGAGTATCATTTATGAAATTATTTTATTTTTCTGCATATAAATATTATTTTTAAAGGCAATTTCACTAACTACCTCCTGCAGTTCTGTGGACTTCCAGCAACTTTAATTTACAGGGTTTGCCTTTTTGGTCCTTGAGAAATACGTTATTTTTCTTAAAGCCCTTCCCTGCACTCTAGTCCTGAAGAGTTTTGACTCCACAGCTGCCACCTCTGCATTAAATGCACTCTTCTGCACCCCCCCCCCCGACATTTTATCAGGTGGGGAAATGTTGGTTGATCCTAAAAGGAAATTTTGCAAATGGTTGACTTGCTAATCTCAGGTTTTGGTAGTAGAGAGTAAAAGAGCATTTCCTCAGATAATACAGCTCTTCCCCTCCACAAAATTTAAAACGGCAAAACCTCCAGGACCGCTTTGGGTACTTTGGGGCAGGCAGCCCTTCGAGTCCTAATAAATAAATTAGCATCTTAGAAAGGAGATCACTGAGGGACTGATATTGATCAAGGTCAGCCGGTGTGTTTGCCTGCGATTGTTTCGGGGGTGGTTAATTGCGTGTCAGTCTCGGCCTGTGTCGTCTCGCTGGCGCCGGGTGCTTTTTGGATTTGCTAATTTTCATTAAGTGTCTCGAGCCGACTACTCGTCCCCTGTCTGCCCAGGAGAACTTAGCGGCTCCTACTGATCAACAGTCTGTCTGGGCTTTATTGATCACAGAGCAGACGGCTCGAGGCGGATGCGCTGAGGTTGAGGCGGAGTGGGGGGAGGCTGAAAACAGACCCCAGAGCGCCGCCATCCCCGTTCCTGTTTTCCGACTGGACCCCCCTTCACGGGCACACACGAACCAGCGGTTGCTCAGCAGAAGCGCCTGGAGCGACGGCTCACACCGGGGACCGCCACTTGTCTCTGGGGCTCCCAGAGTGCGCAGCGTGGCAGGGGAGGGCTTCCCAAGGCAACCACGCAGGCCCCTCTCGTGCTCCTGTAGGAACAAAAAAAGAAGCCACGGGCTGGGAGACGCTGGCCCAAGGATGAGTTGTGAGGTTCTAGCGACAGACCCAGCGGCGGGCTCGACGCGCACTTCGCGAAGGTCGGGGACACTCAGGCCTACGCTAGGGGGAGCGCTGGAGACAGCAGTCGCAGGAGCCCAAGGCCAGACGCCGGCGCCTCCCGGCCCGAGTCTGGACCCGCCCTCTGGGTGCGGATGATTGACTTGAGCCTGGCGGCCAATCGGACGCCGCTGATACGAGCTCGTGGGCGGGGCGCCGCCAGGCCCGCTCCCCAGGCAGAGCGGTATTTATGGCGCGGAGCCTGGACGGAGGAGGCGGGCGCAGGCGGGAGCTTGCGGCTGAGGGTAACTGAGGCTGCTCAACTCCGCAGAGTAGCCGGCCGAGGGTGAGTTAAGCCGAGGACTCAGCCCAGCCTGTGGCACCGAGCGACGCGAAGGATCTGGTACCCGCAGAGTCGGTCGGCGAAGGTCCTCTCGTCTTTCCCGCTCGCCTTCCAGCCGCGCTCCATGCTCCGAACGCTGGCTGGCCCATCGCCCTGTAGCTGACGGCGCCCGCCTCTCCGGGTAGCACCCATGCACCTCGCGCCCCGGGAGTCGTAGGCTGCTGCTGCCGGCGGCTCCAGGACCGGCGGTGGCTCCGCTGCCGTGGGGGCGTCAATGGATCGCCATTCCAGCTACATCTTCATCTGGCTGCAGCTCGAACTCTGTGCCATGGCGGTGCTTCTCACCAAAGGTGGGTGCCCGCCGGCCGGCGGGGGCGCGGCCCGTTGGGGAGGGGCGCGTGGGGTCCTGGGGCGGCGGCGGCCGCCGCGAGTCTTTGAAGCCGTCTGCCTGGGCTTTGTTAGCGGCGGGAGAGGCTTACTCCCGCGCTGGAGCTCGCAGGTCGCGACAAGTTGCCTGTTATTAGAAGTCGCGGCGGTGGTTTCGCGGCCGACCCCTTGGGTGCTCTCGGATTCAGAGGACCTGTGGGCAAGTGGTTGTCAAAGTGTTTGTGTAAGTCTCTCTGTAGTGAACTTATGAATGTTTTCGCGGCCGGGGAGTGGGGCGGTAGTGTGGGCTCGGACGCTGCCTCTCCACCGCGGGGCGGGGAAGCCCTGGAGGAACCGCAGACCCTTGCCTCCAATTGCCCTGTGCTAGAGCCCCTGTGTGTCCGAACATCTCAGTGTGTCTCTGTTGGGAGTGTGCCGTTCTATTTCAGTAAGTTTCTGTGTTTGAATATGTCTTTGTATTTGAATGTCTCTGTATTTGAATACATCTGTGTGTTTGAGTGTGTCTTTGCCCATCGGTGTGTCTCTGTTGTGTGTATTTGCATATATGTCTATTAGAGCGCGCCTCTGCATTTGAATGTGCCTCTGCTCGTGAGTATTTCTTTGTGTGTCCCTCAGTGAGCGTCTTTGAGGACCAGCGAGTGTGTGCCTCCTTGAGGGTAGGTGTCCGGGTGTGTGCTCAGTGTGCAGGAGTACTCGCTGTGTTCTGAGTGGAGGGGAGGAGTGGGCTCGGTCAGTGATCCCGTTTCCAGTTACCACTCATCTCATATTTTACAAATACTACTACTAAAACAACAGCAGCAACAAAAACCAGCGGTCAGTTTCTTACCCGCCCCCCCACCCCGCAGGTTTCACCTTTTAGTTGGAAATAAGCCAAACTCCATCTAGATTTCAAGGTTCCCCCCTACCTACCTTGCCATGAACAACAGATAATTTTTTAAAATATGAAGTGCTATTTAGCTTTTGAGCTCCCCCTCCCCCAACTTTTCTCTAATTGCCATGTAGCAGGCATGAAGTTAAAGGATAAGCTAGCCCAGCAAGGATGATGTGCTACAGTATTTATTTATTTTGGAAGGAAGGGTGTAATTAACCCTAAATAACAGCCCTCAGCAGCCTTCAGAGGGGAGCCTCCTGGCCCTATCAAAGGCAGGCAGAACAGGGAGGGACTGAGGCTGACATGAAGTCACAGATACCGAAACTATGTGCCTGATAATGATATAATTAGGGGATCAGAGATTTCTGACTGCTGCTGACTTCAAAAGCTTTAAAGAAGCCAGCAGTCTCTCCTGTAGCCATCTTGACTCAAGCAGACATTTTTGTTTAATCACTACATACAGTAACAAGAAAGGGGGGAAAACAGAAGAGCATTGTTCGCTGTTTCAAAATACCAGTCCCCTTTCTGGCCTTTTGCATGCCACAGGAAGGAACTTTATGAAACGACAGAAATATAGTTTTAATACAGTAATACAAAAGTTAATTCAGTTTGCTCTAGTGTGGCTCCAATGTTTTTTTAAAAAGTTGTTAGAACTTTTCTAGTTACCTGTCAAAATGTTATTAGACTTTTTTAGGTTATTGAAAGTATAGTATGTTAAATAGGCTGTCATAAGCATTTTGGCAGCATTTTACTTGTATTCGCTTTTTTTTTTTTTTTTTTTTTTTCCTGCATGAGGTCTGAGGTGAAAAGGATCAAAACTGACTTTTAATCTGTTTTATTTCTGCCTTAAGTCTGTATGGAATTTGTCAGACAGGGACATGTAGTTACCACCACATAAGACCAGTGAGCTTTATGCAAAAAAACCCAAATAGGCTGGAAAGAGGAGGAAAGAACTTCTGCAAAGCAAGCTCCTAACTTGAAGGTCTTAACTGGAGAAGGGTCTTGGGCCCAGACCCAGGACAGGGAGTGCAAATTTAAAATAGAAACAAGACCTCCAGCTTTGGACAGTTAAACTTGGTTTGCCAAAGATCTGTGTATAGTTGGCTGGTCTTTTTAGAACTGAAGCATTAGCAGTCTCCGGTGAAAACTGAGAGTGCCATACGGTGGCCTGGGATTTGGACAGATGATTAAATGAGACACCTCACTCAGGCGTTCAGAGAGGAGGAGGAAGAAAGGTGAGGGTGGGAAGAGGTTCAATTTCAGAGCTGTGGTTTCAGTAACTAGGCAGAACTTCAGATTGCGAGGCTGGAGGGAGGTGAGTGCATTAGTCCAATTTACAGTAGCTTTAGCTGTGACATGTGACAATGACTGGAGACCACTGGGTTGGAAATCATATTAATGATAACTCTGAGACCCAGAAGATTTCAACTAAAAATTGATGTTACAAGCTTCAGATCTTGCCGTGCAGAAAAATGTTAGCAGTGACTCACAACTCGCAAAATAAGTTTTACAAAAGAAACTTTAATCACTTCCTGTAGAAAAATTTGAGGTTTCCTTAAGGATTTTTCATTCAACCAGCAGAGGATTTTCAGATTCCGTGTTTCCCCTTTTAGATACCATGTTGAATTACATGTAAAACTGGGGAGTGAGGGGAAGAGAAGTTAGCCTTGCAGTTTCACACTCTCCCCTCCACCCCCAGTTTTATGACTTTCCATTTGGGCTGAAAGAAATTGACTTTGGCAAGCAAACCACTAATTGTAAACTGCCTAGTTCCTGTTTTACAATATACTAAAAGCTCCTCTGCATGAAAAGATCTTTATAGGCAAAGTTTGCCTTTTCTAGAGAGGTTGCAAATAACTGCCCAGTTTCATAGTTTTAAAACCTCCTGACTGGAGCAATTTCTAGATTGTTGTGTTTCTAGTTAATAACTTTATAAGGTGTTAGCTAAAGCTCTTAAATCTTGGCACAGCCCTTCGAGGTAGTAAACAATTCAGTAGTTTCGATCAAATATTTATACTTACAAAATCAAAAAGCCTGGTATTTTCATGTTGTATGGTCATGTGGGATTAAAATGAATAAATAATTAGTTTACCTTACTGTAGGAGAAATTATTGTGATTATTATTTTATTTCAAAAACAAAAGTATTATTTTTAATTACTAACTTATCGAAAAACTTGATTCTCTGCTACTGGGATTAATATGTTCCTAAAATTGCATTTAACTGGATTGAAATTGAAGCACAGGCATGGACAAGAAGCTTTTCCAGTCTGCATGGCCTGCTGTTGTAAGCACTAAGCTGAGTATTCCAAAATTTTGTGCCTTTGAGGTTGGGATTTAGCACTCTCTTAAATAGATGTATTATCTTGTCTCTGAAGCAATTTGATGCAACTTCTCATTGTTTCCAGGTGAAATCAGATGCTACTGTGATGCTGCCCACTGCGTGGCAACTGGCTATATGTGTAAGTCTGAGCTGAGTGCCTGCTTCTCTAGGCTTCTTGATCCTCAGAACACAAATTCCCCACTTACCCATGGCTGCCTGGATTCTCTCGCAAGCACAGCAGACATCTGCCAAGCCAAACAGGCACAAAACCACTCTGGCACGGCTATGCCCACATTGGAATGCTGTCATGAAGATATGTGCAATTACAGAGGGCTGCATGACGTTCTCTCTTCTCCCAAGGGGGAGGCCTCAGGTAGGTAGAAGCCCTTTCTAACCAAAATGCTCACCTAATCTCTCTACGTTTGTGACAGCCATGACTTTGTATGTCTGCTGTTGATTTGTTGTTAATGTAATTAGTTGCATGGCTGGATGCAAAGATGTATCCCCACTGAGTGGCTTTTATGTCTGCCTGAGCATTAGATGTCTGTCTGCATAATAGGTTTTGCCTGACTATTCATCAGTTTGAAGACATTAAAAGACCATCATTACTTTGGAATCAAAATCTGTAAAGAAATGTTTTTGTAATCTTTTTTGCTTTGTTTTTGCAGCATTTATTTCCTAAATATTGTTGACTTAATTGTAAGCTATTTAATAGGGTGCCTGGTTTCAAATAGATAGATAAGCATGAATATCTATAGGAGGGGTTAATACAGTTTTGCTTGTGCTCCTATTGTAGGACAAGGAAACCGGTATCAGCATGATGGTAGCAGAAACCTCATCACCAAAGTGCAGGAGCTGACTTCTTCCAAAGAGTTGTGGTTCCGGGCGGCAGTGATTGCTGTTCCTATAGCTGGAGGGCTGATTTTAGTGTTGCTTATTATGTTGGCCTTGAGGATGCTGCGAAGTGAAAACAAGAGACTGCGGGATCAGCGGCAACAGATGCTCTCCCGTTTGCACTATAGCTTTCACGGACACCATTCCAAAAAGGGGCAGGTTGCAAAGTTGGATTTGGAATGCATGGTGCCAGTGAGTGGCCATGAGAACTGCTGTCTGACCTGTGATAAAATGAGACAAGCAGACCTCAGCAACGACAAGATCCTCTCGCTTGTTCACTGGGGCATGTACAGTGGGCACGGGAAGCTGGAATTCGTATGACCGCTTCTTATTTGAACTGAGTTTCTTGGACGCTTGAAGGCCTTTGAGTTCCGCTGGACAGGAGCACTTTATCTGAAGAAAAACAAACTCATGTAATCATTTTTGAGAGACAAAGAGACCTCTGCAAACAGAATCTTGGGTGTTTCTTCTGAAGGATTATTTGCACAGACTTACATACAGTCAAATGTATTTTTTTGCTTTGAAATTATAAAAAGCAAAGACTATGTACACACTGTTGCTAGGGTGATTTGCATCTGAGGGAGCTGGAATGAGTACCTAAATAAACTAAAATGTGCTCTATCTACGTAAGCTCCTACATCTTGATTTATTGTAAAGATTTAAATATATATATATATATATATATTTTTTTTTTTTGGTCTGAAATTGAGCAGTGTCTTGTCATAAATTAAAAACTAAATGGGAAGTGTAAGAAACTACATGCTAATTATACAAATGAAGATCTGTTGCTCAGAGTAGGGTCTAACTAGGATTTGGCTTGTCTTTTCCCTTCTCCTCCTTCCCTTCCTCACCGCCCCCCTCCATTCTTCCCGCCCACCCTCCCTCCTTCCTTCCTTCCTTCCTTCCTTCCTTCCTTCCTTCCTTCCTCTTTCTTTTTTCCTTTCTTTTTCTTCCTTTCTTCCTACCTTCCTTCCTTCTTTTCCCTCTCTTTCTTCCTTTCCTTTATTTCTTAATAAGACCAAGATCTTGTTCTTACATGCATATGTGTAACTTGCTTATAGCATGGAGAAATTCTAAATGGACTGTCCATCATTTAGTGTCTTACCTGCTTTTTGTTCGGATCATTCTGGTTTTTAACTTTCATCTGAAAGAGATCTTAAACATATTTATACCAGGCCAGATATGATTGATATGTTTCCGAAGTTGCCTTAGCAGATGTACTATTATTTATCAACTTGATCCACTTGCTCTGAAATACTTTTAAATGTGTCTACCTCCAACCAGGAAAAAAAAAGCCTAAACAGAATTTTTTCTTTGTAGTTAAAGTTAGTCACTGCTGACTTCTACTATTTATTCTGTCTCAAACCAAATTAAATATTTTGGACCCAAGTTAGCCAAAGTTGATTGTACCCTGCTCCCAGTTTTCAAAACTTATTTCAACACAGTGTTATACTAACATTTTATTTCTGCTGCTCAACTTTTAGAAAGGTTTTCCGTAGTGAATACTATATATCAATTGAGATTTAAATAAAACACAGTGCTTCTAGTTTTCCTCCCCCAAATGATCCTTTTATTAACATAACCAAATAAAACATTGACTTTAGCCACTAACTTAATACACCACAGTGTTTCCGCTCCTGTAGGATTTTCTGTCTGGCAACACTGCCCAGCCTGAATTTAAACCCATGCCACAGTTGTGTACTTTTCTCCCCAAATGGATCTTTGTTATCTTAAATGAGAATAATTTGCCATGTAGGATTTTTTTTCCTTGATTCTTTTGTATATTTGAAACTTTTGCTTAAAAATTAACCTATAGCCTGCATATTTGAGTATGGGGTTTTCTTTTATAAGTGTTAACAGATATTTTAAGGAATAACTTTCTGGAATATTTTAGGATGAACATAATAATATGGGTCCCTTAAGACAGATGCAGTAGTCAAGTTCATGGAAAAATATGAATTGGAAGGACTAGTCTAAAAATGAGTACCTAGATTATTTAATAATTAGTAGACCACAGCCCCAAACAAATTAGGCTATGGAATAAATATGCATTTTAATAAATGACATTTGTTTTGTGCTTATTGAGAGTGACAGTCTGTACATTCATGATTTAATGATTTTTATAAAAGGTGTTAAGTTTTATGTATCAATTTTTGAGAGCCAAAGAATTGTTGGACCTAACTATCCAAACCTGTCTAGAGAATTGATCAAAATTGCCATTGGTGAAATTTCCACCCTCACCTTTCTAGCTCTAGATTGAAGTATAGTTTTTCCACTTAGATAGAAAGACAATTTTCTTTCCCTGCTTGCCCTGCTACAATATTATTCTGTATTCATTCCATTTCTTCCAAGTACCAGTTAACTAAGAACTCAGCAATTCATTAGGAAATACAGCAATGAAGGATTTAAATTCATGTGCTTTGAAACATTTGGAAGTCAGTAAATGAAAAGCCGGGGTCCAGGCTAGAGCTAAAATCACAGAACTTTAATGAAAGGTGAATTTTAACCGAAGTGTCTTCATTTGGTTCTATGTTTGCTGACCTACATCTTGTTCTTTATACTGTAAATTCATGAGGCTGTTTACACCTCCCCGTTCAGTGGGGTGGTGGCACTGTGCCCATGCTCTGCCAGACTGGGTGTTCTGGGGCTCAAGTTCTAGCCACTTAATAGATTGGCCCTGTCTCTTGCTAATAACAATCCTCTTTTAAATCCTCTCATTCATTTAGCATTTACACATGTCTTAAAAGTCAGATGTAGGTGTAAAGTGGCTTTTCAATGAAAATATTGCAGGTTTCTCAACTTTGATTTTTACTAAGAACTAAATATAGACTCTACTTTTGCTTTCCTATGAGAGTAGAAGTTGCCAACAGCGGAGATAAAGGACCCTTCATGAAATAACTACCTACCTGATTTCAGTGATGTAAGAATGGTAATGACTGGTTTATTTGTTTTTCCCTCATAGAGATGTTTACTGTTACTTTGAGGTGTCAGTAGAAGGCCAGGCTAACCAGGAACAGTCCTTGTTTAATATTGACATAAAACTCCCCTCAAAAGTAATTTTCCTAAGTGGAAATTTGCCCAAACCAGAGACAAATGGGATCAAATTTGCCATGTTTCTGTATCTACTCCTTACATTCTACCCTTAAAAAAAATCTGTACATGGTTATGTCTTTTATGTTATTTCCCCCCTTATTTTGAAAGGCTCAGAGGCTTCCTAGAAATTGACTAATGCATCTCTAATTTCTGCTGAACTGATTTTATTAAAAACACTGCACCATAGGGGGTTTGACCTTCTAAAATACCAAACATGTCTGCTTTAGAAAATCACAAAACTCTCCCCTGAAGAGCTCGTAAATCTGGTTTCAATATGGGTTGATTATAGGCTACAAGCTTGAAAGCAGTGGCATCTAGTATCATGAGCCTGAAAAGTAGCCTTTTGGGGGCCAGGACAGCTTTTTTTCCCCTTATAACCTCTAATTGGTTCTCTTTTCTGTCTCAGTTCAAATAATTTTAAACCTCCAAAAGTTACCTGGTGTGATGAGGCTGAACTCATACAGGGTAGGAGTCGAGCTCACTTTAGAGTCTCAGCCTGGGTTCAGAGACTGCCTTTGTCCCCAATAACTTCATGAACTTGGGCTGAGTTTTGTTACCTATGAAATGGGTCAATGATAATATACTTCATGAGATTATTATGAGGAGATAGTGGCCCAACATCTCTCAAAATTTGAGAACATGTACCTATTTTGTACAGTGGATATTTTACTTCATATTTCAGATCTGTGCATATTTGAGATTTGCAGGTCTGAAAGCTGATTTACTATTTTTAATATTTATTTTCAATTTACTGCTTTTAGCCTCATTTCTAATTATGTTGGTTTGTAATTATTTCCTTTTGGAATAATCTAGATGGCTACTGATAATATTTTAATTTCATGTATGGATTCTGTTTTTTTTTTGTTTTTGTGTTTTGTATTTGGCAGAATGAAGGGCTCTCAGAGTTTCAGCTGTTCTGGATGATTAATCCATTGAGAAAACCGAGAGTCAAGTTAACTGACAGATAATGTTTCAGAATTGTTGAACAGTTTGTATTTGATTGATGCGTCCTGGACAAGTGCTACCATCAATTTCAATTTGCCCCACAGGTGCTCCCAGTGAAATACAAACAGTAGATACACAGCTAGTTTTAGAGACTTTGTGAACTGGGTGGGGTGTAGGACTAGATAGTGAAAAATCCATTTAATTTCCCCGAATGAAGTTAATTTAGTTAGTTACTCTGTTAATCATATTTGTAATGGGGTGGGGGGGAAACCTGCTCCAGACACCAACTCACTCCCTTTCCCTTTACCCAATTCTTTCTGTCATTGTCACCCTCACCTGACTTAAAAAGGCAGGTTGGTGATCTGAGAATTTGAAAGCCAATGAAATAATGAAATGAAATGCTCTTTCAAATTTCTACAACTCTTTATTTGGGGTACAGTGTTAGACTGTAAGTATGTCCTTGTTAATTTGCTAACACTAGTGTTGTAATTCACTTGTCCACATTACAGAAATTTGGAGATGGATGTGGGAAGGTGATAAACTGTGTTAAACCACATAAGGGTTTAATTCTTGCAGCAAGGCAGCAATTTTCCAATGGATCTGCTTTGGGGAGTTTTGAAGTATTTATTACTAGGGGAAACCTACCAGCTATATTTCTGCAAATTTTCCCCATTCTACCATTTTATGAATATGAAAAGCATTACCAGAAAGACATTGACCAGCCATCTAGGAGATAATTTGGGTAAGCTGTTAGATAATATCTCATGGCATTTTTCATTCTTCAAGACTTAAGGGATTCTATCTGGTGTCCAGTGGCCAGATGGCCTCTCAGAGGCAATCTGAGGTTGTGTTTAGCTACCTGTATCTGGTAGAACCCTAGAAAGACGAGTTGGTAATTATTTATTGCATACCACGTGTATACAGTTATGCCATGCTAGCCCAAAAGTTTTCGTAATTCTGGAATAATTTTGCAGGTAGCAACAATTTTCAAGGCAGTGTGTACATAGAAGATGGAATTTGTGAATAGTCAGCCATTTGTTTTTAGACATGTGAAGACTACATTAGTTGTGACGAATTAATAAAGTCAAAGGTTGTTGTGTAAATTTACTCTGAGAGATCTCACATTACAAGCCTAATGGAACAAAAATTGTTTTAGCAGTTAAAACTAAGAGAAATACAGAAAGCTCTTTATCCTTGGTCTCTTCCCCTTGGAATCTCCCCAGGGAACTGATGAGGACAGTGGAAAAACACCACACTTCTGAAAGCCGTTTCTTACTTTTTAAGTGTTGGAAGTTCACTTTGAGGAATTTTTTACTGAATTTAGTAGATGTGATTTTGGTACCATAGACTTCACAGTTGACTTGGTAAATGGGGTATTTCTCATCTGGCTTTAGGGATTAAACTGTAAACTCCCAGTGGGAGGTGGGGGCGGAGCTAGGATCAGTAACCTTTGAACAGTTCCATAATCCAAGCAAAGGACAAGATTGAGGCCTCTTGTCATCAGACATCTGCATTCCGATTGTGGGTAAATACACAAGTGCTTCTCTCTCATTTGTTTTTCTACCCTAAACTATTGTTTTACAGATTTATCTCTATTTTTTTGTATGGGAGGCCTAATGGAAAACAAATTGCTAATGAAGGGAGTTACAGAGAAACAATTCAAATGGGTCTGAAAATTAATGAAGCACTGCTAAGGTCAACCTGCTCAGCCCACCTTTGAAATTTGGGGCAGTCTCCAAGCTAATTTAACCATACTAATTCTCACTGAGAAGTATATCATCATCTCCCATTAAGCTAAGAGTTTTACTTTCATGTCAGTCTTGCAAAATATTCAAACCTTTCATCAAACATTGCTTCTCTAAGGAGGTAAGAACAAGGCACTGAGAGTTTTCTTGGTCCAAAAGGTGAATTACCTGACTCAGTAGTCTGATTTAGTATCTCAACCTCAATGCCTTGTCCCAGCTACACCGGGGTAACTTTGGCAAATTCTCTTTTCTTTTCCTGAATGAACCTCTGAGATCAGAGGCTATAATTAAAGCAACAAATAGTTTGCTGCATCTTTCATTCAAGGACACACCAAGTTATAAGTTACCTCACCCCCTTCAAACACTTAGCATCTTCATTCAGAGATTACTTTTTACTTCAAATCTCAAAGGGCTGTTATGCATCCATTTACAGTTTTATAATTTAGACTTTTATGTATGTTTCTTATATTATATAGTGTCCTCTTAAGAAAACTACTTATACATAGGTAAAATAACTAAAGGTAAAATTTTAAAAATGTTCGTGCGTGTGTAATCATTCATCCCTTTCCAATCTTTATATTGTTTCTAGTTTCCCACATTCCTTGTATTTATTTAAAAATACGTGTATATGTACATTTATTTCTATTTCCTATGAGACCTGGCTCAAAGCAATGTCAGCCTGCTTCCAGCTGTATTTGTTAAAAATATGAATAAAGTGTGGAAAAGAGAAACCCCATTTAAAAAAATAAAGTAGTACTGTTGTCAACATTTCCAAAGGCAAATTTCTTTGCTGGAAGGAGGAAAATTTATTCTTTCTGCAAAACCTGGTGGAACAGTGATCATGCTTGATCGGAAACTCAGTGTCCTCTGGGATTCTTCTCATCTGACTACCAATTTTCTGACGAAGCTCAGAGTTGACGCTGCTTTAGGAGGCTGTGTGAAGGGGGATTTGTGTGTCCATCCGGGATCACTAAATGTCAAGGGTCATTTCCCTGGCCTGACACTTGATTGTGAAGCAGGTTAAGAAGTAAATCTTTCAGGGGGCTGAATTGTGACAAACACTATAGTCCAACAATAAAATCCGAACTCCTCAACCATCTTGTTTAACAGTGGGAGGTTGTTTGCTGGCATTAGTATGCAAATTGAGGTGAGTAGCTAACAGGTTGCTTTGAAATGCTCAATTTGTAATGGGGTGGGGGGGAAACCTGCTCCAGACACCGACCTTTTCTTCGTGAGCAGATTTATGGAGCTCTCTTTCATGGTTCTCAGCGATGAATGAAGTCCAGCAGGGTCTCCAGAGTTTTCATTAACTCCAGTTGGGCTGCAGGAGCGGAAGTGCCCTGCGGGTGGGTGCGCGCGCGGAGGGACCCAGACAGAGGCGACCGGCTGGGAAGCCGCTGGCTCGCGGACTTGTGGAGTTCTACGGTCTCCCGGCTGGGGTTGAGCCTCCAAAAAAGCAAACAACTAAAAGGAAAAAAATCAAAACTTCTTCTCTTCAAATATCTAGCACACGAATGCCTCATCTGGAAAAAAAATAAATCAGCCGTTTTCTTCGGTTTCATCTTTCTACCTTTTCTGGGTACATGCCCTTCCCTCCTATGCCCAAAGGAAGACCTGCCATGGAGTCTCACTAGGCTGAGTCTTTGTATGAATCTATTTGGGTCAAAGGCATTTGTTCAAAGTACTCATCCTAACGTTTGTTTTTATCCTTTTTATGGTGGCTCTGCCTTCTGAGGGACCTGGGTTCAGGTGGGACTTGGTTTGTTAATAGTGATGGAACTTCGGCCTAATGAACCTCTCCATGGCCTCAATGACCTAATAAGGATAATAATATTTATTATCAGTACTTTGCCTTGTTGGGAGGATTAAATGAGATAATGCAAATAAAGCTTTAGCTCAATTCCTTGCAAAGTTGTAAAAGTTAGCCATTACCAGTAGGTATTGTTCCTTTATAATCCCTCCCATTGCTTAGAACAGAAGCACCCAGGAGTCACCTCTTGTACTTTACAGACCAGAGGAGAGCCAGACTGGATGGATTCAGAGACCCAGTGATGTTTATTCCTTTTTATTTGTAAGTATTTTTAATTTGTCCAATTTAATCTTCCATGTTTATACTTTGCTCAAGACAGTAGGAAAGTACTTAATTTTAATGTGAAAAATATTGAAACTATCATATCCCTTGCAATGTTCCTTGTTAGGAACAATGACAGTGTTTGACATCAGCTCAGAGCAGTTTGTGTTAACACTCTCCAAAATCAGAAAGGGCATGTTATCTGCTCCTGGTTACAACAAATACATGTTTTGCACAGCTTGTTAATGAATACACACCTGTCGAGTGTGTTAGTTTGCTCTGCTGGCTTTGTTGACAGAGGGCCAAGCCACAGTTCACTGCACTTGGCGCTGCCTACTGTCTTCCTGCGTTGGGGTCCGGGTGAAGGGCTGGTGATGGTCACCCCCGCAGGAAGGTAAGAGATGTTTTAAACTTCTGTTCCAGACCACACCTGTAAGCTTTAGACTGCTTGAGGACTGTTCTCATGAGAACCTGTGCTTCTGAGAAATCCGTTGGACTAAAATCAAGACACAGCTTTGATAATAGGAGCAGTAATCGCACATCTACCATTTTCTCATTATTGTTTTTTAATAAGAGTGTGGTGACATACATGACTTAGATCTTTAATGTTCCTGTAAGTCAGCCTGATGTGCACGTTACTCAAGAAACTGACAAGTCATTGAGACTCCCCCAAGCCCAGGAATTTTTCTGGATCCCACTTCTTCACAGCACCTTCAAGTAGCCACCAGCCACTTCCTGGAGGCATGTGCTGAGTGAGGTAGTTCCAAGCACATTTCTCATTAGCTGGCCAGTTCTTGAACCTTCCTACACAATCCGAGTCTTGCCCCTTACCCAGTTTGTTCTGATGCTCTAGGACATGAGTTTTATTGTTGAGGATGATGTTATCCCCCTCCTTTCTTCTAGATTTGAGATTTCTTGCCTGTCTGACTCTCTACAGCTCAGGCCATCTCTCTGGGCTCTGCCTCAGGCTGGTTCTGCCCCCTTTTGCTTTGACTTAATGTCATTTCTCACTTTCAATCATGTATTTGGGTTTTGCTCTTCTGCCCAACCTATCTGTCTTCTAGTGACTTGATTGGATCCAGAACTTCGACTTTGGCTTTAGTTGGAAAGCACTCTTGTGTCACCCTTGAAGTGTGATGTGAAGCTGGCAGCCCAGTCATGGACCAGGCCTAAGAAATTGGTGCTGGGAGCACTGGGCTCTTTCTTGGGTAGATAAAAACTTGACTATACACTCAAGAGTCACATTTTAACTTGCCTCACTGAGCTCCTAAGGCACTTACAACCCTGCATTTTCTGGTGGGTGTTTCTCACCCAATAATAATGTAGGAGTGTGTAACCTATGAAATTAGAGGGTCTGAGGCGAGTTTGAGTGCTTCTGGCCAAGATGGAAGAGGCCACCAGCCTTTGGATGGAGAACACACTGGCAATTTCTCTGGTGTCCTGCGGCCCCTGTGCTCTGATGCACTGTCACTCTAGACGGCTATGCCCAGTCCTCCAAGACCCTTGTCTTACCGTTTTCAATGAAATCTGATACAATTGCCCTATTCTTCCTGTAGGCACAACAATTTATGACTGTCTACACTTTGGTTTTCTGATGAAAATGAGTAGGTGACATTTCTAGTCTGCTCCAGTCTATTAACATGACCGTGAAGCGAAGGAATAGCTACCAGGATGACTCTAAGAAATCAAGACAGAGTTTATGGTAGAGCTGGGAGGAAGTGTGGACACATGAGCTCTATCATGTGTTGCCTGGGAGCGAGCTCATCAGAGCTACCCCAAGAGCACATGCGCCAACTTGACCAAATGGTACTCTGAGTTGACAGCCCCCGAAAGAGTGGCGTAGGTCTTAGTTGGACGACATGTTGCAGCTATTCTGACCAAACTGGTAGCCCATGGCAGATGCTAGGCAGGCTGGCATCCACATGCTAACCAGGTTTGGGGTTCAGCCGAGGCTACCTGAGGGGCTGAGCACCCCTCTCTGGCCACTCCTAGTAGGGGTATACACTCCCAGAAGGCCCAGTGGGCCTCTGTTGCAGTAGTCTCATTCCCCTGTGCCAGATGAGACCCAAGGAGCACTGGTCTCAGGTTGGTTGAAGACAGCACTGCACCTCTGGCAGTGCTGGGAAAGGAGGTGCAGGCCTTCCTGTGTGTTCTAGTGAGTCCCTGTGCGGCCTGTAGCACGATGCCTAGCACAGTGAGGGTGAGCAGTACAAGCTACCCCAGCTGTAGCTATTCCCCTACTAACATGGCTCCTGGTCACTGCTGCATGACTGTGATGAAGTCAGTTTTCAGTTTTTGAAAAAAAAAACAATTTGTTCAAAGACTTTATACTGACTAGTAAGGTTGAGTAAATCATGCCATCTCCCAGCCTTATCTTTTTTTCATTTGTGAAATGAGAGTCACAAAAACACTGTTTCCTTCCTACCTCAAATGTGTGCTATGGGAATTTTACAGGGCTGATAATACCCTTGGATCTCTGGGGAGGCACTGTAAAATAGGAATTGTTATTAAAATAGCATTTGAAATAAAGATAACCCTTTTCTTATGTTTATTCACATTTTTAATTCTTCTTCACTTCTATTTCTATTGCTCTTTCAATATAGGCTTTGATTTCTTTCTCCTTCCTCTAATATTTATAATTTAACCATAAATTTTGCTCGAAGAAGACAGAAAAATGGAATATACAAAAGTTTCATGCTTAAGGCCATCTTTCCTTTTTTTCCACTAACAAAAGCACTACCCATTTGGAATATTGTTTGTAATTGAATTTACATTTATAATAAACCTCAGGCTTAGATTTTGGGCTGTGGGGAGGGGATAGAGCGTGACGAGAGAGAAGTCCAAACGTATAATTAACAAAAGTGGTAGCAGCATTGTTGTGAACAGTTTGAAACAAACATGCTGACTTTTCTTAGAGTCCTGAATAAAACGAAACAAAATAAAACATAGAGTTCAACTAAAAACAAACAAACAAAAAACCCCAAACCTTAGAGAAAATTTTGCTTAAAAATAACTTTAACCTTTGTACTTCTCCTGCACTTAAGACAAATATTATATAACAATAAAATTGTCCTTTGTTTTTGAAAAATTTCTACAATTAGCTGAACTGTTAAGATTTAGTAGACTGTGTCTTGGTGAGGAACAACAAGAAGGAATATTTAAGTTTCTTGTCGACCTATACCTAAATGTTTAATGCTTGAACGGTGCTTAAGTATTGCAAATTTGGGTGTCCTTCTGCCTACCTCAGAGTTGAAAAAACTGGCTGACTTGCCCATGGCAATGCTGTGAACAGGGATTTTTGCCTAGGATGCTATTATTGGGACATAGTCTCCCCAATAGATATTGAAAACTTGTGAGAAAAATAAAAAACAAGTTCACAAAGTTTTATTTCTTTTCTTTTTTTATGAGTTTATTTGAGCCAAACAGATGATATATGCTAGGGGAACAAGATTTCAAATTCTTCCCACAAAGTTTTATTTCTGAATGGAAGCTTTACAGTGGTACTTCGCCTGATATAGGGTCTCTACCTTTCAGGAAGGCAAAACCATGCTAAACCCAAACCCCATGATTTCTGCCAAGTCTCCCCTCATTTCTTGCAGTGAAACCAGGAAAGAATTCTTTGCCTAGCTTATTTGGGGGCGAAGGAGTTCGGGCTGAGAAGAAATTTCTTCTCTTTTTTCTAGATTTAATTCCTCAGGGAAAGAGACCATGTTTTATATGTTGTTCTGGCTATGGGGAAAGGATTTTTATTCTGCTCTCCAATGACTCCCTTTGTCTGGGGATAAGGAGAAGACACTGTTGTTACCTTTCCTCTTTTTGGCTCTTGGGAGAAAGGGAATTATAATGCAATTTCATCCTCTCTGTCGTTTTTAGTTGCGTCTTGCCTTTGTACAAACCACCCTCTTTAACGAAAAGAAGCAGAAATCAGTTAATTCTGATGCCCATTAGTGAAACTTTCTGAAAGATTTTTGGGGTTTTTTTTTTTTTTTTTTTTTTTTGAGTGAATGAATTTTCTCTTGGAAACACGAAAGTACTTGTAGAAAAAAATATGTGTTGAATTCAGTCTTTTAATAGTCTTGATTTTTAATTCTTATCTAAGGACAGAGAGATCCTGGTGCAATTTCAGGGAATAGTTTTAGGATATATTTTGTAAGGTCATAAACTATCAAACTTCATGTAACTTGTATTTCTAAAGCCTCAATAGCACTCAGAAACTACAATTCTATTCCAGACAGTGTCTCTTTCAGCAAAGGAGATTCAATTTTCTTTATTTCTATGCTTTGACAGCTTCATTCACTTTATTCATAACAATATCCTAAGAGAATTTCCTTTTTGAAAACAGTCAAGAACTCAACATACTGGGAATATTCTAGTGATTGAATTCATGGAAGAATAGCATTATATTTCCAGAACAACATTTTTAGAGATATTCACTTCTCATTGACAACAAGTATTTGATATTTCAGAACTAAAGTGAGCAGCATAAAGGGAATTGTCAGGCACTGATAAAATGCTAAAATCAGAAAGTAAATACATCAAGACACATGAAATGCTCCAGCTGAGTCTGGCATACAAAGGGTCACCAGAATGGCTAGCATATAAAAAGTCAATGTTTAACTTTTCCAAGTTTTGCTTAAATGTATAAGAGAGGGAGAGCAGAAAAAATCTTGGTTGGTTGTATCAGTGCATTAAAATGTGCTCTGGGTAGAGAATGAGAAGAAAATTTTAACCATTTTCAGGACGTCTTCATGTGCTACTCATGTCTGATTTGTCTTGATTTTCTGTATTTTAGTTTGTGTGTGTGTGTGAGAGAGAGAGAGAGAGAGAGAGAGAGAGAGAGAAGAAATGAAAACAAACAAACGGAATGATGGGGAAGAAAGAAAACATAAAGGGATATTAGAAAATTAGGAAGAAATAGACTGTGAGAGACCTTGAAACATTATTTCAAGGAATTTTATTCTGTGTTGGAATTCTGTGTAAGAGTAATCAGAATTTCAAGCTTCATATGTAACAGCACCAAATTTATTGTGCCTCAGTCAGAGTCCTTCATGATACGGATATTATAGGTGGGATTGCTTTGCTCCTTCCCGGTCCTGAAGTAGAGTACTCGGTACTGGATTCATGGGGAGACTAGACTGTTCCTTGGCTACTTCTGTGTGGTTCCAATCTTTTCATAGCTCAAACAGAAATATAGTTTATTTTTACCCAGGTTTCAAGGGTGATTATAAGAGCTCTATAGCTTATGAGTATCAGGAGTGCATTAGTTATCTTTTGCTGAGTAACAAGTTATACCCAAACTGAGCAGCTTAAAAATTTCTACTGGTCAAGAATCGTGAGTATAGCTTAACTGGGTGCCTGTGGTTCAGTCTCTTACAAGTCTGCAGTCCAGGTGTTAGCCCAGGCTGCTGTCAACTCAAGGCTCAACTTGGGGAGGATCTGCATCTGGCTCACTTGTGTGGCTGTTGAATGAAAACAGCAGGTCCTTGCCATGTGGGTCTCTTCATCAGGTAGCTCACAACAGGCCACTGGCTTCCTTTGGAGCGAGTCAGTGATAGAACAAGAAGAGAGTATGCTCACGACAGCTGACTGTGGGCTATCTTCCTCCTCTTTATAAGCCTAGGATGGAAAAAGCAGTCATCATGGGAATAAGTTGTCTATCACTGGAGCTGACAGGGTGAAGGTAATTTAGGGAGGGGAGAGAGAACAAAGTCAGATGCCTCAAAACAAATAATAAAATGTTTTCCCTTGCTATCATCTATGCATGGTGAATGAAAAAGGGTCCAGGAACTTCCAGCCAAGAAGGAGGCATAGACAGACAGGCTGCGTCTCCCTCCACAACTAAGAAGGAATACACCTACTTCAAAACTAGAAACAACCAGAAGTTCCAGAAAATCAAACTGCATGGAAGTCCAGCAAACAAAAATATAAAGAAGAAATACTCATCCAGACAAGAGGGGTAGAGAGGATTTGGTGTGGCAGCAGCAGCAGCAGGCAGACAGAAAGTGCAGGCACATGTTTTAGAAAGTCAGGAGGGACACCTGGGGAGCGTTCCCAGCTCCTCACCGGATCGTGCAGCTCACGGTCCCATCACCAGGGAAAATCAAGCCTCATTGCTTCTGACAGTGCAAACCAGTGGAGTTTGGGGTGGAGGCAGAAACTGTCAGTCTCTCACAGTCCGAGATCATCTGCAGACCCACCCACTCTGGGAACGATGGCCAGGGCAGCAGCGAGAGGGGCGCCAGTCCAGTGCAGAAGTGGCAGAGGTGCCTGGAAAAGGGGCAAGTTCTGGACAGGTGGCATTGTTCCCTCTTGGACCCCTCCCCACATACAGTGCCACAATGTGGTGAAACAAGTCGCCCTGTACTGACGAATCCCTATGGCTCTGCCCCTTACAACATAACAGGAGTGACAGCTCTACCTGGGACATGGAGGCAAACAAACACAGGAGCCTGTCAGAATGAGGAGACAGAGAAGTATGACCCAAAAGGGGGAACGAATCAAGGTTCCAGTGGGAGAACTAAGTGACGAGGAGATAGCCAACCTCACAGATGAGGAGATAGACAACCTAACAGACGCAGAATTCAAAATACTGGTGATAAAGATGCTCACAGACTTGACAGATATGCTTGAGTATGGCAAACGCATAAGAGAAGGAATGAAGGCTATGCTAAGTGAAACAAAGGAAAATTCACACAAAACCAATGGTGAAGCAAAGAAAACCGGGGTTCAAATCAATGATTTGGAACATAAGGAAGAAAAAAACAGGCAACCAGTGCAGAATGAGGAAGCAAGAATTGAAAAAAATGAGGAAAACTTTCCAAATTTTGCGAAGGAGACGGACATACAGGTCTAGGAAGCATGGAGGATCTTGGGTGAGCTGGACCCAGAGGGGACCACCCCAGGATGCATCATGATTGAGATGCCAAAGGTGAAAGATAAAAAGAGAGTCCTGGGGGCAACAAGAAAGAGGCGGAGAGTTGCCTACAGGGTGGTGCCTATAGGACTATCAGCTGATTTCTCAGAGGACACTTTGCAGGCAAGAAGGGACTGGCAAGCAGTATTCAATGTGATGAAAGGCAACCTGCAACCAGGATTGCTCTATCCAGCAAAGCTATCATTTGGAATGGAAGGGCAGATGAAGTGCTTCCCAGACAAGGTAAAGCTAAAGGAGTTCATCATCACCAAGCCATTATTATATGAAATATCAAAGGGACTTACCTAAAAAAAAGAAGATCAAAACTATGAACATTAAAATGACAACAAACTCACAACTATCAACAACTGAATGTAAAAAATAAAAACAAAATCCTACTAAGCAAACCAGAATAGGAACAAGATCATATGTATGGGAATCATTTGGAGGCTTATCAGCTGGGATGGGGGAGGGGGAGAAATGGGGTTATGGTGCATAATCGGTTGGTACAAAATAGACAGGGGGAAGTTAAGAATAATATAGGAAAGGGTGAAGCCGAAGAACTTATATGCATGAACTAAGGGGGGTGGGATTGCTGGAGGGAAGGGGGGTACTGGGAAGAGGGGAGCCAAGGGGGGAAAAATTGGAACTACTCTAACAACATAATCAATAAAATACACTTAAAACAGAAAAGGAAAGAAAAGAAAAAGGGTCCAGGGATAAGACAAGCCCTTGAAGGGGTAGGGGAAATTAGCACTGATGTTTCCCACTAAAATAGTAGTAATTACAATAACAACTGAACATTTATAGAATATATTTTATGCCTGAGATTCCACTGGGCTATAAAACAGGAGGATCTGATTCACAACTACTACCAACAGAATGAATCACCTTCCAGCTTTAGGTTTACTCTGAGGGACTACTCACAGGAGCTTATGTCTATCAGATTGCAGAGCTAAGTATGGCCAGAGGTAAACTAGTCCAATGTCCTTTACTGATAAGCCCAGAGAAATCAAGTGATTGGCCCAAAGCTACACAGCTACTTAGTGGAACTGCTAGGACTAGAACTCAATTATGTTTCCTTTGAATCTCAGCTTTCACATTTTTGGGAAAGTCACCTAACCTCTCTGTGGATAATATTAGTACCTGCATTAAAGAGCTGTTGTGAGGGTTAAGTTAACACATGCTTAGAACAATGCCTGGCACAGTGAATATTAAATACATACCAACTATCATGAGCTATTAGTTTTTTTAAGGTACCATTTTTTAAAAGGCTGATGTGACCTGTTCTCATTTGCCACAGTTGTAAAACAATCAATTTGAATGGAGGTGGCAGGTAACACTGGTGGCCTGTGTCCCTTTTTGCTCTGAATCCTGGTTAAGAGGGGTGCTAGAATACTGTGTGCTTGAAGCATTCCTGGCTCTGTGGGCCTCCTCAGTTCCAGGACAGCTAGAGACTTGGACAAAGCACCTGGGCTGGCTTCTGGCTGGGTCTTCAGTGGAGGTCCTGTGTGGCTGCCAGTTAGAGTCTGGGAGGAAGGTGAAGTATAGTCACTCTGGTTTGTTTCAGGACTGCCTGACCTAATTAGAGGCAAATCACTGGAAAGTACTAGAAAGCACTAGAAAGTACTAGAAAGCACGGTTAGGGACTGTCTGTTTTGTAATTTCAGAACCTCTGCCACTCTTTCTCCTCCATTTCTCCTACCCTATTAGTTAATGTCTGACCTTTAGGCACTATTTCTTTTTGTAAGCCATAGACTCCCTATTAATAAAAATTCTGGGGCAAGCGCTAACATTTGGTCTATTACCAGTTATACTTCAGTGTGACTAGGTTCTATTCGTTCTTTAAAAAAAAAGATTTTATTTATTTATTTTTAGAGACAGGGGAAGGGAGAGAGACAGAGAGGGAGCAAAACATCGATGTGTGGGAGAAACAATAGGTTGCCTCTTGCATGCCCCCAACTAGGGGCCTGGCCTGCCACCCAGGCATGTGCCCTGACTGGGAATTGAACCAGCAACCTTTTGGTTTACAGGCTGCTACTCAATCCACTGAGCCACATCAGCCAGGGCTCTACTCATTCTTGAAAGGAAACTTTGATGGGAGGGAAGGATAGAGGAAGGAGGTAGGGTGGGATGGGGAGAAAAAACTCAGAATTCAAGGTCAGGTGTGCTGGAAGATGATGGCTGCTTCACAACTCAGCCTCATATAGGAGCTGCCAGAGACCAGAATACTATTCAATCAAGTGACAATAAGCAGTTACCATTTTGCATTCCCTAACACCTGTGGGTGAGCCATAAGCCTTGTGGGCTTGGGTCCTCTTTATAAAGCTACTCTCTCAAACCAAATCTCCACTTGAATAATTTATCTCCCTTGTCCCACCTTCTGCTCCAGGTAATTTATGAAATGTGATAACTTGTGGGTAAGGGTCCCTTCACATATAAAACACTATAAACAGGGTTTGGTAATGTTATGGTGATAATTGATATTTTTCACATTGAGCATGTCACTTGCTGGGTTATGCAAGGGATGAGGAATAAAATAGTCATGTATTTCAGGTTTGAGGGCAGGGAGGTTGAAGTGCAGGGAGAAAGTTGCTTTCAGCCATGTTGCTTTTGGAAAGAGCTCTTAAAAATTCTGATTTCTTCAGTAAAGAATCAGTGCATGAATGGAAAGGATGTTTTCTTTAAATAACTGCACAGGGGCAGGAAAGCTCAGCTGACCAAGGTAGTTGGAGACTGCAGAGTGAAACAGGACAATTCAGAAGGAGCAGGTGACCTCGTGGTCAGGAAAGCCTGGGCTTGCTCCTTGCACAAGTTATTGAACCTCTTTGAGGCTTTTATATCTGCTATTTCAGAATGTTAAGTGAGGAAACATATGCAAGGTGCTTGGCACAATCCCTTGCACATAGCTACCCAGCAAGTGGTTATTACAATTACTACTGAGGTAGAGTTCATGTGTCTTTTCAAAATAACTCAGATTTGAAGCTATCACAAATAGACACTGTCAGCCAACATGCTTCTTTAGCCTCTTGTGAAGAAATCTCAGCTTCTAAGTTAGTCTACATTTTTTTCTTTCATTTAAATGTTGATGTCCTGACTGGTAGAAATTTTGGTGAACGAATAATTTTGGGTCCATTTGGCATAAGGAAAGTTCTGACGATGGCTTTGAATCCTGTTCTGTATGAATCCACAGTGGCAGCAATGTGCTCCCATGATAAAAGCCAAGAAGCATGCTGCCTTCCATTAAAGGAGACAGGCATTAACTTTCTTTCCCCAGTTTGGTTACTCGGGACATTAATCAGCCCATAAAAATGGGATTAAGTCAACTCTCAATTTAGTTTTGTAGTTCACCTTTAAAATGTAACTGCTCTTTGTGTTTTAACATCGAGTGATCACATTTTAGATGTAATGAAAGAGCAGGGATATTTTCCCACAAATTTTCATGGTGATTTGTGAGACTATAGATGGACTCCTCCCCTGAAGATGTAATGTACTATTATTCAGTCTGGGGAATGGCTTTGGAGAAGCCATTCCAGCTGTAGGTATAGAAAGTGAATTTCATAAAAGCTATATAGTGAAATACTGGAGCACCCCAAACATGTAGTCGTCTATTCTATTCTTTATTGCCTTATGAATATGCTATAGTATCATTAGCTCATCAGTTTGAAACTTTGCTTTTGTTCTGAGTCCCCAAAGGCAAACAGAGGAGTTTTTAAATTCTTCCTCTTAAAGTCTTACTGGATTGCAAAGCTTTTGCTGAAATGTGGAGCCTGAAATTTTCCTGAGTTCTAAAGCATCCTCTGTGGCTTAGAAGAAGCTGCCCTGACTCTGCCCTAAAAGTTTGCTTTTTTGCTTTTTCAATTTTCCTGCTCTAGGATTCCATGGTGGAAGGGACTTCAGAGGTCATTCAGGCCAGAGTGTCTATCTATCCCAGCTAAAGAGAAAAACAAAACCCTGGCCAGGTCACTCAGTTGGTTGGAGCCTTGTCCTGATGCTGCAAGTCTGCAGGTTTGATACCAGTAGGTTGGGGGCACATGCAGAAGGCAACCAAGGAATGCATGAATGAGTGGAGGAGCAGATAGATGTTTCTTTCTTTCTTTCTTTCTGTCTCTCTCTCAAAATCAATAAATTAAAAAAAAAAAAAAACGAAAACAAAAAGAAAAATTAAGGCTGTAATGAGTTTTCCCAAGAAACCATATTTATGCCACTTAACAGACCAATTCTTAGTCTTTGATTTTGTTCCTTCTCCCTTTTGGTGTAAAACATCTTCTTTTATTAAATGATTTTTTTTCAAACTATGTTTTTTAGATAAAATAAAACATTTTCACAAAAAGCTTTCTTTTTAAAAATTTGCTGTAAACTCCAAGAGTCTGGGAACCTGTGGTTAGTGTAGCCCTTCCATTTTGCAATTAAGAGTCTAAGGGCAAGGCTGTGGCACTTCTCCAAGGTTGCTGAGTTGGTGGCAGAGCTGGCCAGCTTTTGCCTTATAGTCTGGTGGCTTTTTTTTTTTTTTTCATCAGGCTGTAGTTTGGAAGCTGACAGAGAAAGCCTTGCTAAGTGGACAAGGGAAACTGTGGCTGTAGCTCTTGGCAATGAGAAAGGTCACTAGAGTACTCCAAAGGGTCTGTCTCTGCAACATGATTCTAACAGTGGTCACGTCGAAGCAGAGAGTACCTCGCATGCAGACAAGGCCACAGCTATGATTTACATTCAAGGGTCTGGAATGTGCAGACATGCAAACGTTTCCCCTGTCAGCTGTGATGCCCACAGTGCAACCTCAGCCACTTCTTTCTTTGGATTAGGCCTGGCCTTCTCTAGTTTCCTATTTTTCTCCTTCTAAGAGCAAGTTGTCTTAGAACGTGTATCCATAAATCTTATTGGTCATTAAAAATTTCAGGATGAATCAATAGTTTATTATTTTTTTCATTGGGAGCCAGCTAACAGCTGACATTCTAATGGGGAAGGAGTGGGGAGAGATAATTTTAGACTCAGGGGAGTTCAGAATGGGAAATATAAAGCAGATCTAGATTGGATGGTCAGAGCAGGAGGGAAGGCTGGAGTGGACAGAGATGGTATAAAGGCTCTGGTACTGGTGAGCCAAGGTGTCCAGGGAGGAGGAGTTTCACCAGACTGGTAGATGCATGAGTAAAGGGGATGAACTTGGCCATCATGTCTGGAGTTGTTTATCTGGAAGAAAGGATGGCACTGAGATTGTGCACTCTCTGAGAGCTGTGCTTGATTCAGAGACTTTCAGAGTGCTTGATTCTATCCACGCAGAGACCACCACGTCCATCTGCTTAGACCTGTGCTCAGGACACACACCTTTGCTAATATTGCCAGATGTTCGATTCCTTGAAAGACATCCTGAAGGCAATCTCAAAGCAGCCTATGAGTAAATCCTTGTGGAAGAAGCCAAGGCCCAGACATGGAACCCCGATTCAAATTGCTGTTTTTGTTACTTGGAAATGGAAACAGAAGTGAGAGGGAAGGCATCACCATCTTGTGGCAAGGCTTCTTTAATGCTTCGTGATTGCACAAAGATACCCATTAGTAAAGCTTCTCTGTGAGAAATGAGACCGCTCCTCTACCACCAACTCAAAACAAACAATTCTCCAGAAGTAGATCTTTTGGGATTCTAATATAGGGATTTTTAAGGTTACCCACCAGGTACCGTGTTCTAGGTCCCTTAGAATAGTGCTTTAGTTGGTGTCAAAAATGGAGCTTTTGCAAGCTCTACAATCTCAAGGTGACTATAAACAACTCCAAATTGAGTTCCATAGGGTGGAAATTCCATGCTGCAGATATTTTTCAATAGATAAAACTTTCTTATTACAAGAGTATTATGTGAACATTTGAGCAAAATTAGAAATTATAGATAAATAAAAAGAAAATAGAAAAACACCATAATCTCACCACTCAGAAAATTTACTATTCAGAAAAGACCACTGTAAATACCTTGATATTTGTCTTTACATATCTTGTTTTATGCTTACACAGGCACACACACACGTAGGTACACAAATGCACACATAGATACTTGAGAAAAAAGCAACATGGGTACATATTATATTAGCTGTTTGGAAAGCTTTTTTTAGTGATCAACATATTATACATCTCTTTTTATGTAAAATATAGTAGACCTAGAATAAAAACTGATACAACTTTGAATTGACAGAATTAATAGTTATATAGATTGAACGTTTGTATTCCCTCAATTTCATATTTTGAAACTCTAACCCTTGAAGTAATGGCATTAGGAGGTGAGACCTTTGGGAGATAATTAGGTCATGAGTGCAGAGCCTTCATAGACACAATTAGTGCCCTCGTAACGAGGCCTGAGAAAGCTCCCATGCCCCTTTCCACCATGTGGTTACGGCAGAAAGACAACTATCTAGGAAGTCGGCTTTCATCAGACACCAGACCTGTTGACACCATAATCTTGGGGTTCCCAGCCTCTAGAGCTGTGAGAAATAAATATTGGTTATTTACAAATCACCCAGTCTATCGTGTTTTATTATAGCAACCAGAATTGACTAAGACAGTAACGTCCTGGACAAATGTATTTTACAGAAGCTAAATCTCCAGCTGCAAGGTATTTTAAGGTTGGCTGACAGCACTGACCCAAGTAGAATGTGATATCACTGTTCACTTCCACAGTCACTCCCAGAGGGGCCTGCATTTGAAGGGCAAGGCCTTTGGTGGCGTAAGACCTAAGCTGGAGTCCCAGGTCCTCCAGTTTCCCGCACTGTGACATCGGCATTGGTCCCCATCATCACAGTAGTTGCCATTTATTACAATTTATTAGTGATATGTGTCAGGCACCTTGCTAGGTTCTTTTTTACATTATTCCAACTTCTTACAACAGCCACACATTTAGAAATAAGGAAACAGAGCACACTGACCATGGTTACCCAGATGGTAAGTGGCAAGTCTGCCTGAGGCCTGTGCTGCCTTTGGAGTGCTACCATTTTCTTATTTGAAAAATGACAACAAGAAGGAAAACAGCCCCTTGCTGCTGTGGCTCAGTGGATTGAACGTTGGCCTGTGAGCCAAGTGTCGCTGGTTCGATAACCAGTCAGGGCACATGACTAGGTTGCACGTCAGGTCCCCATTTGAGAGTGCAAGTGAGAGGCAACCACACAGTGATGTTTCTCTCCCTCTTTCTCCTTTCCCCTCTCTCTACAAATAAATAAACAAATTAATTAATTATTTTTTTTTTAAAAGAAGGAAAACAGCTGACTTGTAGAGTTGTAGTCAGTTTCACAGGGAATAATGCTTGTGAAAGCACTTTATCAATCATCCAGCAGATTATCCACAGCAATAGTTGTTATTAAGAAAGAGGAAACAGCCACAGGTATTGAGAGCTGTTATTCTTGCAGAAAATGCATCCAGGTTTGAAAGCAAAAGTGAAGAGCTGGCAGGCTAAGGCACAGCTAAGGCAGCTTACTGATGCATTTTGTTTGGCTTCTACTCTGTTAATATTTTTCAGTCAGCATTTAAAATCAGGAGACTTCATGCACACATTTGAATTTCCAGATCTTCTTTTAAACGTGTAAGACTTCCAGTCACTGGGTCCATCTTCTTCAGTGCTCTGCTCCCTGGAGCTGAGTAGCAGTCTCCCCTCCTAAGAGGGGCATGTGATGTTGGGTCTCCCCACATCCATCACTGCTGGCTTCACGCAGGTGTCTGGGAGTGTGATCTCGTTCTAAGAGAATGATGCATGTGCATACAGCCTTACTAAGAACGGAGGAGGGGAGGTGCTTTTGAGGTGCTGTGAAAGTCTCTGGCCAGCTCTCACAAAGTATCGTGAGGTTCAACCTTGAATGAAACTGAAATTCTGCGGAGTGGTCTACAGCCCAAGATGATATGATCCCATCTCAGATCCAACAGGTAAGTGTCTTAGGTCTGAACAGATTTTCTAAGAGTGCTCTAGGTTCCTGAAGGATCTTTTGGTTCCCACTTAAATCCCCAAGATGTAAGGAAAGGATCCCAAATGACAGGATAGTGCTTTGCAAGTATGAATTAAAAGCCTTGCTGTGACTTCCCAGGGCTCAGGCTGCTGAGTGCCATGAAGAGGCACCTGCCCCCCTTGTTTCCTCCCTCCATCCCTTTTGTACTGCATGCACTTCACAGGCCACCTTTATTCTGGGTTGATGGTAGCAGGGTCTACATGTGTGTTCAGCTGAACTGAGAAACATGCTGCCCCACATGAGAGAGGAATTGCAGAGTCCCCACAGCACAGGGAGATGTCGAGGGCCAGCAGCAATCCCAAGGTGTAGAGTGCTGCCCTTTGTGTTGGCTGAGTGGGCCATGAGGTGAAAGTTCAGACAAACCCAGAGTGGCTTTCAGTTAACACCTTCTTAGAACAGCATGAATGAGCAAATTCTGGTCTTATTTGATGTCTGTGATTTTTAAATTTCACTTTGTTTTTAAATCCGAGAGAGAGAGAGACAGACAGACAGACAGACAGACAGAAACATCAATTGGTTGCCTCTCTCCCATGTGTACCCCAACCGGGATTGAACCTGTAACCTTTTTTGGTGTACAGAACGGTGCTCGAACCAATTGAGACACCTGGTCAGGGCTAATGTCTGTGATTTGTAATGTAAAACTCTTGGGCACTCAGGACAGCTATCTTAATGGCTGGTGCCTGCCAGGCAAGGTGGTGACAAAAGATGCAGTGCTTACTAATCTGCAGCTTGCATAGTATATTTCCCTCAAGATACCACTGCTCTTATCATCTCGCCTGGTAGACCAGTCATCTCTGACTAGTTTATTCTAGAGAGAAGGCTATTTTTTGTTTTTAAGGAATGCTACTTAGAAAGATTATCAAAAGGTCATCAAACCTCTTTTTTTTTTTTTTTTTTTTTTTTTTACTGGTTTTGAAGATCAAGTTTACTGCTAATAGATGTGGAACTTACAAGAGAGAAGGACTGCAAGTATAGTCTTCATCAAAAGGATTGAAGTTTACAAAGTAGGTTGAAGAAAAAGGGTAGTTTCTCCTTTAAGTGAAAGAAAGCATGTGGGAGCAAATTTAATCTCTTATGGTTCCCAAAGTTTAAAAAATTTTTATAGAGCTGAAAGCCTTCAGAAAAGATCCAAATACTGTTCTTATCTGTAGTTTTCTTTGGAAACTGTTCAGCAGTAGATATAGATGTCCAAACATGTATCCAGCCCCATCTCAGGGAGCTATATATGGGAGACTGTTGCCAGAGGGTAACACACACTGCTTCCCTGGCTGCCCTTCCATTCTCCAAGTTAAAAACTTTTTTTATTCATACACTTGACCTTCAAAATGCCAAGTTCAAGGATGCCTATTCAAATTTTATTTATTTTGAACAAAGTACACCCAAATTCTCTTTGATCATTCTTTATCTTTCCATTGAAGTTGGGGACTTCAGCATGAAGTACCAAAATGGAAAGTCCTCAGGCTGCTCCAGTCCAATGATCTGGACTCGGCAGCCAGGATGGTGTGTTTTACGAAGCCCACTTATCTGAGCAGGGTGCATCTAATTGAAGCATTTCGCCTTCGGTATGGGCTTGTACTTAACAGCATCCAAATGGTTGTTCTTTCTGGTTTTATTAAAGGAGCCGGATCCTTCTCATAAGTTTTCCATTAATGGGATTATAAATTGATATAATTTTAAGTCCAAGAATGCAGAACTGGTATGTGGTAAACACAAACATGTGTTTGGTGTTAGATGTAAACTAGTGTAGCCAAAGTGGGCAAGTGTTGTAAACTTCAAACATAAAACAGATGTCAGGTAATTAGAGGCATGAAAGTGATGACAACAGCAGTGAACTGTAGCAATGAAATGAATTGTTAGTTTAGGCAGGAATCGCCGTGACCCTGGTGGATTTATCACGTTTCTAGCTGCTGTGTGAACTTGATGTTACCCTTCTCTAGGAGAACACAAGAATTGCTTTTCTTTTATTCCAAGGCAGGAAGTACAGCTCAGAAACATGCAAACCACCGGACTTGTTTTCTGAGTCTGAGAAAATTAAGTGGCATTGCCTGTTTCAAAATGGGTTAACTAGTTGGTAAGCGATTTTTAAATTTTATCTTAACTCATTCTCTCATCTTAGGAGAAAGCTCTTAGCCCTCTTTGGGAGAAGTTTGGCTGGATCGTAGATAAAGTCTGTGTGCTGGGCCTCCTTCCAGCAATGTTGGGTGTCTATTTACTCTGTATAGAGATGACAATAGCATATTTTAAGGAATACTTTTAGCTTTGGAGCATGTTTCACAGTTGAGTAAAACTGAAAGAAACCCTTACTATAATTTTCTGATGCAAAGAAAAGAAAATCTTAAGCAAAAAGCTTTGAATTTGGGGGGAAAGAGCTATGGGGTTTTCCTCCTGAGGTACCAGCTGAGAAGAACACCTTTGATTTAGCTTTATGTAATGAGAAATCACTATGGTACTGTTTGATTGTCAAAGGATCATTCTAAGAAGTTACTTTCCATACAGAGGGATCCAAATCAAACCAGCTCTGATGTCAATAGTGTGTACCAAATTCAAGTTTTACAAATCATGCATCATCACAGCTGACAAAGAGATGATTGATGTAAAAACGTGCCCTTTGTCTGTGTCCAGCTCTTCAAAGCAGTGGGGGAAGATGCTATTTGGTGATGAAGGTGAGGAGAGCCTCCAAGTGCTAGGGAGGAAGCAGGTGACGGAGAACACCAACTTGTTATTGGCTAGACAGAGGCCTAAACCAAGAAAAGCATGGAGTTAAAACCACCTTTTATTTTAAAGTGCAGCCCTTCCAGGGATGATGAAAGCACTGTTGATGAAATGGGTCCTCTTTTCTTTTATGACATCTGGGTTTAGAGGTTAGGCAGCTGTCACATCCACCTAGGACCCTTCAACCCTCTACCTGAAGGCATAACATTATTAATCCCCATTCTTTTATGAATGTTCACTGTCCCTTCCACCATTGTCAGTTTCCAGCTTTAAAACAATTGAGGGAGTGCTCTCAGGAACATTTCCTCCTTTTTCCTTTTCCCCAGATACTCATGTCTATCTAGGTAAAGGAGCACTGAACATGGAGTTAAATGGCCTGCCACTATCAATTTAAGAAAAGTGATATGCCCTGACCCTCAGCTTCTACCTTCGTACAATGGGGATAATAATATTTGTCCATCCTACCCACTGAGTCACTCAGTGGAATGATAAATATGACTGTTTTGTCAGTATTATTCTTACTGGGTGTTTATGCTTTTTGCATTGGTTTGGAATGTTCTTCTCTCCTGCTTTACAAAGCCATCTCCTATACAGCCTTCAAGACCTTGTTGAAATGTCCCCTCCTCTGCCCAACTCTTGATTCCTTAGTGCAGAGGGGCATCCTCTCCTGGACTTCCAAGACATTCTGCTTCCATCATTGTCAGCAAACTATATGGTATAGTCATTTTGTCATTGTCTATTTACATTTTTATCACTCCCATTGGACTCTGAGCTCCTTGAGCAGAAGGACAGCGTCTAACTCACTTTGTGCCCCCATCTTCCAACATCATAGCTGGCTGTCGTGGGTGCTCAAGAAAACTATGCGTAGAGGACATTGGATGGATCACCTCTGATCTACATGCTTGCATGGAGGATTCTAGGCCACAGAGCTCCTGCGATAACACACAGCTTTCTGTTTTGCCTACTGGGCCGGAAGATGGCCAAGGAAAAAAGCCTCCCCTGGTTAGATCCAGGCTGCTTGGGGGTAAATCTCTTTCAAGGCTTCCCTGGAATTGAAAGAAGAAAAACCCCTTTATGCTGTCATGTTTATGCTGCCCACTGAGAGACTCAGCTTTCACTCTCCTGTACTTAAGTTAGAAAATATACGTTAAAGGTTTTGTAAACCACAAACACCAGACACACTCCAAGGCATCATTCTATGTGTGCTTTTCCCCAATTTAGTAGTGAGATTTTGGTCTAGAATCATGATCTTAACCTTTTTTGTACCTACTTCAGTGCAGAAGACATAGTCAATAATCAATATTTATGTATTGATTAAGTAGGTTTCTTACTTTTACCATTATAATTTTCTTTATTTCTAGTCATTATAACATACAAGGGTAACACCAAATACATATTGCTCTTCCTCACTTTTCTTTGCACCTTTCTCCTTATAAGTCAATGGATTATTAGAATTTCACTTATAGAACATGGCTGTGGGTTTAAGTGAGTATTTGTAACTGCAGCCATTGGAACCCTTCTATATCATATGAGGGAGATCCCTCCAAAAAGGGAATTTTATTCTGGAGGGGTGGTCCCTTGTAGTATGGATTTCCCCTATTAGATGAGTGTTCTAGGAACCCATCTGTATCTGTACCAGCTGGCATTGTTGTGAGAGGCTGCATTTGACTTCAAATTTTGAAAAAATTTTAAAGACTTTTTCAACACTTTTGCCCATTTCATGATGGGTGATTTATGAGTGCACCTGCCCACACCATGCTGAGTGTTCAGCAGTTTTTGACCAAAAACACCCTGACCCCCATGCCCCACCTGATCTCTCCCTGAACAACTTTTTGTTTGTTTGTTTCCCCGGATGAAAAAAGGCCTTAAAGGGAAACATTTTGCCAATGTGGAAGAGGTGAAACAAAAAATGGCAGAAGCATTAAAAGGCATCAAAATTGAGGAGTTCAAAAACTGTTTTGAGCAGTGGCAAAAAACAAAACAAAACATCTTGATAGGTGTATTGCATCAAATGGAGAGTACTATGAAGGTGACTGAAGTTTAAACATGTAAGAATAAATACACAATTTTTTTATAAATAAATTTTGGTTTTGAGGTTCTCCCTTATATCTCTTCCTCCATATTAGCCTAAAAATTTTAAAAACCTCTGTCATTGGTTCTAAGTGCCAAAAATGTTGGGAAGTTATCTTTATTTTTTTATTCCTGGCTATGTTACATTTCCTTCGGTGAAAAGAAAATAGCAAATAGTGCCTTCCATTTTTACTCCATATTTACTTATTGACTTGTTTTGAACTTAATTAACGTACACTATCTATGGCACTTCTACTGCACGTATAGTGCCAGCCGCGGGGAGCGTGCAAAGAATAGATATGCTGTTTACAACGGAGTTTAAATTATGATTTTGGAGATAAGACACACAATAAAATAATTTGTGATAAAAAATCTATGTATGATTTGCAGATCTATCTGTAATGTGAGATAAGTGCTCTGGAATTTCAGAAAAGGAAATCTCTGAGGGAAAGTAATAATCCTTAGGTTCCAACAACAACAGGTTGTTTGTATGAGGCTTCCTATCTAAAGATGTACAGCATGGTATGTGTATTAAAATGAAGAAGATAAGAAAGAAGTAGGCAAGAGGGAGAGAGAGAAAGAGAGGGATATTTTGATTTAATAATAGGCTTCTAAGTCAAATTTTACAAGATTAAATCCCACTTCTAAGTGGACTTTGCTATATTTTTAAATCGCTTTAAATCTGTTTTCTATGAAATGTAAATAAGTTTTTCTTCATACTATTGTTGTAAATATTAAATAAAATAATAAATGGGAAGCACTGGACACATGACTGATACTCACTGAATTTTAAGTGTGGCTATCTAATATTTACTGTAGCACTTATGTGCTGGGCCCTGTCTCAGGTTTCCCATACATACTCTCCCTCAGTCCTCCTTGCACTCCTTGAGAAGGTAGGTACGTGCTCTGTCTGTTTCCAGGTGAGTTACTGCAGGTGACTGCTTTGCACAGTCGCCTGTGTGAGTAGGTGCTCAATTAATTATTCATTTGTTCATTCATTGAATTGTGCAAATTAAATGTTACATAGCTAAAGTACTTGGAGCAAGTGGCTAGCACAAAGCGAGTGCTGCATAAACGCTGCTGCTGTGGAGCACTCTTCCTTCCTGGTGCCTTCCGCCCTTGGGAAGTAGGGCAGAGAACCCAGGGAGCTATTTGGTGGGGAAGGCTCAGCGTCTGGGGAAAGAGCTGCCATTGTTGTCTAATGACAGTTTTCCTGAGTCAGAGTGCAGATGCTGGGAAGAAGCAGCACATCCCTTGTAATTAACCGTTTGGCTGCTGAGCTGGGGGTGGCTTTGAAAGTCACCCAGGTGACAGTGGGGTGCCTGTGGTCCCAGACTGTAAAATTACACTGACTCAAGAGTTAAATGGCCTTTTCACATCTACTCATTTTCTCTTAAATTACATGTGATTAGGAATATAATTACCATTCCTTACTTTTTCCCCCCAAAACACTATTTTTCTTTGTTAGGGCAATGCTTTGATAGAAGAACACACCAAGTCTGTGCTCAGGGGTGTGGGAGGCCCAGGACGTGAGGGCGGAGAGAAGCCAGGCGGCAGCAGGGGGATGAAGCCCACCCTTTGTGGCACTGGCCAGCTTGGAAGTTCAAAAACAAAATCCAGGGGCAGAAGTGGTAATTAGAAAATGTATGCAAAATGCTTTGATTATTGAAATCATACCTGCCCAGGGTTCCTGGGAGCCTGAAATGATGTGTGTGCTTACATTAGAATTATAAAGCTCAGCTGTTGATCTTTTTATTTTTGGAATGTCTATCCCTCTAATTACTTTACAGTCCAAATGATTAAAAAAAGGAGCAGAGAGCAACAGATGAGCCCAAATTGCTGTGTTTAAAGAAAGCAGGGCTGTCTGCCTGGGGCTCTCCCTGTAATGAGAGCCACTGCTGGGAGCTGTTTAGACAAACTCCCGAGGCAGCCTCAGCGCTCGGGAGCCATCCAGGCTTCCAAATGCTGGGCAAGGAGCGGCGGGAGGAAGCTCGCGGCTGTGCTTTGAATTAATGGGTTCAGCTTCATTTTGAGTACAAGGCTATTTTAGAAAAACCTTACCAGGCCGGCCTGCCGGCCCTGATGTGGCCAGCGCAGCCTCGGCGCATACAGTCTGGAAATAGAAATGTCTCAGTCTCAAAGGCACACGCGGGGGCGGCACACGTGCGGGCCTCCCTTTCAAGGGGCTCGGCCCTGCACAAACCTTCTATCCCCAACGCCCTGCAGCCGTCTGTGACTGGCCGCTTCATCGCCACCCAAGGTGGATGGAGCAGCAGCTGAAAAGGGGTGACCCCAGCAACGAAATCTCTCTGAAATGTGAGAAACGAAATAAGGCAAAGGCTGCATGGCCAACTTCAGGGCCAAGTGCCTCCCTCCCCAGGTGTGTCTCTCCAAGCGCCTCTTAGGCGCCACCGACTCTAGTGCTAGGTGCAAATATGACTTAGTAGAAGTGGCTTCAGGCACCGTGGGGGGTGGCATCCCGGTGCTGCAGACGACTCCTCTTAGCTACGGCCACGTGGGGGGCTCCTCCTCCTCGGAGGAGCCTTTGGAAGGTGGCTACAGGCATGTCCACCTAGGAGGGACTTGCTGAAGAATTTGTGTTATTAAAGATAGCTTAGTTCCTTATAGACTCGAAGAGAAGTGAGACCAAAGGCATTTTGCTTTTGCATTGTTTCCTGAATTTAAAAATATCTTTCTTTTCCTTTGGCCCAGGCCAGATGACCTTTAAACGTCTGGTCAAAGTACTGGGGTATTGTTCAGAGTGTTGAAACTGCTTTTCTTTGGTAACTTGAAAGAGAGCCCCACTTCTTGATGACTAAAAGGATAGATGGGTCCCTTATATGCAAAATATCTAAAGTTTCTAACTCGTTCTGGAGGAGGAAGAACAGATGAAGTCAATACAATCTGGTTACTACATTAATTTTCCAAGTTGATGAACTTGGCCACATTTCTACAATTATAGGTTTCCCTTTGGTGCTTGAATAATTAATTTTTTCCCATGTAAAGCATCTCCATATGCTATTTATTTATTTATTATTAAGGGGGAATGTTTTGACCTAGTAAGCTAAAATCCACATGAGTGATGCCCCTGGCTGGTTTGGCTCAGTGGATTGAGCGTCGGCCTGCGAGCTAAGTGTCGCTGGTTCGATCTTCCAGTCAGGGCACATCAGAGAAGGAAAACTCTGACTCCAAAAAACCTCCGCTGCCTTGCGGCATACCTCTTCAGGGGAAAGGCTAAGGGAGTAAACCCCGACAGAAAATCCGGAGCCGGAGTCCCTAAGGCGGTTTGACGTTGTAGTCAACACCGGCAACTCCTGCGGCGCACCTGAAGCCAAGCTGTATTGACTCCGTCTTTCCCTTGGACCCTTCAGCTGCGAAGAGAGGGGGGGTCTGCTGCATGGGCAACAGCAGACCCTCCATATCACCCTGCCCAGGCTCTGTAGCTTCAGCTTCACTGGAGAGGACACTCCAGCGTCATCGCAAGATGTCGATTCAACACGGGAGGAGACAGATACCGGGTCACTCCCGAGTCGGACTGCACAGCCATTCTCGGCGGTGCAGATAGACTCTTAAGAAGCTACACCATCGTCTCTCGAGACGGACGGCTGCCGACGACATGAGTGATATGCTCTCTACACAGGTATAATGGACTATGAAACAATCCATGTTTTGAACTTTGATGAGACAAGACATAAATCCTTTCATTTTCCCCATATGAAGTAATGGGGAAAGTGGTTATATGGCATCAAGTTTTACAAAAGGAAGGCATATTAAATGTTTTAGTCTCTCACCTTCCTCTTTAGCCTTGAAAAGTTAGTGTTTAATTCCAGTTTACGGATGGGCAAGGGGTGGGCAAGGTCGTCTGGGTGCTGGGCTTACATTCACTTATGCTAATGGAAGTGAGTTTTGAAACTGTTGTTCGTGGCTAGTTTGGTGTTCACTTCTACTGAGCTGTGTTGCCAGGCCTGACACAAGTCAGGACCTTAGATCAGCAGCTCTTCGTGTAGGAAGTGTTCTCATCAGATTGATCATCTGGCAACCACAGATAACAATGGCAGGATGCAGATTCTAGCCAAGAAAGGATTTTGCAGCACTGTATGTTAGGTCATTAAATATTTTGCATAAGAGGAAGTTAAGTTTATAAGATGATAACATTATCTCCTGTAACTAGGTAGAAATTTAAATAAGGAATTTTGGTAGAATACCATACAGTAGAAAATTTGAAGTTGAACTTGATTTATGTATTTAATTTTAAGGCTGAAAATAAACTTTTTCTCTCCTTCCCCCAAACCAAATTAACAACAACAATAACAGTGCTTTTTAATGATAATAAGAAGAAAATAGACTAAGACATGAAGTTGGGAGCTTTGGACTTTGGACATTTGAGAATCTTATGAAATGGGCCAAAAGATACTTCTGCCATCTGATTTACTTCAGGCTTGGCCCTATGTGGAGAAGTATATTCGTTCTGTGTTATGGTAGATTTTGAATTAAAAAAAAACTCTCGATTACCTATTTCTCACTTGCATATTTTGGAAGGACAAAACTGACCCCTTTCCAGTTTCCTCCTACTCACCTTTCCACACAGAAAGTTCCACTCAAGAATTTGGAGACCTTTTTGCATAAGGGAACAGATATATTGTGGTACAATGGTCTCAAGTATATTATTCATTAAAAGCAGTTCAGAAGAAACGTCTGTGAACTATAACTGTTTGCAGGATTTTAGCAATCAAGTACAGAAAATGCCAGCAAGGAGGATTAGGAGTGGTAGTCAAATTCTGCAGTCAAGAACAGGCATCGGTGAATAATTGTTACAAGCACTAATTCTGTAGGAAATGATTTTTCTTGTGCCCTATATTGTAGTTGGAGGACAATTTCAGGTTTTTTCCCCCTACGGTGGCACATTAATGTGAAGATATTTAGAAACCTTCACCTCAGAGCATGATTTCAGAAATGATGAAACAATAAACAAGAATCTGGTATTAATAATCTGTGGGTTTTAAATTTGATGCCATTAAAAGATTTAAGGATTGGTGATTTCATGTATCCTACAAAGCAAAACATGCCTTAGGACACACAGATAAATGATTCATGAGGGGCTTGAACAACTGACATTAAACACACAGATTGAGGCCCTGGTGCTCATTGGCTCCATTACGATAATACTACCTCATTAATTCAAAATTCACAAAGCCGGACTTTGGGATGAATCAGGTTGAAAATACATGGGGCTAAAGTTTACATTTGTATATTTGACAGACTTTGCTTAAAAAAAAAGACCCAAGAGTTGCCCATAGTTGAGGAAAGGGAGATCAAAGAGAACACAGTCCTGAGAAGCACCAAACACAGACAGATAAACCATTGAGAGGCTAAATATAATTGATGTCACATCAACATCAGAACAGGTTTCCTACAGACCTCAACAGGGCAACATTTTATTAACCTAAGTTTGCTCCAGTCTTTCTTGTAAAATATCTTCTCTCCAGAGTGTCTGAATTAACAAAGGGTTTTCTTTACCCATTCATCTTTTATAAAGATCACAATTGTAATAAAATTACAAGAAGAGTTATTTTAATAAAGGCGATCAAGGAAAATGTCTCCATTGTGTTGGTTCAGGAGAGGACTTTTCTTTCCACAGACAGACCAGCCACTTTGGTCAGAGATACTTCATGTGTCAGCTCTCCAGCTTGTCATTAGTAGGCTTTTCAAGCCCTTCTCTCCACCAGCACTTGCCTCTGCAAGTGCCTCTCTGATTGAGGAGGATGAGGATGATGAATGTTGCTGGGACATTCTGGATCTCGTACTTTGATAAATAGACCTGTACATTAGCCAGAATGTCCTCTGATCCAACCAGAGGGAGGAGGGACATCTCAGGACACACTGTCTGGTAGCCAGGTAGGCTGGGCTTCCCCTGGCCTCCTCCCTAGAAGTGATTTGTCATGGTGTCGGTTCTTGTGCTCAAGACATGTAAGTGCCTTAGTAAAAAGCTCCTGCGAGCATGCACTCAGGTCTGTGTGCTTTCAGTTCGAGGCTGGTACACAGCAGAAACACCAAGTGCCCTGGGGAATCGAGGAGTGTCCAGCATAGCACAGAGCAGCCAGAACTCTGTTTTTAGCCACATTTCTGAAAATCAGAATACATTTTCTTTCCTCCCACTACATAAAAGGGACTCCAAAATGCTTCTCACTCGGTAAGGGTCAATTTTGCTCTTTTACTTAGCAATGGCAGTATTTTATGGGTTAGAATCCTATCATAACATATATTATGTGGCTCTTTCCACCGAATTAATTGCATAAAGTCCTGTTCTGCTAGAGAAATAAATACTTCTGCAAAGCATTTATCTTCCCTAATAGTCTAATCCTATGCCAACATAACAGTAACACCTGCCAAACAGAAAATCCCTGATAATCCAGGATTAAATAACATTACTATTTTTTTTGTAGGTCAGCAAGATTGTCCAAAAGGACTACTGATAACAAAGATTTATGCAGGTGGGTAGACTGCAGAAGATAACACTAGAATAACAATCTGTGTTTATATCAAGCAAAGGGGACACTACATAATTTAAACAAGAGCAAAATCCAGAGTGGAAAATTATAATACCTTGTATTTTGTAGCATGCATTGCAGCTTATGATATGTTTTCATATATGATTGTCTTTCCCATTTGTGAAGACTCCTGGTTGGCATTATTAGATCCCTCTAATGCGTGAGAAAATAGGTTCAGAAATATTAATGACTCAGCTAGTAGATAGGAGAACTGGGCTGAAAATTGAAAAGCTAGGTATTTTAATTCTGACTTCAATATTATTTTCATTACATTTTTAATAGGGAATATGTTCAAATGAGTCAGGGTTGCTTTATGAGTTTCTGTGTAAGATTTTTCATCATAAAATCTGTATCATGAAATGAAACATTGAGCAGCTCACAGGGATGCTCCTTCAAAGCGTTTTCCTTTAGAGGTCTCTGGGAAGTTATCTCAAGAAGGAGCATCTCATATGTGTGTACATAAAAAAATAAAATGAAATAAAAAGGGCGAGGGAAGAAAAAAGTATGAAAGAAAGAAAAGTCAAGGTCTGGTAAGTAAATAACAAAGCAGAACCTGGTTGAGGGAGAAGTGGCCTTTGTGAATGAACCCCACTCTCCCACCTAGGCCTCCATTTGAAGAGTCCTGTGAGGTTGCATTATTTAGCAAGGAGGATCTGAAGCATCTGAGGGTGTGGGGACTTCCAAGAATGTGGGTTTTGAGTCAAAATAGAAATTTTCCTTACATTGACTCACAGGGGATTAGAAAATAGTGGATGGATTAGAAGAAAATGCTTCAGTTAAAGATTTAATCCTATTAGGCAAAAGTAAGTTGCTTTTCTAAATGGCTCTCTTGCCAAAAAATAGAAGAAGAAAAAAAGTGCATCCACAGTTTGTGAGATAATTGTTTCTGAAGAGCTGCTTGCCTAAAGCCTCTTGAATGCTACACTTTCTTGCATTTTGCATTACTTTCTCTTCTAAAGAAAACAATAGGTTTTATGTTGGGGTGTGAGCTGGGACATCAGCATAGGGCTTCCCACCCAGCCTGGCTGTTCCAGTGTGTTGCCTATGTCCACCAAGAGCGCTGACAGGAGGAGCAGCAAGTGAGGAACTCAGGCTTCCATTCCTGTTGTTAAGTCCAATGATGTAGGGGACTAAAATGGAAAAGGAAACCAAATGGTTAAACTGATTTTTACTTTGTAGATTTGAAAGCTGAACTCTTCCAAACCCCTTCTTGCTCCACCAGACTTTCCTTCAAGGGTGGGGACTTTGCTTAAATTATTTTATTCTGTCATTTCTGTTGTATGTAAAATATCCCTTAGTGGATACAGATTGGTGAGGGCACTATTGAAAACAGTGTGGGGGTCCCTCAAAAAAATTAAAAGAGAAAATTGCCTTAAGATCCAATGATTCTATTGTATTTCTTAGTGTAAACACTAATTCAAAAGAATATATGCACATCTATATGTTCATTTCCATGTTATTTACAATAGTCAAGATATGAATGCAAACCAAGTGTTTATCAGTAGATGAATGAATTAAAAAACTATGATACATATATACAATGGAATTTACCTGGCAGTAAAAAGGAATGAAACCTCACTATTCATGACAGCATGGACGGATCTAGAGGGTACTATGCTTAGTGAAGTATGTCAGACAGAGAAAAACAAATATGATATGATTTTACTTATATGTGGAATCAAAAGAGCAAAATAAATGAACAAACAAAATAGAAACAGATTCACAGATGCAGAGAGCAGACAGATGGTTGACGGGGGGAAGAGGTTTGGGGAGCTGGGTAAAAAAGATGAAGGAAACAAGAATTACTAATTGATAGTCACAAAATAGTAGTGAGATGTAAAGTACAGTATAAGGAACATAGGCTATAATATTGTAATAACTATGTATGGTGTCAAGTGGATACCTGAAATATTGGGGAGATCACTTTGTAATTGTCTAACCACTATGCTGTACGCCCAAAATTAATACAAAATAATTGAATGTAAACTGTGAGTGAAAACTATTTTTTTTTCAGATTTAATGTGTTTTATTGATTAAAATATTACATTTGTGCCAATTTCCCTTCCCTCTGCTCCCCTCCACCCGGTGGCCCCCCTCCCTCCAGTTGTCCCCCCCTTTTAGATTATGTCCATTAGTTGTGCATACAGTTCCTCCCAACCTCTCTCCGTCTATTCCATTCCCTCCTACCTTGATCCCCAATTCCTATATCATCTCCCTCCCTTTCCCCATTCCCCCTCCCTGTTGACCTCCTCCCAGTATGCTTCCCGTACCCACAGTTCCTTTTCCACTCTCGTTGCCTATTTAGTTTGCCTTTGTTTCATCTCCTTAGCTTCTGTTTTTTAAACCAGTCCCTTTAACATCTCATATAACAGTGGTTTGGATCTAATGAACTCTTTCAGTTTTATTTTGTCCTGGAAACACTTTCTCTGTCCTTCTATTCTGAATGACAATTTCGCTGGATAGAGTATTCGTGGTTGTAGGTTTTGGATTTTCATTACTTTGAATATTTCTTGCCAGTCCCTTCTTGCCTGTAGGGTTTCCCTTGAGAAGTCTGCTGATAGTCTAATTGGGACCCCTTTGTACATAATTCTTTTCTTCTCTCTTGCTGCTTTTAAGATTCTCTCTTTATCTTTAATTTTTGACATTTTGATTATAATGTGTCTTGGAGTGGTTCTCCCTGGGTCCAGTCTCTTGGGAACTCTCCTTGCTTCCTGGACCTGCAGGTCTATTCCCTTCCCCAAGTCTGGGAAGTTCTCCTTTATTATATTTTCACTCAATTTTTCAAGTTCTAGTTCATCTTCCTCATTCTCTGGCAAACCAATGATTCTTATGTTGGGCCTTTTATAGCTGTCCCAGAGGTTTCTGATCCTCTCATTGTTGCTTCCCATTTCCTCTCGCTGCATTGGTTGACTGCTTGTTCCTTCTCCATATTCCAGTTTGTTGAAATGAACTCTGGATTTTTTTTCCTCACCATCTGTCTCGTATGCGGTTTTGTTCCTTTCGTTATGAAAGTTTTTCGCTTCTTTCTTATCTTTTTCCTGCTCTTTTGTGAATTCTGTAAGCCACCTGATAACAATGGCCCAGAACTGAGCCTCTGACAGGTTTCTTATCTGTTCATCTGTCAGGTTCTCTATCTGCTGCCTGGTGAGCTGTGTCACCGGGATTTCTATAGTTGTCTGCCACATTTTGACAGATGCGTTTTGTTTTCTTGGGCCGGCTGTCGGGGGCAGTGCCTGTGTACGCGTCACAAGTCAGCGACCGGCGCCTGTCTGCGACCTATTTCGCAGCCCTGTGGTGCTTTCTTTCTTTGGGGGCGGGGGTCCAAGATGGATTCACACAGTTATTCAGCTAGGAGACCGGGATCCGTCCTCCCGCCCCCCTGGGCCTCACTGTTCAAGGCGATGCGGTGGCGCTCTCCCCAGCGCTGGGGTCGCGCACTGCCAGGGGCTTGACTGCCACCGGGATTTTTCGCCGCCCCGCCGCTCCGCAAACAGCTTTGCCCTCTTTAACTCTTACCTGCCCAAATGGCACCGCTGGTTTATAACTTCATATGTTGGGCTTCCGTGTAGTTTTATTTTCTGGAATTTCTAGTTATCCTTTGTTTTGAAGTAGTTGTATTCCTCTCTAGTTGTAGAGGGAGACCTAGCGTGTCCGTCTAAGCCTCCATCTTGGCCGGAAGTCCTGAAAACTATATTAATAAAATAAAATAAAATGTCTCTTAGTGGAAGAGTTGTGGCAATGGTGGTGGGGGTCAGATAAATCTATTTACGTTAAGGAGCCAGAAGAACATACATGATTCTCGATACCAGAAAACCCCAGAAATTTATATAAAAATTTTCATTATGTGGCTAGAATCCTCATATTGCTGGTAGGGACTTCTATAACAAGAGGTCGAAGTAAAGCCCTGGCTGGTGTGGCTCGGTTGGAGTGTCATCCTGCAGACCGAAGGGTTGCAGGTTTAATTCTTAGATGGGGCACATGCGAGCGAGAAGGGAGCCTATTGAAGTTTCTTTCTCACAGTGATGTTTCTCTCTCTCTTTCTCCCTCCCCCCTCTCTCTAAAAAGCAATGGAGAAAAAAAATATCCTCGGGTGGAGATTTAAAAAAAAGAGGTCTAAGGTAAAATTTCAGAGAAAAACCCAACCAACTTTAAATCCAAGGGAATGCTAAACACCCGTGATTGACTATCCTGTTATCTACTGAGCTCAGTGTCAAACCCTAGAGTTGCACAAAGTCTTAGATATGACGCCTCTTTCCCTTGGCTCTAGACATCAGTGCTCTTCTGGTTTTGAGTGGAACTACACCACCAGCTTTCCTAGGACTCCAGGCTGCACATGGCAGATCATGGGACTTATCAGCCTCCATAATCTCATGAGCCAATTCCTCATTATATATCTCTATATATTGCTAGATTCCCTATTGGTTCTGTTTCTCTGGAGAACCCTAATATATTTTTTTAAATAAATAATATGAAACACATTATTTAAAAAACTATAGTGGGAATGACTATTAATTAACAATTCTAGAAAGAAATTGATTTTATGATTATCAGAGTTCATTATACGTTTTATATATCTGGCACTCAATACATAACAGATACAGTATGTATGTTATATGTTAAAACATAAACTTTAGAGGTTATATTTTTCATATTTTAATAAATATAGTATTTTTCCCATAAACAAATCATGTGTATCTCACTAACACAGAATGAGTTAATAAACGGCTTTTTCTTAAAAATATATGTATTAGAATAATTTCAATAGCATTGCATTTGCATTATTATTTTTTTTAATATGCTTTATTGTTTATGCTATTACAGTTGTCCCAATTTATTTTCCCTTTGTTCCCCTCCACCCAGTGACACCCTCCCTCCAGTTGTTCCCCCTGCTTAGTTCCTGTCCATTGGTTATGCATATAGTTCTTCTCAACATCTTCCTATCTACTCCACTCCCTCCTACTATGCTTCTTAATTCCTGTACCATCTCCTTCCCTTTTCCCCCAGCCCCTCCCCACTGACCTCACCCCAAAATGTTCTCCATACCTATAATTCTTTTCCCACTCTCGTTGCCTACTTAGTCTGCCTTTGTTTCAATTCCCTACCTTCTGTTGTTGGTTGTTGTGATACAGTTTTCATTTTAATGTCCATAGTTTTGATCCTCCTTCTCCTAAACAAGTCCCTTTAACATTTCATATAACAGTGGTTTGGATCTGATGAAATCCTTGAGTTTTACTTTGTCCTGGAAGCACTTTCTCTGCCCTTCTATTCTGAATGACAGCTTCTCTGGATAGAGTAATTGTGGTTGTAGGTTTTTGCTTTTCATTACTTTGAATATTTCTTGCCAGTCCCTTCTTGCCTGCAGTATTTCTTTTGAGAAATCAGCTGAAAGTCTTATTGGGACACCTTTGTACATAGTTCTCTTCTTCTCTCTTGCTGCTTTTAAAATTCTTTATCCTTAATTTTTGACATTTTGATTATAATGTGTCTTGGTGTGGTTCTCCCTGGGTCCAGTTTTTTTGGAACTCTCTGTGCTTCCTGGATCTGTAAGTCTATTTCCTTCCCCAAGTTAGGGAAGTTCTGCTTCATTATTTTTTCACTTAATTTTTTCATTTCTACTTCTTCTTCTTCAACTTATGGCAGCCCTATGATTTGGATGTTGGCCTGAGCTGTCTGATAAGTTTCTGAGCCTCTCCTCATTTTCCTCACTTTTTGTTTCCTCTTTCTGCACTGGTTGACTGTTTGTTCCTTCCCTATGTTTCGATTTATTATTTGATCTCTGCTTTTCTTCCCCTCACCACTAGTTTTGTATGTGTTTTTGTTCATTTCAGCAGGACTAGCCTTCATTCCTTTCCCTGTCTTTTTAATAATTTATTTATTTGTTTATTTATTTTATTTTTAGAGAGAGGGGAAAGGAGAAGGAGAGGGAGAGAAACATCACTGTGTGGTTGCCTCTCACTGGCACCCTCAACTGGGGGCCTGACGTGCAACCTAGTCATGTGCCCTGACTGGGAATCGAACCAGCAACACTTGGCTCGCAGGTCGATGCTCAATCCACTGAGCCACAGCAGCCAGGGCTCTTTCCCTGTCTTTTTAAAGATCTGCTGTTAGATCTGTAAGCATTTTTATAAGCAAAGCTCTGAACTGAGCCTCAGGAAGATTTCCTATCTGCTGCTTTGTTAGATTAGATATTTGCTGTCTAGTCAGCTGTGTCACTGGGATCTCTATCATGATCTATGCCATCCTGACCGTTTTGTATTTACCTTTGCTTCCTGGGCAGGGCTGTCACACCTACACTATAGGGGGCAGATCCCTGGGCACTTGTCACAACAGGGTGACCCATATCTCCATGCTGTGGTGTTTTCTGCGGGGGTGGGGGTCCAAGATGAATTCCTGCCATTCACCCTCCACTGGGAGACCGGAAGCCTCCTTCTCTGTCCCCACCTTCTCAGGGCCTCACAGTCCAAGGCAATAGGGGGTCTGCCTTTCCTGGCTTTGGAATTGCAAGCTGATGGGTCTGGTCTGCAGCCAAGGGTGCTCCCCAAGCACTTTTTGCCTCACCCTAAATTTGGGTGTCTGTGCTTACCGCTGTCCTGCCTCCATCACTGCTGCTGCCGCAGACAGCACAGCTTGAACTCTCCTCCCTGGCTTCGCCCCTCCTATCTGTCCAGATGACCATCACTTCTTTATAACTTCATACGTTGGACTTTTATTTATTTTCTGGAACTTCTGGTTATTTCTGGTTTTGTGGTAGTTGTATTCCTTCTTAGTCATGAAGGGAGGTGGAGTGTGTCAGTCTAGGACTCCATCTTGGTTGGAAGTCTCCTGTGTTTGTTTTCCCTAACTAATATTTATGTACATAATGAGGTGTGTGTGTGGTGGAGAGCACATACTCCAGGGTGGTGCTAGATGTTTGGGAGTTAAAGAAAGAAGGAACTAACGATTAAATTTTGACTAAGTGTTACCTGCTGGATACTAACAAAATATATTAAGAATATTCACAGTTTGAGGTAAAAATAATATTTCCCCTTCATTGGAAATCTACACACAACTCTGGATTTTCATCTGCCCAAATTAACAAGAAAACCAGTGTTTCCTTCATCATTCATTCAACAAATGTTTTTGCATACCTGTTGAATTGGGCATGTTGGCACTCCCAACTCAATATGCCCAAGGATTCCCCAGGGATGCTCACTCACACTGGACTACAATCCTGGTCATGTTTTCCTCTTGCTAGGAGAGCAAACACTTACAACCATTGAGGTTGGCAGAGTCCATAGCCTTGTGTGTAAGTGACTTTTTTCAGAGACTGGCCACTAGAGATCAGCCATTGATATGGCACCATGCTGTTGATGCTGCCTTGGGCACTGTGTGGCTGCATTTGGAAAATTCCCACACCACCCAGATGCTGGGATCCAAGGACTCGTCCCATGAAGTGAGTAGGACATGGATACTTCTGAGTAATCTTTGGTTAAATAGGGAAAGAAATAGAAAGAAAGACCAGAGACAGCTTATGTGGATGTTCAAAGTATCCAGACAGTCATCACAGTGGTACTCTTACTTCAGCACCACAGGTTCATCTGTCCATCCATCTATCCATCCATCCTTTCATTCATTCTTCTGTCTATCTACTTTCTTATATTTACTAAGTATCTCCAATGTGCCAGAAATGGTTCTAGGCACTGGGGACACAATGAACAAGACAGACCGGTGTGTGCCCCTGAGAAATTACATTCAGATGGAAGGAGATAGAAAACAAATAAGCAAATGCAGTAAGTGGTATGTCAAAAACCTGTGGAGGAAAATAGGCAGGGAAGAGCAGGCTGTCTGAGACTGGCTAAGGTTGGGTATGTGTGGAGAAGTGGACTTGCTATTGGGTTGAACAAAACGTGTATATATTTTTTTCCGTAAAAGACACATTTTTCATTTTCACCAATAACTTTATTGATTTGGATATTTTGAGTATGTTGGCTATATCCTGCTATTGGCTTCTAGTGGGTAGAACCCAGGTGTGCTGCTAAAATCTTCCAATGCATAAGACAGCTCCAAAGCAAAGAATTATTTGGCCAAAGTGTCAATATACCAAGAAACTTCACAAACCACTTTTGACAACTTTGATCAGTCATAGCACCTTCTCTATACACTGCACAAATCTGGTGTTTTTTGTTTGTTTGTTTGTTTTTGCATTTCAGTTGTGTTTTTACCTTTCTTGAAATAATAAAGCATAATACACCAAAATGTTGCATATTTTCTTCCATCATTAATATCAAAATGGCTGTATAAAAATTCACCCAATTTGATAAGTTAAAAAAAAAATGCACGCTGAGTGAGGACAGTCCTGAAGACTCAGAGACCTAGAGTGAATGCATCATTGTTTCCCAGCCCTTAATAAGAGAAAGGCTTATTTTGCATTTGATCTTCCCCTACCTTCATGAAGAATTCTCAGAGACCTTATCATTCTTTACTTCTGTGTAGTCAGGCTTTGGTTTGTGCTTTGAAGGCCATCAGACATGTTTTAAAGATCTTTGAAGTGCAAAGAGAAGAGATCCCCTTCCTTTCAAAAAGTCTCCCTATTTCTAGGGGCAAATAGGCAGCTGGGCAGGGGAATCCTGTCTGAGTCCACCTAAGAGCATTCAATGGATTGTAGGTGTGGCTGTTAAGAATTCTCCCCTGCCCAGAGTCAATACCCATGTGTCTTCTTGCACCTCCATTGTTTCATTTAAGCTTCATGACAGTTTTGTAAGGTAGTAATTTTTATCTCTGCTTTCACATACAGATGCAGTTGCTTAGGAATATAAAACACCCTATATGAATTTACACACTATGTAGCAGAGGTGGAATTCAAAATCAGGTCTGACTATGAATCTAGGCTTCCCATTCTCCTATGTTGCCTCCTCCAAAATTTCAATATTCACACTTAAATTATACAGGGTGGGGAAAAAGTAGGTTTAGAGTTGTTTGTATGGATAATAATACAATAATTAATAATACAAGAATAAACTTAGTGTTTTGCTTACTCACAACTGTAAACCTACTTTTTGCCCCACCCTGTGTAGTTGTGTCAGGAAGTGATCCATGTTTATAAATTGCTTTTCAGGGTAATTAAAAGTTAATAGTTTAAGCACCAACAGTTTGAAAATCATTGGGGATATTAATATTCCCAGAATGTGTTATATATTTTTCTACCTTTTTCAACAGAGTACATTGAACAGATTTTAAGTTCGCTTGTTGATTCACATGACCTTTATGAACATCACTTATAATGTAATGCCATAATATAGGGAGTTTAAGTATCTTGCCCCAGGCTAGACAGCTGTTAAGTGGAGAAGCCATTCAAATGCAGGCAGTCTGGCTCCAGAGCCCATGTGCTTAGCAGCTATACTATGATGCCTCATCAAGGGCTCAGAAAAGTCAGACAGTACTGTGGGCTGGACATAACTTGTCCCAGTTGTGTTGATTGTTCTGGTAAAGAGCAAGGAGACAGGACCTGAAGTTTTCAAGCAATCACAGCAATGAAGATCTATTTTGCTGACATCTCAACCAAAGAAATGCCAGGTGATCGCTGAAGTCCAAAAAGAATTAGGTCAGAGTTAGAGGTGTGTTTTATTAAAAAACAAAATGTAGAACTTCCAGCCATGATGGAGACCTAGGCAGACACACTGCATCTCCCTCCACAACTAAGAAGGAAAACAATTACCTCAAAACTAGAGACAACCAGAAGTTCCAGAAACTTGAGCTGCACGGAAGTCCAACAAATAAAGATATAAAGAAGAAATACTCATCCAGACAGGAAGGAGGGGTGGAGTCGGGACAGAGAGGAGGCAGTGTGGTGGTAGCAGCAGCTGTAGCAGTGGCCCGCTGGTGGAAAGCGCAGTCACACATTTTAAAAAGTCGGGAGGGACACCTGGGGAGTGCTCCCAGCACCAGACCAGACCGCACAGCTCATAGTCCTAGAGCTGGGGAAAATAAAGCCTCATTGCTTCTGACTGTACAAACCAGGGAGGATTGGGGTGGGGAAAGAAACTGTCCATCTCTCAGCAGAGACTGCTTGTTTAAAGGGCCCCCACATTCCTAGAACATCCGCAGACCCACCCACTCTGGGAACAACAGCCAGGGCAACAGCTAGAGGGGCACCAGTCCCATACAAAGTGGGAGAAGTGCCTGGAAAAGGGGCGAGTGCTGAGCAAGTGACATTGTTCCCTCTCAGATCCCTCCCCCCACAAACAGCACCACAACGTGGTGAAATGGGTCGCCCTGTGCTGACAAATACCTAAGGCTCCACTCCTTACAACGCAACAGGTGCAACAGCTCTACCTAAGACACAGAGGCAAATAAACATAGGAGCCTGTCAAGATGAGGAGACAGAGAAGTATGGCACAAAAGGGGGAATGGATCAGGTTCCAGTGGGAGAACTACATGATGAGGAGATAGCCAACCTAACGGATGCAGAGTTCAGAACACTGGTGATAAAGATGCTCACAGGCTTGACAGATATGCTTAAGTACAGCAAATGCATGAGGGAAGAAGTGAAGTCTATGCTAAAGAAATGAAGGAAAATCTACACAAAACTCATGGTGAAGGGAAGGAAACTGGGCTTCAAATCAATGATTTGGAACATAAGAAAGGAAAGAACAGTGAACCAATATAGAATGAGGAAACAATAATTGAAGAAAAATGAGGAGAGGCTTAGGAACTTCTGGGACAACTTTAAACATGCCAACATCTGAACCACAGGGGTTCCAGAAGGAGAAGAGGAAGAACAAGAAATTGAAAACTTATGTGAGAAAATAGTGAAGGAAAACTCCCCATATTTGAAAGGAAATAGACATACAAGTTCAGGAAGCACAGAGAGTCCCAAACAAGCTAGACCCAAAGAGGACCACACCAAGACACATCATAATTAAAATGCCAAAGGTTAAAGATGAAGAGAGAATCTTAAAAGCAGCAAGAGAAAAGCAGAGAGTTTCCTACAAAGGGGTGCCTATAATACTATCAGTTGATTTCTCAAAAGGAACTTCGTAGGCAAGAAGGGACTGGCAAGAAGTATTCAAGGTGATGAAAAGCAAGGACTTACACCCAATATTATTTTATCCAGCAAAGCTATCATTTAGAATGGCAGGGCATATAAAGTGCTTCCCAGACAAGGTGAAGCTAAAGAAGTTCATCCTCACCAAGACGTTATTATATGAAATGTCAAAGGGACTTACTTAAGAAAAAGATCAAAATTATGAACACTAAAATGACAACAAACTCACAACTATCAACAACTGAATCTAAAAAAAAAAACAAAATTCAAATAAGCAAACTAGAACAGGAATAGAATCATAGGTAAGGGGATCATTTGGAGGGTTATCAGCTGGGAGGGGGAAGGGGAGAAATGAGGAAATGGTGCGGGGATTAAGAAGAATAATTGGTAGGTACAAAATAGACAGGGGGAAGTTAAGAATAATATAGGAAAAGTTGAAGTCAAAGAATTTATATGCACAACCCATGGGCATGAACTAAGAGGGGTGGGATTGCTGGTGGGAAGAGGGTTACTGGGCAGAGGGGAGCAAAGGGAAGAAAAAAATGGGACTACTGTAACAACATAATCAATAAAATATACTTAAACAAAACAAAACAAAATGTAGCTATCAAAGAATCTATGAATAGAAGCCTAATATAAAAGTCATATGTTAGAGTTTCTTTGGGCGACTGATAAATATCAACACTCTCTCCTGCTCAAGTTTAAAAAAAAAAACTAGGGAATGTAGAGTAGCAGATGGGGCCACAATATTCCTGTGCTGTTGTTAAAGACTAAGTTAGAAGCCTTAGCTCATTGTCGGAATGAAATGGACCTGCAACATAATCCCCCAATTGAACATATATACCCCATATTCCTGGTGGCATGGGCCAGGTTAAGACTGAGAGTGTGGAGGAACAGAGAACTCTTGGTGCCTGCAGTCAAGTTCACTCCCAAAAGAGATAAGGCTAGAGCTGAGCTAAGAATGCCCAGCATATTCTTCACCTTCTCTTGGACAGAGTGTGTAAGAGGTAGAGAAAGGCTGGAAATCACATTCATGGAAGTTCTTTCACATGGAAAAAAACATCAGCAGCCCCTCTAATATTTTAATGAAGAGATTATAATGGGGCATCTTGCAACTTCTAAGCCCTACCATGGTCCTCTAGGGTTGCTAATTCTTCTCCACCCTATTCTGACAGTGATGATCAGGAAACGCTAGTGGTGGAAGAGACAGGAATAAAACCGGGATTTCAAAGATGAGTTGGATTTCAATAAGTAGAGAGCCCAAGATGTTTACTCCAAACAGGAAGAAATGATTTGAGCCAATAAATATTCATTTCATATTTAGAAGACAAATATGTTGACAAGTTTGAAGAGCTTTGGGAAGGCAAGTTTGTTCAAATCATGCCTGCTGAAGAAGCTGCAGGTTTTCAGAAGTTTCATGGCTGAGCTTTCTATCTGTGAAAAGAAAAGCACCTACAGATGTATAAAAGTTCTACACCTGAATGCTAGTTGTTTGCTTGTTTGCTGTCACATCTATTTCCTACTGTTCCCTTGTTCTGCCCTGTATTGTAGGGAACTGATCTTTCAGGATTGCTTAGTTGACCTCTGACTGGGTTTGGCCAATAGGAGTCTCAGGCATGAGATTGGAGGGTAAAAAGTTTGGAGAAGCTAGAATATTTTTTTGTTTTTTTCTCTCTGTTCTATGTGACATCTCTAGCAGTAACTATTTCTTCTAGGTGCCTGCTCCTGACAGATGTCCCTGTTGTGGTTCCAGCTTCTCCTGGGTGGCCCCAGATTTGAGAATAGTCAGAGTGCCTCCTTCATGGTAATCTATTGATTGTCCCACTGTCTTCTGGATCCCCAGACAATCTATCACTTGTGTAACCACTTCTCTGTATATTAAATTCCTCCTGTTTGAAATATCTAGAATAATTTTTTATTTTCTTGGTTTGACTCTGACTAATCCACCATTCATGTTCCCACTCAGATTGAATAAGATTTATGACATTATGATGGAGTTTCCAAGTGGGAGCCCAGGCTGAGGAGGACATGTCAAGATTTGCTCCTCAGTGTAACTTTGGTAACATGTGGAGAAGGATGGTAGATGCTGAGACTAGAGGAGAGAGACCTTGTTTGTAGGCAATTACAATAGTACAGGAGGGAGATGATGGGGCTCAAGGTCAGGTAGACATAGCGCAGACGTGTGTGTATCGGGGGAGGGGAGTGAGTGGACCCAAGAGATGCTAAAGAGCGTATAGAGGCAGGACCAGATCCTTGATTAGATGTGAGACTATTGAGAAGATGGAGGAGACTGGAATGATCCCCAAATTTCTCCTGGGTGACTGGGAGAGAAATAGCTTAAGTCACCAGTATAGGTGATGAAGCCATGGTGTAGGTGAAGCTCCCTGGAGGTGAGGATAGAAAAGGGCTAGAGGTTGAACACAGAGAGCATCTACATGGAAGTGAAGGCAGAGGACTGAGTCACAGCAGCCAAAGAACTCAGAGGAGAACCAGGAAAGAGTGACAGAAGCCATGGGAGAGCAAGTTTCAAGAAGGGACCATTCACCACTGTCAGATGCTGCACAGTTACCAGGGTGGGCCCGTCAATGCAATTGGAAATTAGGAGGGTGAGTACAGATTTAGGAAAAGGGCAGGTGTGAGGATTGAAATTTGGATACATTTATGCCCAGTGGCTCAACATACACACACACGCACATGTTCACACATATGCACACACAAACACACACCTATTCCCATGAGAAATTGTTGTTCAGTTTTGTTTTTAGGCAGAAAAGAATGTGGCTAATCCTTAGGGTTGGCCAAAAAGTTCATTTGGTTTTTCCTGTAAGATGGCTCTAGTAGCACGTAGGTGTCTTTAACTTCATTCAAAACAATTTTGTTAGGTTGTGTTTATCAGCCGTCATATCAGTGTGCATTTAAAAAACATCAAAATTGGTGAATTTTGTGTAAGCATTTTAATATTGAAGATGGAATAGTATACAACATTTTCAGCATATTATACTTTATTATTTCAAGAAAGTTATAAACACAACTGAAACACAGAAAAAAAGATTTGTGCAGCATATGGAGAAGGTGCTGTGACTGACTGAAGGTGTCAAAAGTGGTTTATGAAGTTCTGTGCTGGAAATTTCTCATTGGACAAAGCTCCACAGTCAGGTAGAGCAGTTGAAGTTGATAGCGATCAAATCAAGACATTAATTGAGAACAATCAACTTTATAGCACACAGGATATAGTTGACATACTCAAAATAGTCAAATCAATAAAGTTATTGGTAAAAGTGAAAAAATATGTTTTTTAATTTATGGGAAAAAAAACCAGACTTTCTGGCCAACTCAGTATATCATCTGACTGGTCCCAAGGAAGAAAAAGAGAGTGATTTTTCTTTTTGTTTTTTGCTCTCTGCTACTTTCATTCCCCAATACACACATGAGACAAGGGTGCCATCAAGAGACCAGGAGAGCCTCCAGGGCTCAGACCTCTGGTCCCAGTCTGCAAAAAATCCCTGAGTCCCAGTTGGTGGGGCCAAAGCTATGTGGTTGCAAACACGCTCTCCCTTTCTACTGTAGAGCACCTTGTCTAATTCAGTGGGAGATGTCCTTCTCTCTAAGAGTTCTGAGAGTCATTTCAACTTTAACTTTCAGTTCATTGCAACACCACTGCTGGACATCAGGCCATCCAGGTGATAGCACTTCCTGGTGCCACCTGAGAAGATGCTGCTGCTTTCCAGACAGACACACCGAGAGGTTCACTGGGGTTTCAATATTATTTTACAACCATGGCTGTGGGCTCAGTTTCTCCTGGGTGAAGTGTGGTGTGGTGGGTCTGAAGCATTTTGAGAAAGGCTTGTTAAGGAACAAACAATGAGTAAAGTCTCCTGGCTTGGAGTCATTGCAAATACCTGAAAAGATATTGTTTTGTGCCCTCTTCCCTCCTAAACTGCCCCTTGTTGCACTGAGCAGAAGTGTGAAGATGCAGAGTCGAGTACATTTGCTTGGGGGGAGGGGCGGTCACTCTGGTGTCACAAATAGAGGTGGTTGTATCCTCAGAGAGCCCCACACACAGTCGGGAGTGTGACATGCTGGCTGATTAATCAGAATCCTTCCATGAGGAAAACAGCCACCAATGAGTTCTGGGAGGCCTCTGACAAATCACTGATCCCACGAGTGGTCTTGGGTGTCAGAAGTGAGGGGGCTCTTGTGTCTGCTCCCTAACCTAACAGGCCTGTAGGATATTTCATGGACTTTGGCTTTGCTCCATATGAGTGAGCATTCCTTGTAGGCTTCTGAGCAGAGGAGTGACATGATCCAACTTGTGTTTTAATAAGATTGCATAAGATACTGTGTTGAAAATAGGCTGAAGAAGGAGGTGAAGGTAGAGGCAATGAGAACGTTTTTAGCAGGCAATTAAAATACAGTTCAGGGGAATGATGGTGTGGTTTGGGCTAGAATGGCAAGAATTATATTTGCATATATTTGCAAGGTAGAGCTAATAAGAATTACTGATGGAATGATCATGTGAGAGCCAGAGGAGTCGAGGATGATTCCAGGTTTTGGGTCTAAGCAATTAAAGAGAGAAGGCAACCTTTACACAGCAGGAGGCAGGTAGGCAGGGAGTGGGATGAATGTAATAATATCAGTTACACATTTTTTTAAAGTTCCTACTTGAAGGTATTGTTCAATGTTTGCAAAGATAATTTAATCCACATGCACTGCCTTTACCCTCAGGAGAGTGGGGGGAAATACATACATACATGCATACATATATACATATGTGTATGTCTAGAAAACGTTTCCTCTAGTTTAAAAGTCAGAGTTATGATTTCACCCTAGTGACAACTATTCCATTTCTACAGGTGACAAGGATGGATGTGAAGTCTTAGAAAAGTGGTCAGAAAGGCACCAGGCATTAGTTTTTCCAATGCCTGTCTGGTCTCAGATGTGAATGAAGCTCCTCCATTTCCTAACATACCTAGTGAGCACCTCCTCAGTATAATGTAAAACTCCAGATGTGGAGGGAGATGAACTGAGGCCATCGGTACAAAAAAGCAGGAGAAATAAAATCTTACTTAAGTTGGGGATAAAGATATAAGATACAAAGGAAAAAACCCAAAAGGCGAAAGTCACTTTCCCAAATGATGTATAGGCATCATTACAAGTATGTATTACACAAAACATCTAAATCCCTTTGTTATAACTGTCCTCTTAGGGCAAAATAAAAGTTGGATGGTTTCTCTGTAGCGTGGGTTTAATCAGCAGTCTAGCAGGTACTCCACATCCATTCGGGGTGCAGCTGTTGACAGGAGGCAGAATAACGGCGTGATCAGAGGGATTCAAACAGTAGCGTGAGTTAGGGGAGGACTGAGGTTGGAATGAACACATTATATGTGGTGTGATAAACAGGTTAGCTTGGATTCAGGGGAGGGGCATAGATGGAGGAAAGCAGGGAAGGAGAAGATGGGAAGCCTTGACTGTAACTCTCAGGAGTTAATAAAAGTTGAAACTGAAAGGGAAAGGCTGAGGATGTAAAATGATGGCAGGAGCATTGCACATCATTGTGTAGGCAAATGATGTGATGAAGCTGGTGTTTAAGAAAGATTAATCCAGTTTTTATTTCCATAATTTAAAATATGCAAAAGTTGGGAAACCACTGTAGTATTTGCTCATCATCTCATTAGGAATAAGCCTGAGTTTATTGAATGCTCATGACTTCTCTTGTTAATGGCAAGAAAGCGAGTGCATTGTGCCCTCTAGAAGGCCATAAAGTAAAGAAAGTGAAATCACATGATAAACAAGGGCAAGCACACTGCACAAAGATGTAGATGAGAAGGGACCGCATGCCCTGGAGGCAGCCCATCAGCGGAGCCAGGCAGCTGCTCTTGAGTTAGGAATAAGGAGAGGTGTGGGTTCTGCCCTCCTCTCCTCCTCTAGCCTTTCCCCTCCTTTTCCTCTCATCCCCTCCCTTTCTTAACCTTTCTCATGGCCCCACTTTCTTTATTCTCTCCTCTCTGCCTGCTTTATTCCTTCACTTTCTTCTTTCCATCCAAGAAATAAGGACCACTATCTTACAGGATCTCAAGAATATAAAAATTTTTTTTGATCACGACTCTTTCTCCCTTTTTCTTTCTCTATTTCAGAACATGACAAAATGAAAGCTCAGAGAAATACAAGAGACTACAAACAGGCTAGTGTCTTCATGTTCGTTTTCCAGAAAGCAAATACGGTGACATACTCAAGGCTCAGGTGTACATATTCTACTGGGGAGTATAATTCAGAAACAGAAGTGAAGGACAAACATGTGAAGCAGAAAGGAAGAAGAATGAATTACAAAGATGTGTTGTCAAGCTGGGTGCAGATTCTGAACCTGATCCCATGTGTCTTGGGACCATCTGCCTAGGGAAAGAAAGCAGGGACACATTTATCCACAGTTCCATTCCTCCCATGTCAAAGATTTGCCCAACAGGACATTAATTATTATCTCTCCAACTCCTAGTTTGCACATGTGCAAATCCCAATCTGTTCCCCCACATGTCACCTACCATGCCAGGGCTGGCAGTGGGGGTCTTAGTCCGGGTGCTGTTAGGTAGCACCTATTGGTCAGCTCCTATACAGAACTAGTAGCAACAGCAGTGGTTGCAGAACAAGAGGATGGGGAGTGGTGCCTAAGAGGCACTTTGACCAATGCAAGGTGTCTCATATAACTAATGACTACAGGAAACCCCTTTTCTTGGAAATACTACTATATTATTTATGGAAACCTAGTCTGTGGGTTCCCTTCAAGTTTGCTGTTGGTAATATCTGTGGTCTACTATAAAGCAGTACCTGTGACAGACACAGATGGCTTTTGTTTATCACAGACCATTCATTGCAATAGACTTTGTCCAACAAGATGGGGGTCTTGGTGTTTTTCCTCTGTCAGATGGCCAAAGTGTGGCTGAGGTTTGGCTTTAGCTAAGGAAAGGCAGTTATTCAATCATTGTGAAGGCTGACAGAGAATTACAAAGAACCAAAAGACTAAGTGAAGCATGAACTGGCATGCTTTGGGAATGGCAGATTCCTATATGTCTCTTTTAGACTGCTGTGGGAAAACCTGGCTCTAAGTAACAAATCCCTCTGTTGAATCACTTTAGAGAAATGGACCTAGAGAAACAAGAAGTAAATAAACCTTCCTCAGTATTTTTTACCCATTTGACCTCCAACTGAATCACACAGTTCAAGCAAAGTTAAAATGAAAATAAACACTTGAGGACAGAAAGGGAGATGTCAGACAAGGACAGAATGAGCTAGTGCCCTATAGCTCATATTTGGAAACCATCTGATTTTGCTACTTCCTTCTTCACTTGCACTCACAACTCTTGAGACAAGGGCAGAAGCAGATACCTATTCCTAAACAACTTGGATGGCCTTCCCCAGAGCCTGCAATGAAATTTTCGTTATGTATGAGATGGCTCTGTCCTCACCCTTTGCAGGGGAACAGTTATTGAGCTGTTTTTGTGATGAGGTTTAGGCTCTGTGTGTCTACACCCAGAAGGCTGACATCTTATAAGTGCACATGGTTTTTGTTCAAATAAATACATAGTTGACGCATACTTGGCTAGAAGTTATAATGATAACTTTAATCCTACTGTCTGAACTGTCATCTTTCTTTGGGTTAAGTTTGCTAAATGTCCTTTGGAACTTGGTACTATAAGAACCTGCAGCTTGGTTCTAAAATTAGGCATGTTTGTTAACATATATAGGTAAATCCACTTGTCTATAGAGGCTCACATGTTACAAACTGATTAAGGAGTTGTCTTTCATTATGATTATTTGTCCTCAAGTCTGATAACATTATCCCATACCCCCCCCCCCTTTTTTCTTTCCGATTTCTGCAGCTATTTTTCTGACTGGAAAGCATGGAATGCCTCAGAATGCTTCATATCTTTTGAAGATTTTTATTTTGCCTTCAAAGGAAAGTTGGTTGTATGTTTGGGATAATAACATGAAATAATGTGAGTGGTAGAGTCAAAGAATTACTCTTCAAGAAAAAAATCCTGTAGACATGTTTCAGGAAAGCCAAATGCTTCACATTGTCTTGAAGAGGCTCCACGAGAGATGTCAGTTTTTGTTTTTGTTTATAACATTAATAAGCTGTTCTTTAAAAAATGTATGATATTTATGCATACTTTTCTAGAGCTGTGGAATCTAGTAAAAATTTCACAGCAACCAAGGGATTGTTCAATGAAGAAAAGATGAGTTTTTGTAAGAAAACATGGTGTTATTTTCACTTATCTGCCTAACAGTCTCTGTTCCCCAGCATAGTGACAGCTACGGGGACAGTGGCTATTGTTCTTGGTGTGACTTGCTGGTGTCATGGATCTAATGCAGACCTTGTTCTTAAAGTCCTACGATTGTATGTTTTGACCTCTCTGGTAGTTCTCTGATGGATTGGCATGGAGGCTGACCTTCACTTTGCCCATCTTGGGTTGGAGTGATTTTCTGGGCAGCAGCAGAATTTGCTGAAGTATTCAACTCTGGCTATATGCAACAATGTGAATGAACTTCACAAACAATGTTTAGTAAAACAAAAACGTTTAAAAACATATACTACCTGTAGCTACTTGAGGTAAGGGATAGAGAATGGAAAAGCATCAGACAGACTGAAAAGCCTGGAAAAGAGGAGACTGAGGAGGAGGTTTCTTGGGGGAATAATGGTTTGGAAGGGCTCTCACATATAACTGGGAAAGCTAGCGTGAAACATGTATGCGTAGGGCTGGGTGCATTCTCAGAACTGACCTGAGAAAACCCTTTGCTTGCACCTTGACGGATCTGTAGGCTCTGTGCAAGCAGGAGGTGAGACTAAGGCAGAGTTGTAGGTGGTCTGGTTTAGTGTTGAAGGAATCCTCACTCACCTCAGAGTCAGGCTAGAAAGACCAGAGAAGTATGTTTTGCCTCTTGGGGTCCAAATATTTAAGGAAATCTCCATAATGTCACTGGTTGCCCACTGAGATCATGAAGCAGAGACTTTAGTGACAACACATGACATGGAATATAGTCTCTTTTTTAAAGTATATTTTGTTGATTATATTGTTACAACAGTTCCATTTTTTCCCCCTTTCCTCCCCTCTGCCCAGCACCACCCCTCCTCCAGTAATCACCCCCCCAAATCCATGACCTTGGGTCGTACATACAAGTTCTCTGGCTTCACCCTTTCATATATTCTTCTTTTTTAAAAAAATAATTAACTAATTAATTATTTTAACAATAAAAAATAACGGTTCCTCCCTCTCAGACTTAAGACCCTTTATAATCTTATAAAGAACAATGGGTGAAGGTCTCAAGCTCCTCTAGCTGCTTCAAGCTGGACATGGTCATCATCCTACCTACCCTTGGGTCCAGAAATCTCTAATAAAAGTGGGGGTGTGGAGGGGAGGGCGGCCTTCCCACATGGGGAAAGATCGTGCAGACTCCAGGTCAGTTGGCTGTCCCCGGACAACGGTGTGCTTGGTTTAACAGGTGGGCAGGGTGCAGGGAAGCAAGAGGGGAAAAAAGTGGGACAACTGTAATGGAAAAACAAACAAAAGTAATTTTTAGTGGGAGAAAAATGAAAATATAAAAAATGGAAATGCCAGTTCAGTGAATATTAGAAGGACAAGGATTTTCCTTCACACTGTATATTTTCTTCCCTATCTGATCCCTCCAGAATTTGGCATTCTGAAGAAGTAAGTAATGGCATAAGGTTCTTTGCATAAAACTAGTAAGACCAGTTGTTGATAGAGGTTTTTTTTTTTGACCAAGACTTTGACTGGAGTGTCATGCCTAAAAGAAACATGCTTGGGCTCTGGTTGTTACCAAAAAGCCCTGAGGAACTAGGATTGACTTTCAAAGGTAATAAAAGCCCATGAGATAAAAAGCTTGGTACCTTGGTTGGTTGTGCGGTCCACGGCAATCTTTCCAGGGAAGGAATTAAGGTTGTTTTCCTGAAAGATGGCTAGTAGGGACCTTAAGGCACAATGGAAAACCGGAAGGACTTGGAATATAGTCTTTACAAAAATATTATAGTTTGGAAAAGTCACTAAACAAATGGATGACTACATCCAGCAGCAATCAGCAATAGCAAATCCAGGGGGGAGAGAGGATCTAATTTCAAGAGTTATTATATTCTACTATTCAAAATATCTAGTTTAAAAAAAAAATGACAAGACATACAAAGAAAAAGGAGAGTATGGCTTATTCGCAGGAAAAATAATTTGACAAAAACTTGCTGAGGAAGTCTATATACTGGATTCACTAGACAAAGACTCTAACTAAGCTGTTTTTAATATGATTAAAGAGCTAAAGACAACCAAGAGAAACTGTATGAACAAATTAAGACCATCAATAGAAGAAATGGCTTTTGGACTTCTAGCCAAGATGGAGGCATAGACAGACACGCTGCATCTCTTTCCACAACTAAGAAGGAATACAACTACTTCAAAGCTAAAAACAACCAAAAGTTCCAGAAAATCAAACTGCATGGAAGTCCAGCAAACAAAGATATAAAGAAGAAATACTCATCCAGACAGGTAGGAGGGGCTGAGCTGGGGCAGAGAGGATGTGATGTGCTGGTGGCAGCAGCAGCAGCAGCAGCGGCAGGCCAGCAGAAAGTGCAGTCACACATTTAAAAAAGTCATGAGGGACACCTGGGGAGCATACCCAGGTCCTCACTGGACCTATCAGCTTACAGTCCCAGCACCGGGGAAAATCAAGCCTCATTGCTTCTGACTGTGCAGATCAGTGGGGGTTGAGATAGAGGCAGAAACTGCCAGTCTCTCAGCAGAGTCCACTTGTTTAAAGGGCCCCCATGGTCCGACAACGTCTGCAGACCCACCCACTCTGGGAATGGTGGCCAGGGCAGTAGCTAGAGGGGTGCCAGTCCAGTGCAGAAGTGGGAGAGGGGCCTGGAAAAGGGATGAGTGCTGGGCAGGCAGCATTGTTCCCTCTCAGACCCCTTCCCCACACACAGCACTGCAACATGGTAAAACAGATCGCCCTATACTGACGAATCCCTAAGGCTCTGCCCCTTAAATGTAACAGGTGCAACAGCTCTACCTGGGATGCGGAGGCAAACAAACACAGGAGCCTGTCAAGATGAGGAGACAGAGAAGTATGGCCCAAAAGGGGGAACGAATCAAGGTTCCAGTGGGAGAACTACACGACGAGGAGATAGCCAACCTCACAGATCAAGAGATAGACAACCTAACAGATGCAGAATTTAAAATATTGGTGATAAAGATGCTCACAGGCTTGACAGATATGCTTGAGTACGGCAAACGCATAAGAGAGGAAGTGAAGGCTATGCTAAGTGAAACTAAGAAAAACTCACACAAAACCAATGGTGAAGGGATGGAAACTGGGCTTCAAATCAATGATTTGGAACATAAGGAAGAAAATACAGTCAAGCAGTGCAGAACGAGGAAGCAAAAATTGAAAAAATGAGGAAAACTTCCCAAGTTTTGTGAAGAAGATGGACATACAGGTCCGGGAAGCACAGAGGGTCCCGGGTGAGCTGGATCCAGAGGGAACGACACCAGGACGCATCATGATTGAGATGCCAAAGGTGAAAGATAAAGAGAGAGTCCTGGGGGCAGAAAGAAAGAGGCAGAGAGCTGCCTACAAGGGGGTGCCTATAGGACTATCAGCTGATTTCTCAGAGGACACTTTGCAGGCAAGAAGGGACTGGCAAGAAGTATTCAAGGTGATGAAAGGCAACCTGCAACCAAGATTACTCTATCCAGCAAGGCTATCATTTGAAATGGAAGGGCAGATGAGGTGCTTCCCAGACAAGGTAAAGCTAAAGGAGTTCATCATCACCAAGCCATTATTATATGAAATATCAAAAGGACTTACTTAATAAAAAGAAAATCAAAATTATGAACACTAAAATCACAACAAACTCACAACTATCAACAACTGAATCTAAAAAAGTAAAACAAAACCTAACTAAGCAAACCAAAATAGGAACAGAATCATAGGTATGGGGATCATTTGGAGGGTTATCAACTAGGAGGGGGAAGGGAGAGAAATGGGGAAATGGTGCAGGGATTAAGAAGCATAATTGGTAGGTACAAAATAGACAGGGGGAAGTTAAGAATAATATAGGAAAGGTTGAAGCCAAAGAATTTATATGCACAACCCATGGACATGAACTAAGGGGGGGTGGGATTGCTGGGGGGAAGAGGGTCACTGGGCAGACGAGAGCGAAGGAGAAAAAATTGGAACTACTGTAACAACATAATCAATAAAATATACTTAAAAAAAAAAAGATCACCAATAAAGAGTGGAAATTATAAAACAACCAAAAAGAAATTCTGGAGTTGAAAAGTAAAATAGCTGAAATGAAAAAATTTACTAGAGGGATTCAATAGGGATTTGAATAGGCAGAAAAATAATTAGAAAATTTGAAGTTAAGACAATTGAAATTATCTAGTCAAAAGAGAAGGAAAAAGAATAAAGATAAATAAAGAGGTCAGACAACATCTGGGACACCATCAGGTGTACCAACATATACATTATGATAGTCTCAAAAGGATAAAAGAGAGATAAAAGGGAAAGATGTTATTTGAGAAATAAATGACAGAAAAACTTCACACATTTGATGAAGTAAATGAATCTACACATCCAAGAAGCTTAATCACCTCCAAATAGAATAAGTTTGAAGAGATCCACATCAAGATTATGATAACCACACTGTCAACTCTAAAGTAAATAAAGAATCTTGAAAGCAAGAGAGAAACAATTTATATACAGGATATTCTCCATAATATTAACACCCAACTTCTCATCAGAAGTCACAAGGCCAAAAGACAGTGGGATGACATATTTAAAAATTTGAAACAAAAAGCATGTCAACAAGGAATTCTATTATGCAACAAAACTTTTCTTAAAAGTGAAAATAAAATCGAGATATTCCTAGATGAAAGTTGAGAGATTTTATTGCTACCAGACCTGCCCCATAAGAAATGTGACTTGAAGCCATTTTGATAAACTAAGAACTATGGTAGGTAAATGTACAGGTAAATATAAAAGACAGTATTATTGCAGTTTTTGTTTGTGTATCCTATATTTACTTTCTATATTATTTAAAAGACAAATAAATAAAACCACTTATAAATTGATGTCAATGAATACGCAATGTATAAATATGTGGTTTGTGATAATAACAACATAAAAAAGAAGAGCTGAGCTGTATAAAAGCAGAATTTTTGCATGCTATTAAAGATAAGAAGGTATAAATTCAAACTAGTTTGTTATAAATTTAGGATGCAAGTGTAGTAGCAACTAAGAAAATGACTAAAAAATATTGTGATAGGGAAAGAAATGAGGAGGGAATCAAAAAGGTACACTAAAAAATTGATCAAATGCAAAAGTAGGCAATATTGGAGAAATTAATAAACAAATATATAAGACACATAGAAAACAAAAGTATGGTAGAAGTCCTTCCCTATTAGTAATTACCTTAAATACAAATGAGTTAAACTCATGGATTAAAAGGCAGACTGGCAGAATGAGTAAGAAAGCATAATCTAACTATATGCTGTCTACAAGAGGCTCGCTTTATTTATTTAAAAACATATTTTTAACTTTTTATTTTTCAATATTATTTTATATTAGTTTCAGGTGTACAACATAGTGGTTAGACAATCACACACTTCACAAAGTATTCTCCCTGATATTTTCAGTATTCACCTGACACCATACATAGCCACTACAATATTATTGACTATATTCCCTATGCTGTACTTGACACCCATGACTATTTTGTAGCTACCAATCTGTACTTCTCAATACCTTTTCCTTTTTCAACCAATCCCCCAAACCCCTTCCCCTCTGACAACCATCAGTACAAGAGAATCACTCTAGATCTAAAATCAAAGACAGGTTGAAAGTAAAAGGCTGGAAAAAGAAATTTCATGTAAATAGTAACCAGACGAGAGCAGGGGTAGCTACACTAACATCAAACAAAAATATCAAAATTTAACTAAAAATCTGTTTTAAGAGATGAATAAGCCATTATATATTGCTACAAGTTTCAGTTTATCAAGAAAACACAGCAATTATAAAGATATAAGCACAAAACCACCAAGCTCCCAAATATATGAAGCAAACCTTGATGAAATAGATGGGAGAAATAAACAGTTTTACAATAATAGTTGGGAACTTCAATGCCTTTCTTTCAATAATGAAGAGAATATCTAGGCAGAAAATCAATAAGTAAATAGAAGATTTGAACAACACCATACACCATCTAAACCTAAAAACATATACAGAACACTATCTAACAACAGTAAAACACATATTCTTCTCAAGTGGAACATTCTTCAAGATAGACCATGTTAAGCCACAAATAAGTTTTAAAAGATTGAAATCTTACAAAGTATCTTCTGTGACCACAGTGGAATAAAGCCATGGATCAATAACAGAAGGAAAACTAGAAAATGCACAAATATGTGGAAATTAACAGCACATGCTTAAGAAACCAATGAGTCAAATAAATCACAAGGGAAATAAAAAAGTACTTTGAGATCAATGAAAACAAAAATATAACATGCGAAAAAAATTTAAATGCTGCAAAAGCAGGGCAGAGGGAAATTTATAGCAGTAAACATCTACATTAAGAAAGAAGAAAATCTGCCCTGACCAGTGTAGCTCAGTTGGTTGGGCATCATTCCACAGAGTGAAAAGTGGCAGGTTCAGTTCCTGGTCAGGGCACATGCCTAGATTGAGGGTTGGGTCCCTGGTCAGGGTGCATATAAGAGGCAACTGATTGATGTTCCTCTCTTGCATTGGTATTTCTCTCCCTCTCTTTCTCCCTCCCTCCCCCAATCTCTTAAATAAATAAATAAATAAATAAATAAATAAATAAATAAATAAATTTATTTTTAAAAAGGAAGAAGAAAATCTGAAATCAGTAACCTAACTATACCTCAAAGAGCTAGAAGAACAAATTAAATCCAAGATAAATAAAATTGACAAATGGTTGGCTAATATAAGTAAAAATCAAGATTGTCTAATCATTAGGTTATATACATGAAAACAATATGATAATTTATGTCAACTGTAACTGAAAAATAAAAATGATATAAAAATGGGGAAAAAAGCAAGAAGATGCAGATAACTAAAATAAGAAATGAAAGAGGAACATTATTACTGACATCACAGAAATTTAAAAAAGCAATATAAGAGAATGCTATAAATAGTTGTATGCCAACAGATGAGATAACCTAGATAAAATAGAAAAATTCCTAGGAACACAAAAGTTATCAAAACTCACTCAAAAAGAGAAAATTCAAAATTTAAAAGAGGAAGTAATAACCATAAATCCATAAACCTCTCAACAAAGAAAGTTCTAGGACCAGATGGCTTCACTGATGCATTTTACCGAACATTTAAAGGAAAGTTAACACCATTTTTTCAAATTCTTCCAAAAATTTGAAAAGAAGGGTACATTGCCTAACTCATTCTATGTAGCCAGCATTACACTGATACCAAATCCAAACAAAGGCATCACAAGAAAACTACAGACCAATATCCTTTGTAAATGAATATAGATACAAAAATGTTCAACAAAGTGCTAGCAAACCAAATTCAGCAGTACGAAAAAGGATTGGTTACCATGACCAAGTGGGATTTACTTAGGAATGGAAGTTTAATTTAACAGAGAAAAATCAATCGATGTAATACACATTAGTAGAATGAAGAAAAAAACCCATGTATGATTATTTTGATTGATGCAAAAAAACATTCACAAAATTCAACACCCTTCCAAGATAAAAACACTCAGAAACCTAGGTATAGAAGGAAACTTTTAAAACATGATAAAGAGCATTTATGAAAAACCCACAGTTAGCACCATACTCATAGTGAAAGGCTGAAAGCTTTCCCTCTAAAATCAGAAACAAGAGAAGGATGCCTGTTTTTACCTTGGTAGTTTAAAATTGCACTGGAAGTTCTGACTCAAGAAATTAGGCAAGAAAAAGAAAGGCATCCAGATCAGAAAGGAAGAAGTAAAGCAATCTTTATTTACAGATGACAATATAGAAAATCCCAAAGAATCCACAAAAAAAAAAACTACTAGAGCTTATAAATATGTATGTTTCAAAAACAAATCTCTTATCTTGCATATGATTTGCAAATATCTTCTCCCATTCTGTGGGTTATCTTTTCACTTTATTCATAATATTCTTTGATGCACAAAAGTTTTTAATTTTGATGAAATCCAGTTTACCTATTTTTTTCCTCTGTTGCTTGTGCTTTTGATGTCACATCTTAGAATCTACTACCAAATTAAAGTCAGGAAGATTTTCCTTTATGTTTTCTTCTAAAAGTTTTATAGTTTTGAATCTTATATTTAGATCATTAATTCATTTGAGTTAATTTTTATATATGGTATGAGTTAGAAGTCCAAATTAATTCTTTTGCATGGATATCCAGTTGTCTCCACACCACTTGAAGAACAGATTGCTCTTTCCCCATAGAGTAGTCTTGGCACTCATGTTGAAAATCAATGGGTCATGTATGTTTGGGTTTGTTTCTGAACTCTTTATTCTATTTCACTGATCTATATGTCTGTCTTTATGCCAGTACCATACTGTTTTAAGTACTGTAGCTTTGTAGCAAGATTTGAAATAGGAAAAGTATGAGTCCTACAATTTTGTTTTTTGTTTAAAATTGTTTTGGCTATTCAGGGCCCCTTACAATTCCATATGAATTTGAGAATTGGTTTTTACATTTTTGAAAAGAAAGGTCATTAAAATTTTAATAGAAATTGCATTGAATCACTAGATTGCTTTGGATAGTATTTCCATCTTAACAATATTAAGTCTTCCAACCATGAATATAGGTGGTCTTTCTATTTACTTGGGTCTCCTTTAAATTTTTAAGCAATGCTTTATACTTTTTCAGTGTTCAAATCTTTCTCCTCTCTGAATTCCTAAGCATTTTATTCTTTTGAATATTGTAATGGAAATACTTTCTCTCTTCTAAAAAATTTTTCATTGCCAGTGTATAAAAAACAACTCATTTTTGTGTTGATCTTATACCTTGTGACATTGACAAATTTACAGGATATGGAAAAAAGTAGGATTAAAGTCTTTTATATGGAAAATAATGGAATGATTAATAAATAATAATACAAGAATAAACTGTATTTTGCATACTCACAACTGTAAACATACTTTTGCCCCACCCTGTCTTGTACAACTACCACCTCTGTTGGTTCCACAACATTTTCATCATCCCAGAATCCATACCCATTAAGCAGTCACTCTCCATTCATCTCTCTTTTGATCTATGGCCACCACCATTCTGTTTTCTGTTTCTATGGATTTACTATTCTAGATAATTTCAATAAATGGAAACATAAAATATATAGCCTTTACACCTGGCTTCTTTCACTTGAGACAATGTTTTTGAGGTGCAGCCAGGCTGTAACATGTATTAGCACTTCATCCATTGTTATGGCTGAATTATATTCCATTGTATTTATACACCACAATTTGTCTGTTCATTCATTGATAGGCATTTATGTTTCTTCATCTTGGCTATTGTGAATAAAGCTGCCATGAACATGCTTGTACAACTATTTGTTTGAGTCCCTGCTTTTAACTACTTCGGATACATATCTATGGGTGAAATTGTTGGACCACATGATAATTTTACTTAGCTTTTTGGAGAATCACCAAATGACTTTTCATAGCAGCTGAACCATTTTACATTCCCATCAACAATGTATGAAGATTTTAATTTTGTCACATTCACACAAACACTTATTATTTTTCATTTTTTAAATCATTGAGATCTTAGTAGGTATGATGTGGTATCTTGTGGGCTTGTTTTGCATTTTTCTAATAATTAATGATGTCAAAGAGCTTTTCATATGCTTGTTGGCTGTTTGTATACCTTTACTGGAAAAATGTCTATTCAAGCCCTCTGCTCATTTTTTAAATAGGTTGTTTGTCTTTTTTCCATGTTGAGTTGTAAAGAGTTCTTTGTAAAAGATGGGACAAAAGTGGGTTCACCGTTGTGAGTATGCAAAACACAGAGGTTATTCTTGTATTATTATTTATTAATTATTATATTGTTTTCCATACAAATAACTGTAGACCTACTTTTTCCCCACTGTTTATTGTGAATGCAGTTAATACCACTGAATTGTCCTTTTTAAATAGTTAATTTCATGCTATTTGTATTTTATCTCAATAAAAATATATACAGTATATTAGTACACTTCTCTAAAGTTCAAAAACATATTTTTTTTGGAGTCAGAAGTTAGGGTAGTGTTTTCATTTGGAGAGAATGTAGAGTTGTGGTTGGAAAGAGGTATGAGGAGAGGTTCAGATGTGCTCAAATCAAAGTTAATTCCTCCTATAATTTTGTACTTGTCCATAGGTCTTGGCTGTCAGCTGATCCTAAGCCTACTTGAGCCTTAACTTGAACCTGTTCAGAGCTAGGTGTGGTGTAATGCCTGCCTAGATGACATCACACTGTGATGATGAGTAATATTTAGGAGAGATTAATCAATCATATTCTGTCACCAATTTAAAAGTTCTTTGAGAAGCCTATGTTATTTGGAAGAAACTTCTTTTTAGCCTTGCATCTTCTTACATACACACTCAAAGAGACTAGTGATTTACCTCCAGAATTAGGTGGCTCTCCCTTGCTCTGTTAGCTTGTGAATTCCCCCTCAATATTAGCTCAATTACAGTCTTTGGTTATTCTTTTAAACTGGCAATGCTCTGTTTCTTGACCTCGATGGTGCTTATACGAGGGGGAACCCCCAAATCCCAGAATTTATTTATACAAAATTGTGTATTCATTCTTGCATGTTTAAACGTCAGTCACTTTCAAACTACTTTCCATTTAATGCAATACACCTAGAGATATGTTTTTTCCACTGCTCAAAACATTTTTTGAACTCACCAATTTTGATGCCTTTTAGTGCTTCTGCTGCTTTTTGTTTTACCTCTTCCACGTTGGCAAAACGTTTGCCTTTGAGGCCTATTTTCATCTGGGGAAACAAATAAAGTCACTCAAGGTGACATCAGGTGAATAGGGAGGGTGGAGCATGGTGTCATACTGTTTTTGGTCGAAAACTGCTGAACACTCCATGTGATGTGGGCAGGTACATTCATGAATTCCTCATTATGAAATAGGCAAACGCAATGAAAGTCTTCAAAAAAAATTCACTGAAGCCAAATGCAGGCTCTCACAGCAATGCCAGCTGGTACACGGATATAGATGGGTTCCTAGAACACTCACCTAGCTGGTGAAGCCTGTACTACAAAGGGACTGCCCTCCAGAAGATTATTTCACTTTGGGGGGTCTCCCCTCATATAGGTATGTTCATTTGGTGATACATCATTGAGCTATTTGAACTTAAGATTTGTGCACTTTCCTGTGTATGTGTTAGCTTTCAGTATATGTTTATTTTAAAAAGCATAAATAGTAAAACACAAACAAACTTCAGGTCTCCTGAAAACCTGGGCAACCAGACTCCTAATTTACTGCCTGTTGCATTATGCCTCAAATTTCAAGGTGGTGTCCTGCAAATCTTTAAGAAAATACAACACAAGGACCCTTTGTCTCTGGTTCATATCACTTCTTTCCTTGGTTATCTTATTGATTTTTCTTCTGTTTGATTAACATGGGCTGTATTGGTTTTTAACACAGTTGATTAATTCAGCCATTCAACTAATTTTATTCACCATTTGGTTTTTCCTAGGTATTTATGTTGGACCAGAGATTTAAAGAACTTAAGAATCATACAGTATGGTGATAATTTTGGCATTGATGCTTATTTAGAGTAAGGAAGAAAAATATCTAAGACAATACTTGCTCTGAAATATTTTACTTCATGAGAGGCAAATTATATTTCCCTTCTGTTTGTCAATCTTGAGAATTATGCCTTTGATTTAGACAATAAAAACAAGGGTGTTGTCTCCAGAAGTTTACTTTTGACATAGCCTGTGGATCAGGGGAAGGAGGAAAAAGAAAGTAGAAATTAGAAGATAAATTGTTACCTCTAGCTTTCATCTTTTAGAATGCTTGTCAAAGATTATTACTTTGTTTGAAAAGATGAGATAAGCCATGGTCATTTTTAAGCAGGTAAAGAGCAGATAGAAGTATGGTGGGAACAAGTTCTGAGTGGCAGGGTGACAGGGCAGCAACAAGAACTGCCATTGAATGACAGATGTGACAAATGTGATTTAAGAATTTAGTTCAGACTGAGCCACTTAAAGCTCTGTGTGAACTCAGCTCAGGAACCATTGAAAAGTTTGAAGTTTCTCAGGGCAGAATTCAAAAAGAGAGAAAGAAGAAGCTAGGAGGAAAAAAAGTAAGAAAGGAAGGGAAAGTAGGTACAGTACAGAATTTACATCTCTATGCTGCAGGGTTTTCTTATTTGAAGGAACATGAAGTGGAAGTTACTGCCAATGTGGTACGTGATGAGGTTTTGGACTGGGTCTGTTGCAGTCTATGGCAATAGCATGAGGGGATCATTTCAATGAGTCTGATCATTACAAATTTATGTATGTATGTATGTATGTATTTAATGATTGGAGTCTGTTGAAGAATTGGAGTTTTCCTTTTAGGTGGGATCACTTGAATTATAGATTAATATGGTGGGTTGATTTATTTTTAGTTTCCTGCTGTAGGGAGACACAAGGATAGCTACATTGATGACGACAAGCCAAAGACCTCCAGAAACACACCTGAGGTTGAACAGATTGGGTTTATTGACTCACTGCAATGAGGGAAAAATGGGAAACTGTGGAGTGTTTGTAGGAGGATGTTAGAAAAACACTGTAGGATTTGGACTGTGTTAAGTGATTTGGGAAAGGATTCCAGGAGGTAGGAGGAATGAAGCTATGTAAGAGCTGTGATTGGTAAAGAACAACTTGGAATTATGTGGCTGGACAACACTCATGTTTTGTCTGCGCTCAGACACCTTAGCGAATAGTCTTGCTTTTGTCTTTATACTTCATGGTCATAGAGTGGCCTTATCTGATGTTGATGTTTTATGAAATTGCTTCTGTTCCACAAGACAACACCAAGACCTAATTGTGAATACCAGGGTAGCTTCTAGAACACCAGATCCTGGCTGCCAGTACCAGGCCAGCTTCTAGATGTCAGGGACTGCTTTTCTCTTTCTCAACTAGCAGAATATAATTATAAATAGAGTCTTTCTAATCAGGAGATATACTAGGTAGGACTAGGTTTCATCACATTAAACAAACAAACACCCCCAAATAACAGTGGCTTAAACAATAAAGATGTTTATCTCTCTTTCATATATAAAATAGTTCTGGAAGTAGGTGTTGCATAGCTGGAAAGGTAGCATCATGATTACCAGGGATCTGGGTTCCTGCTGTTGTGATGCTCTTTCTCAGCTTTTGTTCCTTGGACTTATGGGCCAAGATGGCTGCTTGAATTCCAGCCATTACACAAAACTTCTTTTCAGCAGAAAGAGGAAGGGGAGAAGAAGGTCCATTGGCTTCCTTTAAGGAAACTTCCTGGAAGTACTTATTCTACACATACTCACATTTCATTTACTAATACTTGATTACGGAGCAAAAATGTTTGTGAAGTGCAATCATTTAGTTAGGTGGCCATGTGTTCACTAGAATAATTGGGGTTCTTTAATTAAAAGAAAAGTATAATTGGCTTTTGGGGGGTTACAAGTATCTGGAGTTGGGATAATACAACTGCCATAATGAGTTCTATGAAAGGCTTTTGTTGTATGCAAATATCCCTCTCTTTGGTGAAACACTGAGCAGCTAATTACATTTAAAGGATGCCTCCTTTTTGGTTTTTCTTTTGTAATAATGTCAAGAGTTCAAGTTTCTAAAGTGAACCCTCTTTTCAGTTGTTTGAAGCTTTGTAGCTTGATTGAAAAGAATGCGGTGATTCAGCTGGCCAAGTTGCTAGGCTGCCTAACAATTTTCCTCTAGCAGCAGGGAAGAAGTAGTTGTGTTATTGGAAATATTTAACTTAAAAATGGATAAAAATTATTCTTGCAAATTTATTTTTAAGAATAACTAAACTCTTTTGCTCAGAAGAGCTGTAAAATGACTGTATGTTCAGTTTCTTTTTTAAGGAGGTAATAAATAAGGTGAGTAAAATTGTAAACAAAAAGTTCAAG